>NC_041230.1:49444366-49470458 GCF_002837175.3 Physeter macrocephalus | reverse complement strand
GGAGAGGCCACAACAGTGAGAGGCCCGCGTACCGCAAAAAAAAAAAAAAAAAAAAATAACATTTACAAAGAATTTTAATAACATGGGGAAATGTCTACATCATAAGATTAAATGTAAAAGGCTGCTTATGGAATGATCTCCACTGTGTTATAAATGAAGAGAAAAAGTTTGGAAGCATTGCTGGGGTGATAACTTCCTCGTGGTGGTTTATAGTTTGTACTGTCCATTCTACGTTTCTCATTGTGTGAAATTTTCATTATACCTATTACTTTTGTAATCCAAAAAGCCTTAAAAACGTGTCCATGTCCATGCATATATATTTAGATATGCTAGTTGTGTCAAATTAAATTTCTAAGTCTGAATATTGAAATGAAAGTCCCTCTTATGAAATACTGCAGATAGTTGGAGCCAACTGCTGGTGAAAATATAATGTCCAAGAAAGGAAGCAGCAGAGATGGAAACATCTGCCACATAAAAGCCTCCTGAAGAGGGCCCAGGGCATAAATGGTTACGGGGCTCAGTGGGGAGGGAAGTGCGGCGGAGCACTAAGAAGGGAAGAGGTCCAATCCCACAGGCAAGTAATCAAGAAATTCCCAAGAGACAGGTCAAGACGAACATGAGGACGAGGGACCACCCACACACTCAACTCAGAAAAAAGATGCCCACTGTTGGTCCCAGAGTAGGTCTGAGACTCCCTGTGATGCTCCTGGGTCCCTCGAACCTGGTCTGGAACCCCCCTTTCCTCCACTCTGTAAATGACCAGCTACACGCCCATGGTTAAGTAATATGTGATTCATCCCTGCGAATTCTGTCCGGCTATTAAAGCCATGCTCTTGAAGAATCTTTGGGATGTGGGAAAATTCCCAGGCTACGTTCATTAAGTGGAAGAAGCCATTTCAGAACATTCTAGATGGTATGGTATGCATTTTGTATAACCGTATATGCAGAGGTTAAGGGTTTTTCGAGTCAGTGAAGCCTGGGTTCAGATGCTGGCTCTGCTGCCCAACTTCAGGCAAGTTATCGAATTATTCTCAGCTCTGCTGTGCTCGGTTCTAAAGCATGAACAGTATATGGCAGCCCCTGGACCCTCACTGTGGGCCAGGCCCTCAGCGAAGCCCCTTACATGCATGGACTCACCTAATGTGATAAGAACAGGATGAGACTGGGGAGGAAAGGACGGGAAGTTGGGGAGCCCCTAGAAGAGGGCCTGGCATGCACCAAGCAACGCCTACGTGATGGAAAGACTGCATGGATGTTTCCAAACGGCCGTCACAGGCGGAGGGATTATGAAGGATTTGTCTACGGTCACGCTTTTCAGCGCTGCCCAAGGTTGCTACGATAAACAAGAAGTCCCTTCCCAGAAATAAAACGACCGCAGTGTTTTACTCCTCCGTCTGCCCATGTGAGCGACAGGTGAGCAGAGATGGAAGGTG
Source organism: Physeter macrocephalus (assembly GCF_002837175.3). Classification (NCBI taxonomy): domain Eukaryota; kingdom Metazoa; phylum Chordata; class Mammalia; order Artiodactyla; family Physeteridae; genus Physeter; species Physeter macrocephalus. The sequence goes on along the minus strand of NC_041230.1, from coordinate 49,469,025 downwards.
ATGCCTTAAGAATGGGGACGAACATGTCCATATTCACTTCCAAAGACTCTGAGAGGCTGGGCCGCCACACAGGACCCGTCATGGGACCCACGGGATGCCATGTGTAGACGTGGCTCTTAGTGGGCAGATCTGAGGTCGTCCTAGCAGAGGCCCCAGGACTGTCCTTCCGGATGCCTGGCCCTGGCGTGGGGCAGTGATATGGGGTGCCGGGCTCCCAGCCTAGAGCCCCGCCCGCCGCTCCCCAGCCCTGACCTGGGCAGGCCTGTTCATTCCATGCTTCAGTACTGAGCACACCCTGCTCTAAGCCAGACTTCTGTCAGGTGCCGGTGACAACACTGAGCACACAAACACGGTCCCCACCCCACGGGCTTCTATACTGGGCAGTGGTTCTCAATCAGGTTGGAGGCCAGGGACGCTGCTCCACATCCTCCAATGCCCAGGGCAGCCCTCACTGCAAAGAATGACCCGGCCCCGGTATCAGCAGTGCCCACATTGGGACGCCCTACTCTGGTGGGTGCTTCTCTCTGAGGGGGTTTATGTTCTAGGTGTAGCTCAGCCTTTCTGAGGCCCAGTTTTCTCCTCTGGCAAATGGGGCTGATAGCACCTATTCTGCAGGGTGTTCTGAGCGTGCACAGGTAGAAATCTGCACATGCCATGCCTTTCAGTAAGTCAGCGTGCAATATACAGCAGCATTTGATACAGAGAACAAACTAGTGGCTACCAGCTGAGGGGGGCAATATAGGGGTGGGGGAGAGGGAGGTACGAACTCTTGGGTGTAAGACAGGCTCAAGGATGTATTGTACAACACAGGGAATACAACCAATACTTTGTAATAACTGTAAATGGAAAGTAACCTCTAAAAACTGCATAAAAAATTTAAATTCAAAAAAATAAAATAAACTTTTAAAAAGAAAGCAAAAAAAAAAAAAAAAAACAACACGGAAGCATTTGAAAGGCTAGCCGTGAAAGTCCCTGGGTCCAACGACCACCAGAATACCTCCCTGGGAGGGGTATGAACATACATGAAAGAGAAGTGTCCCCAGATGCCTTCCCCTGGGCGTCCCAACAGCTTCCTCTCAGTCCCTCCTCCATGCACATCTCCTCTGCATCAGAAAGAGGTATCATATAAAGAGGACATTCAGCCCCTCCCTAAACACAGGAGAGAGGATGCATTTTACCTTCATAAAGCAACTCCGGCTGGCAGTAGACTTGGTCCTCTTTTTCCTTCAGGGCTCTTGCTGTTGTAGATGACAGTTTGATTAAATTGGAGCCCGCCTCTGCATTCTGAAAGAATCGGTTTTCCAGAAAAATAAAAACTTGGTATCCAGAACAAATATTTGTTTTACCGTGCACAGGTTAAAAAATGCTTTAGCGTCTGTCACCTTGTTCTGGCCTCACATTTACCACTGGATGCAGCTATTATATGATTGGTATTTTCAGTTAAAAATGAGAACTGGGGGCTGGAAGTAACTCCCCAAAGTGGGCAAAGCTGGTGGGTGGTAGAAGGAGGGCCCTAAAAACCCTGGATCTTTTCTTCTACTCTGGGCTGCCTGATCCCTCACAGGTGAATTAATGTACTTATAAGTTCTCGCTTTTTAAATACTGGATGATTCACCTGTAAAAGGCTGCATCAGTCATTAAAAAGGTGTTTATAAAGAGTTCATAATAACATGTGAAATGCTCATGATAGAATACTGAGTGAAAAAAGCAGCAGAGTAAATTGCATACACAGTCTGAGCTCAACCATGTTAAACAAAGAAAAAGAAATTACATTGAAAACAGCCTGGGAGAAATACCAAATAGTAACAATATGGCATGCAGTGGGATTATGGAGACTTTCATTTCTTTTTCTAGGCGTTTCTAGATTTTCAGTATTTTCTCCTATGAAAATGTACCCCTGTTGAAAAGAAAACAAACATGCAATAAAAATTACTTGGGAGAAAAATATCTATCAAGGACATCTCTTGGTCTCAAGTGACAATCAGACTTTGTTCAGTACTTTACCATCATCGTTGTAACCCAGGAGAGAGACTGAACACAATTAATTAAATATCTATTGAGCATCTACTACTCCCTGTGTCCCCACATACTCTCTATGGGACCTTGAACAACTCACTTGGTATCTCTGAAGTTCAGTTTCCCCAGCTGTATAATGAGGTATAGAACAAGCATTGTATAATTAGTAAGTGCGTCTCCAAGGTATTATGCAGATTAAATAAAATAATCCATGCAGCTGGTTTATAAGAGGGCCTGGTTAGCAGTAAATGCTGGATAAATGTTAACTGCTATTGATAACATAATTGTATTATTATTATTATTATTTTTACTACTACTACTGCTGCCACTGCCCCTGGGGGTGAGTTCAGGTTAGGCACTGGAGGAGAAGGAGGGACAAGACCAAAAATCTCTGCATTCATGGAGTTACAGGAGGAGAATTATGGTCATGTCTGACTTCTCATTTAAACTTTTCTCTGCTTTCCAAACTTTCCAAAATAAGCTTTTATAATGAAAACAAACCTATTTGAACAATAGCAGCTTTTTGCTGAGAAGGTGGGAAATTTACTGCATCCTAGAAGCTGAACCGTAGGCCCCTCTGAGATTTGTTTAGGGCGATCCCAACTAACAGAAGAGGAAACTGAGGCCCAGGGAAGGAAAGTGGCTTGCCCAAGGTCACACAGAGGGGAGCAGAGGCTGGGCCCAGAGCTTCGCACTGAGATTCCTGTGCTCAGAAGCAAAAGTACTGCAGGCAGCAGGCAAAGCAAAGCCCCTGAGGCTGGCTGGTTCCCATCCCATAGTTCTCGGCTCAAACATCCCTTTCCCTGACAAGTTAGTCTGCAGTGTCTCCAAGGCATGTGTCCCAAGCTGTAATTATCTCCTTTATGGACCTGCTTCCTTCTTTCATGCTGTTTTCCCTGTGAAGACAGTGATCAGATTTTATTCAGTGCATGGCACATAGTCAGCTCCCAGGAAGTAAATGCTGCAGGAATCAGCAAACGCATGACTCAATGAGCTTTTCCTTCAACTCTTAAGGGGCAGAACATGTGCTTTGCAGGTGGTTGTAAAAATCAAACGAAGGGTGTGAAAAGGTCGTCTAGCGCCTAGCACATCGGGCGACTTGGAAGCAGAAGCTCTGTTTGCCTTCATCTGTATGTGCAGCCCCACACGTGAGAGGCCCTGCCCTGGGCCTTGCTAGTCAAGAGGCAGCCACAGGCCTCTTGTGCATGTCCTGGGCTTGATTCTCAGGGAGTCAGTCTGCAGAGACGTTTTCTAGCTGCAGCATGAAACTGGTCAGACTGGTTGAGGCATAAACCGTGAATTTTTCCACACACAGCAGTAACGAACATGACTTGGCAGCTTTCTATGGCCAATGTGCTCAACTTTGGGAAGAAATCACTTTCCAGCCAGAATTCATCGAAATCCTGCAGTCTGGCTTTGAAATTCCTCAACTCGAGGGAACTCCCATGAGAAGCAGTAATCTCAATAATCTCGCAAAACACTGGCTTTGGAGTTTGGCAGCCTTGGGTGTGAAGTATGACTGTAGAGCTTTCTACGTGAACTTGAGCAGGCCTCCCGCAGAGTACGTGAACTTGAGCCTGCTTCCCCGTTTGTATAAAGGGGGGCCATCTGTAACTTTTGGACGGGTGGAGAGTACAAGCGAAGGTCCATTTGACCTGTGTCTAGGGATTGTGTTTAGGATTAAATTAAATAATGGTTATGAAAACACCTGATCCAGGGCCACGCCATCGTAGTCAGTAATTTGCAGCCAGACAGACGTGCATTCAAATCCCAACTCAGATCCTCTGGATGATTCTGCCATGTTGGGCAAGTTACTGCCTCTCTCACCTACAGTCATGGGGATGATAAATTAACCCCAAGGACTGTCATACAGATTCGGTGAGAAGCGTGCAGAGCATTTCACAGGCCCCAAAATTTTCAGGACCCGGGATGAGAGCAGAGGCCCACCAAACCTATGTCCACAGATATCAAATTGTTAAGTAAAATACCGTTCTCTCCCGCCTTCCTTTATGCACAGAGCTTCATAATGTTGTGGAACTGTGCTGTCTGATACGGCAACCACCAGCAGCCAAGTGTAGCTATTTAAATTTAAATTAAATGAAATTAAAAATTCCCTTCCTCGGCTGCACTGGCTACATTTCAGTAGCCTAGGTATCTGGCTGCTACTGCTTGGACAGAGAATATTCCTTCACTGCAGCAGGTTCTAGTGTCCAGTGCTGGTCTGGAAGGATGTATGTCAATTCAGAATTCCAGGACTCTTTGGCATTCTGAGCTAGAAGCAGGGGGCAGAGAGAAGGCTGGCCTCTGGGCCCAGGCTTCCCTTCTCCTTTTCTTGCCACTGCACGGAAGCCCCAGCCAGCCCTGGCCTCCCTGGTGGGTCTGGGGGCTGCATCCAGCAGCACAGCCTGCCCTTAGGAGAACAGAGGCAGCTGCTGCAGGCTGGCTTGGGTCATTTGTGCAGGGAATTCAGGGATCCCAGGTCACAGTTGGGGTCAGAAGGGTGCCCCTCTGGGTGGGCACCCTGTGGCCCTGTGAATTCCTCACCCAATGAAGAAGGGACACTGATGGAGAAAGGCCAGAGCAGGGGGCCCCTCTGGCCTGGGTCTAAGAGCAGAAAAGGCATCTGATACAGGGCCGGGCACAGAGTGAGCTCTCGAGAAATGGTGGCTTCTCTTATTATTGAGTCTTCATTTTTGCATTTGAAAACAAGACAAAAACCAAATCTACTGAGCCAGGAGTTGGAACCACCCCTTCTAGCTCCAAGATGTCAGCCCCTCCCCTTCCTGGAGCCCTGCAGAACAAGGGCAGGGTGGCTGGCAGGGCCTGCTGGCACAGCCCACGCCCCTTGGGGCCCAGCCCCACCTTAAACAACCCCCGCACCACCCTACACAAACAGGCGGAGGGTGTCGGTGGGCCCCTCCTTCCTTTGACCCCAGCTGGCCCAAACGCCAGAGAAGCTGGGGCAGCTGGGAGGCTGCAGACTTTTGAACACACTTCAGGATAGCCCATTCTATGTGGAAGGCACTTTCCACTTGGGAAATGTTCCAAGCGCTAAAGGAAGACCTTGCGCCCTTTTAGAGACCTTGCTTCACCTTTTTCATTCACTCATCGTTCATTCATTTATTTAAAATATCTAAGGGCTTAATGAGAACCCTCTGAGTACCAGACCCTGTGATGGGCTCAGAGGATAAACTGCTGACAAGACCAAGAGGCCCAGCCCTCTGGGAGCTTTAACAGGAAGCTCAATATACCTGCCACCAATGTGAGCAAAGAGCTGCAGGTGCCATTAGAATATACAAACCCACTGAGGGAGTCAGGATGCCAGACCTGAAGGACGAGCCCCCAGGTGAGTCCAACCTGCAGCCGGGACAGGAGCAGAGGTCTCACGGGAAGAGGACAGGGTTGCAGGCAGAGGGACAGCGACGTGCAAAGGCCCCAGACTGAAGGGCATTTGAGAGAGGGCGGCATCCCCTAAGGCCCTTCCCTAATATGCTTTTGGACGGGATGGAATCAGAGCCGCCGGATCTGGACACATAGGCCATGTCTGTAGCTCGACTTTCCCCTTTCAACACTCAGGTGGGGCGACTTGAAAGTGAAGCAAGGAGACATTTTGTTTGTTTGTTTGTTTGTTTTTGTTGTTGTTTTGGTTTTTTTTTTTTTGCGGTACGCGGGCTTCTCACTGTTGTGGCCTCTCCCGTTGCGGAGCACAGGCTCCGGACGCGCAGGCTCAGCGGCCATGGCTCACAGGCCCAGCCGCTCCGCGGCGTGTGGGATCTTCCCGGACCGGGGCACGAACCCGCGTCCCCTGCATCGGCAGGCGGACGCGCAACCACTGCGCCGCCAGGGAAGCCCCAAGGAGACATTTTTAAGGGACAATAAACAGCAATTAAAAAGCGTGGCCGGACTTCCCTGGTGGCGAAGTGGTTAAGAATCCACCTGCCAATGCAGGGGACACGGGTTTGATCCCTGGTCCAGAAAGATCCCACATGCCATGGAGCAACTAAGCCCGTGCGCCGCAGCTACTGAGCCTGCGCTCTAGAGCCTGTGCTCCGCGATGAGAGAAGCCACCGCAATGAGAAGCCCGCGCACAGCAACGAAGACCCACCCAACACAGCTGAAAATAAATAAATAAATTTATTTAAAAAAAAAAAAAAAAAAAAAAAGCGTGGCCGGAGCTACCCTTCCCAGCGCTCGCTCTTTTTTGCAGATGGCTCACGCAGTGCCTTTTTAAAATACACTTGCTAAACTTCTTAGCTTGGTTCCAAGGAAGCAAATCATTTCTAGAGCTTGATAAAAGATTATAAAATCCTGCAGTGTGTGGGCAGGGGAAGGGAGTGTTTCCTCTCTGTGTATCATCCACAGGCTGAGGCCTCCACAAGGCGGGGGTGGGGTGGGAGGTGGGGTGGAGGTGGGCAGGCCTCAGGATTTGCCACCTGTGTGCTTTGTGACACCCCCATTGCATCCTGGAGCCAGGAGACACCCCAAGCGCTGCACTATGGAACTTCCCAGAGTGACGGGCACAGAGGCCAGCGGCTCAGATGATGATTCTGTGGGACACGGCCATTCATTCAATAGCCCTGAATCACGAGGGGAGAAAGTTAATCCCATTTTCTCTTCCAATCTTTCCGACTGGGTCAAGGCGAGAGTCTCAGTTAAGAGCCACTATGTCTTTGACACCTAATACTTTTCCAATGTTCTCTTTAAGGAAGAGATCAGGCCTTGGCAAGAGCAACAGCATCAGCCTAGAGCTTTGGGACCTGTGCTTTATCACCAGCCCTTCATGCTCGTCGGCTCTGCCGTCTGCAGCGCGCAATGCTGGCCTTCCACTGCGTCGTGATAGGTTTCCTTCCAAATGAGTTCAGGCAAGAGTGAGTTGATTTAAATGAAAACATGATTTTGTAAATGTTAATAGAGGTGATAGGAAATACGGTGAAAATCATGACAGAGATACACAAATGACTGCAGATGGGGAAACGCTGGAGAGAGGAGAAAGGACCCAACTCTGGAGCTGGACAAAGCTGGGTTCAGAAGCGGGTCTTCCGCCCACTGGTTGGGAGGTGCCTGAACTCCTGCATGGAGGAGACTGGAGGGTGGGAGAAGCCTCCCTGGGCATGTAGGAGTGTCTTCTGTTCCCTAGGCCTGCAGGGCCCTGAGAGAGGTCAGGGTGACCCTCTGGGACTCTTTCCAAGAGTTAGGCCTGCTCGGGAGATCAGCAGAGTTATACCCCTTACCAGCTCCAAGGAAGGGTTAGGAGCCAATCTTGACTCTGCCACTGGGCTGTGTGACCTTGGGCACATTCCTTAACCTCTCTGAGCCTCAGTTTCTTCATCTGTAAAATGAGGCTAACCTGAGGATCTCTCCCATAGATTGTTTTGATCATTAAGTTAGGTAAGGAAAATACAATGCTTAGCAAAGTACCTGGCACATAGAGTGCATTGAGTAAGGATGAGCCAACAAAACTGAATTGAATTGAATTTGGATTCATTTAAATTAATTAAGTCATGAAGTCAGGAAGTTCTGGAGCCAGAAGCCTCTGTAGCCTTTAAAACCAAACCCAGAGCCCTGGCAGCATCAGCCTAATTAAGGATAACGTCTGGCCCAGGGGTCATTTTTAACGTAAGAACAGGACTGTTCAATATCAGGGAGACGGGTAAGCAACTGGTGATGAATCCCCACCATGGACTGTCAGGCCAATATTTAAAATGATGTCATAGAAGAATATTTAATGTCATGGAGAGATGTCTACATATACAAGTAGGTGGAAATAGTATGTATAGCAGTATACAAAATAGTATGTACATATTCAGCCATGAAAAAAAATGAGGCCCTGATACGTGCTACAACACTGATGAACTGTGAAAACATGCTTCGTGAAAGAGGCCAGCCACGAAAGACTACGTATTGTATGATTCCATTTATATGAGATATCTAGAATAGGTAAATACACAGAGATAGAAAGTAGATTAGTGGTTACCTGGGGCTGGGGGGGATGGAGGGGTTGGGGGGTGGGGGGCTGATGGTTAAAGGGTACAAGGTGTCTTTTGGGGAAATGAAAATATTTTAAAATTGATTGTGCTGATGGTTGTACATTCAACTCTGTGAATATGCTAAAAGCCATTGAATTGAACACTTTGTTTTGTTTTTTTTTAAGTTTTGTTTTTTTTTAATGTTGACCATTTTAAAAGTCTTTATTTAGCTTGTTACAATGTTGCTTCTGTTTTATGTTTTGGTTTTTTGGCCCGCAGGGCATGTGGGACCTTAGGTCCCTGACCGGGGATTGAACTCTCACCCCCTGCATTGGAAGGCGAAGTCTTAACCACTGGACGGCCAGGGAAGTCCCAAATTGTACACTTTATTTTAAAAATTTATTTATTTTATTTATTTATTCTTGGCTGCGTTGGGTCTTTGTTGCTGCGCGCGGGCTTTGTCTAGTTGTGGCGAGCGGGGGCTACTCTTCGTGGCGGTGCGCTGGCTTCTCATTGCAGTGGCTTCTCTTCTTGCGGAGCATGGGCTCTAGGTGTGTGGGTTCAGTAGTTGTGGCTCATGGGCTTAGTTGCTCCGCTGCTTGTGGGATCTTCCAGAACCAGGGCTCGAACCCGTGTCCCCTGCATTGGCAGGCGGATTCTTAACCACTGCGCCACCAGGGAAGCCCCAAACTGTACACTTTAAATGAGTGAAAATGGGTGAATAGTATGGTATGTTGAATTATGTTTCATTAAAGCTGTTAAAAATTGTGTACAGTATAATTTTCTTCTCCAAAATTAGAATATACGTATTTATGTGTTAAATATTAATTTTAGAAAAGAAAATCATACTGTACACAATTTTTAACAGCTTTGAGATATATACACAATATGTATATATATTATATACATACATATCAATATATATTGTGTATGCATATCTTTCTGTCTACTTGCTTATCTATCTATTTATCTATATATAGAGAGAGACTTGGGAGGCAATACAAATATATCCACAATGGGTTTATGGTAAATTTGTTTCCTTTTAACTTAATCTATATTTTCTAAAGTTTCTACCATGAATATATACCATAGTTGGAAAAATAATGAAAGCATTTTCTGTCTTTCTTTAAGAACAGCTCATTTGGGGACTTCCCTGGTGGCGCAGTGGTTAAGAATCCGCCTGCCAATGCAGGGGACGAGGGTTCGAGCCCTGGTCCGGGAAGATCCCACATGCCGCGGAGCAACTAAGCCCGTGCGCCACAACTACTGAGCCCACATGCCACAACTACTGAAGTCTGCGTGCCCAGAGCCCCTGCTCTGCAACAAGAGAAGCCACCGCAGTGAGAAGCCCACGCACCGCAACAAGGAGTAGCCCCCACTCGCCGCAACTAGAGAAAGGCCACGTGCAGCGATGAAGACCCAACATAGCCAAAAAAAAAAAAAAAAAAAAAAAAAAAGAACAGCTCATTTTGAATTTCAATATTAACGAAATTAGAGCCAAAGTCACTTCCTGAGTGGACTCACATCTCCCAGGACTCAAGCCATTACCTTGTCCACGTGGAGGGGCACTGCGAACCTCTTGAGGGCTGGGACGGAGGTGAGCCTGGAGTTCTCCTGGAAGTCCTTGTCCAGGTTGGCCAAGTAGAAGAGCTAGTAAAGGCTGCTGTCCTCGTAGGCAATGACGTCGAACAGAAGGCAGCCGTCCTCTTCGTAGGCGCTGACGTGATGAAACACCACCATGGGGTCCGTGTAAAATTTGGTCAGCACGGGCTTCCTCGTCCTTTGGTCAATGATGTGAATGTAAGTCTGAACGGAGATGCACATCAGTGGTCAGCTCTTCCTCTGCAGGCCCAACACAGAGGCATCAGGCAGGGGACAAGACCCAGCCCTGCCATCCACTTGCTTGTGACCCTGAAGCATTCCCTCCCCTTTATGAGCCTCTCTTCTGCGTGTGTACCACCTCCAGACACACGCAGAAGTGCTGAGGGAGGAGGGAAGCTTTGCTGCCAGGGCCCCTTCCTTACCAGGACAGTACCCGGGGAGATACAGGATCTGAGAGTGTACCATCTCCCCAGCCTTCACTGGACTGTGGTCCAGGCGGGCAGCGACAGGCCAGCTCCCAGGCCAGGCCAGGTGGGGGAGAAACAGTCAGGGCCAGCCATCTAAGGCTCCTCAGGCCCCATTGGTGGCCAGCGCCCCTAAAGCCCCTCCTGGGTCCCCTCTCCTGACCTTTGCCCGCTGCAGGTGTGGTTTTCCCAGTAACCCGGCTGCCCTGGAGGGCTGCGGTGCTGAGTGACCGGTCTAGTCAAGGAGCCCACGTGAGTATCGGCTCACTAGGCGTCCTCATGCGCCTCTGGGTGTCACAGGCAGTATCACTCTGGGTGGCAAGTAGCCATATCTGCAGCCCCAGTTGCCTAATCCAAGGGGGAAGGGGTATTTTCTTTCTTTTGGCAGCTCTGGCCTAACCATCCTCCTTCTGAAAGGAGGGAGGGGCCGCTCCAGGCTGCCATTTCCCCACCTCCTCTGGCTCATTGCTTCTTTCTCTCCTTTCCCAGAATCAGGCTTTGAAGTTAGGTGGGGGAGGGGCGAGGAGTAGTGTACAGAGGAGGAGGGCATATTGGGAGGGAGTGTGGGTTTGGGAAGGTGAACACAGGCGTGGTTACTGTAGGCTTTCTCCCCCATAAACCCAATCCCAGGGTCAGCCACAGGGACTTCTCAGAAAGTTCTCCAAATGCATTCCAAAGCCCTTCACAGGGCTCTGTGCCCCGTCCTCGGGGGCTCTGTCTTCTCACTGTGGGACTCTCCAGGGCCAGAGGTCCCCAGGGGCTGCAGACTGGAGGCCCAGAGGACCCTGACACTCCTGCCGGCGGGACGCTCACGGTCCTGAGGAGGAAACCCACTTCCGCTGGCTCCCTGCCGGCCCCCCTGCCCAGCTCACTCAGTCCACAAACATTCATGTGAGGGCCTAAGACACATCAGACACTTTTGGGGGAACCGGGGAGATAAAATAAAACCACCCGCCCACTTTCATGGAGTGTATACTTCAGTGGGGGTGAGGCCAAGGGTCAGTGATCAATATATACAACATGTCAAGGATGATGGATGAGCACGACTGAGAAAATGGAGTCGGGGGTGGAGAAAGCCTGTCGGCGGGGGGGTCTGTGATAGACAGGCAGACCTCAGGGATGGGGGAGCGTAGAGCGAGACCTGGATTGATCAAGGGAGGAAGCCATCTGGGGAAGAACATTCCAGGTGGAGGGGAATCAAAATCAAAGGCCCTGAGGCAGGAACGTGTTTGGCAGGTTTGAGGTGTAGGAGGCGACCGTGTGAGCAGGGAGCCAGCAGTTGGGATGAGGGCATGTGGGCCTTGATGGCCTGGTGAGTGAAGCCTCTGGATCTTATTCTGAGGAAGACGGGAAATCACCAGAAGGTTCTGGGCAGAGGAGGATCTCACCTAACCCCTTTGTTCCCTCGAGGACCTCACTCTCCTCCTTGAGAATACAGGCGTCATAGAGGCGGCAGCCACACACGGGACACGTATTCGTGTGGGTACATGTAGATGTACGTGGTGCACAGAAAGAGGAGTAGAAGAGTGTCGAATGGATATGGTGGTGGTTCCCTCTGGAGGGGGCTGGACGGGGAGGTGGGGAGGAAGGGGGAGGGGGAGGGGGGAGGGGACTTGATCTGTTGCTTTCTACACTTGTGTGCTATTTGAACAGATGACACTGAGAATTACTTGATTATTTTTCACAAGTAACAAGAGCAAATAAATACATACATACACCTATACATGAATAATGTATTCATACCCACATATATACACACATGCAGACATCACATATACAGGCAGGTACATGGACATACAGGCACACAGATGTTCTGAGCACTCCACTCAGGTGTACCTACATGGAAGACGTTTCTGCGACACCATCCGGTGGGACGCCCTATCATCACGATGTCTAAATAATCTGTGACATCCCCTCCCCGCCCCCCAGCAGGGATGCTGAAAGGGCCTTGTCAGTGGATGGCGGAGGCTGGAGGAGGCCAGGTGTCGGCCAGGACTGAGGAGCAGTCCCTCGGTTGCTGGGCGAGCAGGGGCTGCCTCGGCTGATGAGGCTGCCTCGCCCAAGGTCACGCGCTCTTCTGGGGATGGTCTGCTCTACTGACTTATGGACGTCGGGGCATAAAGGCCCAGCCCCTTGCCCTAACTGGGGACCACTGTGAAGGACCATCCCGGCTTCCGAACTCGCTGGAAGGCCGGCTCACGCCTCTGGGGAGACTGCGTGGCAGCTGACGGCCTCCCTCCCGAAGCCGCCCCTGCCTGCTGACCTCCATCTTGCTCTGGCCATCCTCGTGCTGCGGGGTCGCCGGCCCCGCCTTACCTGGTCCTCCCCGTGGAAAGCCAGGCAGGAAGCCCAGCTCACGCCCCGGATGTAGGTGGTTGCCATCTTGAGGATATCCATCTTGAAAGGCTGCTCGAGGAAAACGATGTAGCTCTCGGTGACTCCGAAGCTGTGCTAATAGCTCGGGGAGAGGAGCGAGTGGGAGGCGATGGAGCAGAACACCTCCATGTGTTTCCGGGGGCTCAGCCCCTTCTTCCCGCCCTCTAGAGAGAAGCCAGCCTCAGGGACAGCGCAGGGCCTGGCGGCCCCCGACGAGCCACCGTCTCCTGCAGCGCGGCCTCTCAAACCCACCCGGCCGCTGAGAAGAACCTTCCAACGAGAGCCGACAACAAACGGGGTGAAGGGGCTGCTGCCTGGCTGATGCAGGGACGGGGCCCTGCCCCCGTGAGATCTGGTCGGGCATCCAAATCCACTGCATCCCCAGGCTCTGGGCCTCTGGACCACTGGGCCTCTGGGCCAGGCGTGTGCAACTCCAACACGGGGCTGACCCAGCCTCCACCTGCTTTCTAAATAGAGGTTTATCTGGAGCGTGGCCCCTGCAGGGTCCACGGCTGCTTCGCTTTCGAGATTCAGAGTTGAGCCGACGCAACGGAGACCATACAGGTGGCAAAGCCTCAAATACTTATTCTGTGGACCTTTACGGAAAACGTTTGCCAACCCCTGCTCTGGAGCAATGTTCCCCACTTTCACGTGCGCGCGGATCATCTGGGGGTCATGACAAAATGTGGGGTGTGACTCAGCCTGTGGGGTGGGGCCCGAGGCCCTGCGTTTCCGTCAAGCTCCCAGGCAGTGGGCTAGCTTCCCAAGGTTAAGCTTTGATATGTTGCTGAGAACCATCATTTGACGTGTATTTCAGGGGGTTTCTATGGATTTCTTTTGGCATTGCCCGTTCTGAAACACCTGGGAATGAGACTAAGTGTCTCTGGTAACGTGACAGATCGTGACAGTCAAGGTAGGCTGTACGATTCCCATTTTCCAGGTGGGAAACTAGGGCTTGGTCGGACGCTCCATCACTACAGCCAGAGGCACAGGGTTAAGGCGAAAAGACACAGGCCCCTTAGCCTGGCTGCCTACTCTGTTATTAGAGGGAAGGGAGAGACCAAAGGAAACCCTGCAGGAGTCCAGGTGCCTTGCTCAGCATCCACCACGAAGGTGCTCAGGACTATTCGGTTTGCTTATTCCTCTGCAAGGATGAGTCACCCGCTGGCCAAAAGGCCTCCGCGCCCAGGCCTGGGGCTGGGTTATAATGAGTTACACGCAAGCGCAAGCGTTGCCACCTTTCTTGTGGCCACCTGTGCACACTGTAAACAGCTGGCTGGTGGGATGGATGCTCTGGGTTGGGGGGTAGTTCTTTTCTTCACCAAACAAATGGAACACAAAGCAAACCGAAAGGAAAGGCGCCCGGGCCTGGGAGGCAGACACAGGTGTGAATCCCAGCGAAGCCGCCAGCCTGGACCGGGTGTGCAGAGGGTACCTCCTGTGAGCCGTGGGCATGTCACCTGATCCTCCTGGGGCTCTCAGTCCTCTGTAATATGAGGTGCAAATGCCTAGACCACCCCCAGGTCTGCATTCTAGGATCCAAGCCAGACCCTATATCCCTTTATTGGCTTAATTAATGGGAGTTCCATTTAACAAGAGCATTGTACCTTCTGACCTCGGGGGCTCCCATCTGCCAGCTGAGCCTGGAATCTGCTTGGTGGGCGGGCTCTACGGGACTGTGAGGGAGGGTGGCCAGCGGGGATCACAGATGGAAACCGGCCTTCCTAAACCAGAAGGTCTAGCCAAGCACGCTCCTAGTTCTGTACCGCCTCCTGAGCCCGCGCAGCCACTCTTGGAGGCCTGCTCTCCCGGGTGTGGTTCCCAAGAGGGTCCTGGACAAATAAGGGCTAGGCGCCCCGCCCTCCTCCCCCTCAGGAACACGCAATCACAATCGGCCTGGGCTCCACGCCAGGTTCCCGCCCCTAAATGGAGAAGGTCCAGAAGGCCCGCAGAACAGGGTGGAGATCTGGAGTGGGTGCCAGCAGGGCTGAGCTCTCTGAACAACCCTTGGAGCCTGGCTTCAGGGGCTGGGATGAAAGAGGACAGCACAGCCCTGACATACAGAGGTTTGTCAGAAAACTAAAAAAATGAATGAAAGAAAGGAAGGATGGATGGATGGATGGATGATGGATGGATGAGGAATAGATTAATGGATGGATTGATAGGTAGATGATTAATGAATAATGGATAAATTAATGAATTAATGAACAGGAACCTAAAGAAAAGGAGGTTGGAATAGCAAAGGGATTCACTTCTTCCAAAAGGAAGCTTAGCATCATTTCTTTTCTCCTAAAGGAGAAAAGTGAGTTCACGGTCCTCTGAATCATCTGCGCGGGTAAGTGTCAGATTGAGTGTCGTGTTATCAACCAAAATCAGAACTCTTCCGAAAGAGCCACCCTTGGTGTCTGTACTCCATTACAGCCCTAGAATGACCCACCTGATACCGCGGCAGGGATCTTAAAGATCACATATTCCGTCTTCCCCTTGTCCACGAGGGACGTGCCAACGTTGAGAACATTTCCAGCGTCATCATAATGAGGATGTGATGTTGCCAGATTTACAGCCACGTGTTTACGATAATCAACCTGCAAAACATGACAGCCACCTGGTTTTCAAAAGGGGGAGAGGGTGAAATCCTGTGAAAAGCTGACTGACTCCAGGTTCAGAGAGATGATGGTTATTTTTGCACATCTCCTGATCTGAAAATAAGGCAGACATCACCTTTAAAGGAGATGTTTCCTCTTGCAACCTGATATAACCTCGAGGGGGCCTCCCACAGCTAACAGGCTGCAGGGGACTTGGTGAGCTACATGTGTTTTCTCTGACAGTTGTTCCTACCCTGCCACCTGGCCTTGCCGGATGGCTTCAGCATGGAAACAGGACGCCTCACTGCAGAGAGCTCCAAGTAACAACCTGGGCAGAGAGGCAGCCTTAGGGCTAATCTTGGCCACTTCTTTGGTGAAGCTATTTAAATTCTCCCCTTTTGCATCCCACAGAGGCATAAATCTCCAGGCCTCTCTCGTAGGGTTATTCTGGGAACAGAAAGGTTACAAAAACATTTGGTCAAAGAGAAAGGAGAGTAACGAGCCCAATAATGATCCCAACTCCAAACAGGCCACAACCATACAGCAATGGGGTGGCCCGGGAACCAACTGCCTGCCCTTCTTCCCCCAGAATAGCACAACCTCCTACAGCCAAAAGTCAGGCGATACCTCGTTCTCTCCTAGTAATTCCTCTCTGCAGCTTTGTGGAAAGCGTACATCAGTTGGACCTACGCTGCCTAGCCTAGAAGGAGCTGGACGTAATTTCACAGCTAAGGAGAGCACTCCTTCCAACAGATCGTTAAATTGTATTGTAAAGACATCCAGGCTTTGAGCTGCCAGCTGGAGAAAACTGAAAGTGGGTCTATTGATCTTCACGAAAATGTAGGCTTGATTCTACCCAGGAAAGGTATCTGCTTGGGCACTGATTTTTGCACCCTTGCTCTGTGCCTAATGCCTCCCTCTTCAGGTCAACACAAGGCAGGGCTGCTGGGAGTCCTGGGTGGCCCAGTATAGTCATTCATTCAAATTTCCATTGAGGTGCCACTCAGTGCCAAGGACTACGCACACTGTTAGGGGTTGAATTGGATCTTCCCAAAAGATATGCTGAAGTCCTAACCCCTGGTGCCTAAATTTGGAAATAGGGTCTTTGTAGATGTAATCAAGTGAAAAAGAGGTCATTCTGGATCAGGGTGGGCCTTCATACAATGATGTGTAGCTTTACAAGAGATTGGATTACAACAATTATTGGTTGTTCCTATAAACTAAGGAACAACCACCAGAAGCTGGAAGAGGCAGAGAAGGATCCTCCCCTAGAAACTTCAGAGAGAGTATGGCCCTGCCGATACCTTGATTTCAGACTTCCAGCCTCCAGAACTGTGAGAGGATACATTTCTGTTGTCTTAAGCCACCTAAGATACATTTCTGTTGTATTCCTTTGTTATGGGAGTCCTAGGAATGAATACAGACACGAAGATGACAGGACACAGTCCTGCTGTAAGGAAGCTTTGAATCCAGGGCTAAGTGCTGAGCTGGGAGAGCCCAAGACCCAAGGGCATCAGAGGAGGGCTCCTCTGTGAGTTCCTGCAGGCTCCTGGCCTCCTGCAGGGGTTCCCTTTCTTGAGTCAGGAACTGAGGCTGGTTGTAGATTTACTGATACCTTCTCCAGGGTTTCCAGGGTCTGGGGGTTGATTTTCCTGATGTAATTGGTCTCCGTGGTTGCACAGAAGTCTTCTCCACACTTCATGATGTTGATCAGACAGTTGTCTGTGAAATCAGGATGGTGTGGGACAGGTAGGAGAAAGCTCTGGGGAGGAAGCAAGTCAACGGGGTCAATGGCTGTGTCCACCCAGCTGGAAAGTTCTAGTCGAGATGGTTTTAGTTTTCCCACCACTTAAAACACTCTACTTCAACTAAGGGAGAAAAAGTACTGGGTCCCAATGAGTCCCTTGAGGAATCCTGAGGACTCAGAGATCAAGTTACCCAAAAATACCACCACATTCAATCAGCTAAGGAGGGAGTCAGCTGGGACAACAAGGCTGCCCACTGAGCCCTCCTGGGCTCCCCAAATCCAAAAGTCTCCCGCACCGGAGCCATCAAGACCTGGTGGATTGTTCTGAAGTATTTTAAGAAGCTCTATAGAAATCATAGTCATACCCATAACGGTCCCCCAAAGACTAGCAAAACAGCTAATCTCTGCTTTGGGCAGGAATGTGAGCCCACCCTAGTTACCCAACTTTGTCCAGGATATTAGATTTTTGAAAAAGAAAAGCAAACTAATTATGAGTTAAGAACTGATCATTTGATTAGAAGGCAAACTCAGAGCAGGAAGTCCTGACCCCGTGTACTGGTTAGTGCTCTCCCTACTGGCAAATATTGTAACAGCAAGGAGGCCCCACAGGCTGCAGTTTTAAATTCATTCCCTCCCCCTCCCCCAGGCTCCTCCCCCAGGCTCCTCCCCCAGCAGGGAATGGGAGTTCCCTGCTTGCTGTGTGCCGGACTCAGCACTGGACGCTAGGACTGGAGAAATGATGTCAGTTCTGGAAAAGCAGAAGCCAGCTTCCCTCTCTGGGCCAGTCTACCCCTAAGACATTTCACAAACCTTCTCTGTCTAAAGAGTATCAGAAAGAAGGTACTCATGGCTGGCCTGATTCCCTGGCCAACAATTTAAGTGTTGAACATGTATGTAATACATTCATATGCATCACAACCCAGATGATTTTAACTGTATACAACTGAAAATTTCCCCCATCTTTCCTCTCATCAGTTCCCCACCTCCCTCACGCATCCTTCCAGAGTTTCTGCACGTACGACAATAATTCAGCCATGAATAACCTTGTACATTTGTCATTTCAGACACAAGCAAGTACCCCTCTGGACTGAAGGGAACGTGCATCTGTAATTTTGATAGATAATTCCAAAGTGCTCTCCCACCAGCTATGTGGGAGAATACCTAACAATCTGTCAGGTGCTCCTTGCCTCTCTTGCTATCAGTGATCAAAAACTGCATAGCAGGGGCTTCCCTGGTGGCGCAGTGGTTGCGCGTCCGCCTGCCGATGCAGGGCAACCGGGTTCGCGCCCCGGTCTGGGAGGATCCCACATGCCGCGGAGCGGCTGGGCCCGTGGGCCATGGCCGCTGAGCCTGCGCGTCCGGAGCCTGTGCTCCGCAACGGGAGAGGCCACAACAGTGGGAGGCCCGCATGCTCCGCAACGGGAGAGGCCACAACAGAGGGAGGCCCGCATACCACAAAAAAAAAAAAAAAAAAAAAACAACTGCATAGCATATGTGGTCAAAGGCCATCACGAGAAATTTTCCACCCAACCTAAAGACAGCCATGTGGAGCAAACGCTGGTTGTTTTGACTGTAAAGGACATTGGAAAGCAGGACTAGATTCAAAATGGACAGTTACTTGGAAAATATGTTTTTGCAGGGGTCCGGATAGGCCATTGTTCCAAATTCTGACACCACAATCCTGTTCGCTTCAATATTGGCACCGTAGGTATCACTTCTCAGGTATTTGCTCCTGTAACAGACTTCACCTGAAAGAGAAGCAGCAGAATCGTCCCAGACTGACACCTTTACAGGGCTTTGAAGTAGATTTCAGCCATTCTGGGGATTTGACGGGCAGTGGGGGGCGGTGGAGGGAGTTCACTGGGACAGTCCCTTTAATGTGTGTGCTAGATACAACAAGCATTTGGAGGGAACTCTCACACACATTTCGGCAAGGTTGAGACTCACAACAATATGTCCAGGTAAGTATTCCTGTTCCCAGCTCCATCTTCATATGAGGGAACTGAGGCTCAGAAATGTTCCATCCGGTTGCCCAGCATCACCCAGAGAGGTGCCGACCCAGGCCATCAACCACCCCTTCCACCATATTTGTATCCTTCCAGGTAAGGTCCAGATTTGGAGGATTGGTCCAGAAGGCCCCGTACTTAGGCTAGGTTTCTCCAGGGCCCAGTTCAGTTCTGGGAGCCCTACACTGACAATTTAGCCCCTGGAGTAACATTTCATATCTATTTGCAACCAGGGAGCACCCTTATACCCAATTCTGCACACCGTAGAGGGTCAGTACATGTGCTGATGACACTGCAGAGAATCTGACTCACTCCAGAAAAGCATGGACTCTTGACTAGTCCACCAAGACCAACCTGAAAATATACCAGATGGTTCTAGACCTATATTAATTTCCTATGGCTGCTGTTACAAATGATCATAAATGCAGTGGCTTAAAGCAACACAAATTTGTCATCTTACTGTTTTGGAAGACATCGTCTGAAATGGGTTTTACAAGGCAAAAATCAAAGTGTCAGCGGGGCTAGTTCCTCCTGGAGGCTCTAGGGGAGAATCCAGAAGCTGCCTTTATTCCTTGGCTTGTGGCTGCATCACTCTGACCTCTGATTCTGCTGTCACATCTTTTCTGACTCTGACCCTCCTGCCCTACTCTTTCCTTTATGACTACACCGAGCCTACCCTGATAATCCAGGACAATCTCCCCATCTCAAGGTCCTTAACTTAATCACATCTGCAAGACCCTTTTACCATGTAGAATAGCATATAATATATTCACAGGTTCCTTCTGGGGAGAGAAGGGGGAGGGAAGAGGAGAGAGGAGAGAGGGGACAGGGGAGAGGGAAGAAGGGAGAGAGATATGGAGGGAGAGAGGTACATATACTTTTCATAAGTGGGTGTGGGTGAGTCAGGAGAGGCTTCACAGAGGAGGCAGCACTTGAAAAAGCCCCTGAAGGATGAGTAGAATTGAACTGCAACAGATCCGGAAGCTGGGGCTAGGGGAGAGGGTCAGGTGCTCCCATGGACTCTGCCCAGAAAGTCTGTAAGCAAAGACCTGGGAGTGGGGAGCACAGCCCACTTCCTGGAAGGGCTAAGTCAGTGTGGCTGGAGCACCAGGCACTTGGGAACAGCAAGAATGAGATGAGGCTGGGGGTCAGGTGGGGGCCTTAGGAAGTCTTCAGGGCTGTGAATCCTGTGGCCTTTGACCTTCATTTGGTGGGTAATTTGAAACCTCTAGGGTTTTTATTTCATTTCATTTTGCCCTTAGTTAGCAAATGACATTATGTTGACTCTTCCTCTCTAGAGAACACATTCCTTGCTGTAGTATAACCTATGCTTCCAGGGTTGGTACAATTATAATATGCAAAAAAGTAAGGCCCAGGACATACTGACAGTTTGTTCCCATCAAAAAGAGGTTCATCAGAGAAACGCCCATCATGTATCCACTGTCACAATGATGGGCTTCAAGGAGAGACTGAATCCCAAGAAATTCTTGCCCAGGGCCTTTTTATATTTTCAGGAGAGGAAATGAAACTAAGAGCTAACATTTATTGAGCATGTGTGTGCTAATCACTGTGAGGGCACTTTATGTGTATTATCTGGTTTAATCCTCTGAACATAAGAAGTGTGTAGAAGACTGACTAGAAATGTATTCTTTAGGGAAAAAAAAATCAACTTAATGTCATTTGCTAATTAACAGCCAAATAAAACAAAATTTAAACAATGCTTGAAGGTTTCAAATTTCTTACAAAATGAAGTTCAAAGGGCTTGGGCACTCACGACCCTGCAGGCCCATTTCCCAGCTAATAAATTGAGGCACAGAGAGGTTAAGTACCTTGCCTTAAGCCACACAGCTACCGAGTGGTAAACTGGACTCAACAGCTGGCAACTGGAAGATCCTGACACAGCGACCACGTCAGTTGACCATTCTATCTGTTCCTTGTTATTAAAAATATGCCTATAAGGGCTTCCCTTGTGGCGCAGTGGTTGAGAGTCCGCCTGCCGATGCAGGTGGGCCCGTGAACCATGGCCGCTGAGCCTGCGCGTCCGGAGCCTGTGCTCCGCAACGGGAGAGGCCACAACAGTGAGAGGCCCGCGTACCGCAGAAAATAAAATAAATAAAAATATACCTACAGAAATATGCTACCATAACTGTATGGTTTGGTGAAGTTTCACAAACTAAACCTACCCATATAAACTACTTCCTGATCAAGAAACAGAATGTGAGCAGCCTTTGGGAAGGCCGCTCAGATCTCATCCTATTCTAGCCTCCCCAATCCCAACCCTGCAGGGGAACCACGATCTTGACTTCCAACAGTCTTGGTTAGTTTTGCCCTCAGGATTGCGTTTTCACCTGTTTCCAAAGGATGTGAGTGTACGTTTCAGCAGTGATGACTCCAACCTGTGCATTTAAGTGGCAACAACAACAACAATTGTAACACTCGTCATGATAAAATTAGAAGAGACCATGAAAGACCTTCTGGTGCTTTCTCCAGTCTTCAGGAGGTAAACTGTGTGTCAGATAATCATCTGTC
The DNA here is from genome assembly GCF_002837175.3 of Physeter macrocephalus. Classification (NCBI taxonomy): domain Eukaryota; kingdom Metazoa; phylum Chordata; class Mammalia; order Artiodactyla; family Physeteridae; genus Physeter; species Physeter macrocephalus. The sequence goes on along the minus strand of NC_041230.1, from coordinate 49,447,734 downwards.
CTCTTTGCAAGCATCTTTTCAGGGGTGGCTACTGTACATTAGTATCTCTGAGATATGTGGTGGGGGGAGCTTTGTTCCTGGGGCAGCAGAAAGGAACATGGAGGAATGGTTAGGAGCAAGGGCTCTGGGGCTAACTGGGCCCGGGGTTCATGCATTTGATCACTATTTGTTAAACACCTGGATGAGCCAGGATGTGAGTATGTAATGCTGAGTGGGACAGGCAAGATCTCCACCCCAGGTAGGTTCAAGTCTCCACGTGGATATGAATCCTTGCTCCATCATCTACCGGCCATGCACTTGACCTTGTGTCAAAGGCAAGCCTCAGTCCCCTCTGCTCTGACATGAGAATCCTGATACCTTCCTCACAGAGCTGCTATAACATTTAAGGCCTGTAAAGCACTTAGCACATAGTAGGTGCTCAATAAAAAGCTACATATGCTAGTCAGATATAGTAGGTAGCTGGGGCAAGGCTTTGGCTCTGGGCAAGTCCCCATCCAAGCCATGTGACCTTGGGTGAGTCCCTTTGTCACTGAACCTCAGTTTCTTCAACTGGAAGCTGGGGGTCATACAGTCCTCCCCAACTAGGGTTGGCAGTTTTAAATGAGATGGGACGATAGAAGGAGTTTGGCTCCCTGGCGCTCAGCATGCACGTGATAAGTGATGGCTGCAGTTCTGAATTCTCCAAAATCCTGGAGGCAGGAAGACTCACCTGGGGGTTGGTGAGGCCACACCTACTGGTCTTCATGCTACACAGGACCAGCTGTAAGGCCACTCTGGTCTCCCCTTGAGCCAGCCTGCCCTTGGCGGTCACTCTCTCTGAGGGCTGCCACCCATAGGTACTGGCTAATGTGCTTTGCCTAAAATGCTGAATTCTGTTCATATGAAACATAAACACCCAGCCCAGGCTGGTTGTCAACAGGCAGCCCATATCCTACAAACAACCAGCCCCAGAGCAGGGAGCGCTCAGAGGGCCATGGGGAAATGTGTCTCTGGAATTACTCAAGGCTGACACTTACTTTGAGGTTGAGATTAAAGAAGGAGGCACAGAGCGTTCTCTAGCACCCTGCTCTCGACAACCCAATTAACCACATTCCTTCTAAAGGGACACAAGTAAACAGATGCGTTCCTGCCTGGGATCTTCCAGAACTGGGTCAAGTGTTATTATTTGGTGGGGTGGGAGATATACATATATATATTTTTTTTAATTAAAAAAAATTTAAAGCAAACTTTCCAAAAGACTACCTTGGAGCTACAACAGTTGAAAAAGTCAGCTTTGGAGAGGCTTTGTGCCTCTAAATCTCTGTGACTCTGCTGTTGGTGGGAATGTAAATTCTTATAACCATTATGGAGAACAGGATGGAGTTTCCTTAAAAAACTACAAATAGAGCTACCATATGATCCAGCAATCCCACTACTGGGCATATATCTGGAGAAAACCACCATTCAAAAAGATACATGCTCCCCAATGTTCATTGCAGCACTGTTCACAATAGCCAAGACATGGAAGCAACCTAAATGTCCATTGACAGAGGAATGGATAAAGATGCAGTATATATATATATATATATAGATATAGATAGATAGATAGATATTATACATACATACATACAATGGAATATTACTCAGCCATAAAAAAGAACAAAATAATGCCATGTGCAGCCACATGGATGGACCTGGAGATTGTCATAACTGAGTGAAGTAAGTCAGACAGAGAAAGAGAAATATTGTATGATATCATTTATATGTGGAATCTAAAAAGACGATACAAATGAACTTATTTACAAAACAGAAATAGTCACAGATATTAAAAAAACAAACTTATGGTTACCAGGGGGGAAAGTGGGGGAGGGATAAATTGGAAGATTGGGATTGACATCTATACACGACTATATATAAAGCAGATAACTAAAAAGGACCTACCGTACAGCACAGGGAACTCTACTCAATACTCTGTAATGACCTATATGGGAAAAGAATCTAAAAAAGAGTGGACACAGGGCTTCCCTGGTGGCGCAGTGGTTGAGAGTCCGCCTGCCGATGCAGGGGACACGGGTTCGTGCCCCGGTCCGGGAGGATCCCACATGCCACGGAGCGGCTGCGCCCGTGAGCCATGGCCGCTGAGCCTGCGCGTCCGGAGTCTGTGCTCCGCAACGGGAGAGGCCACGACAGTGAGAGGCCCGCGTACCACAAAACAAACAAACAAACAAAACAAAAAGAGTGGACATGTGTATATGTATAACTGATTCTCTATGCTGTACAGCAGAAACTAACACAACATTGTAAGTCAACTCGACTCCAATTAAAAAAACCATCTCTGTGACTCTGACTCTTGGGATTCATATGTTCACGCCCTCACGGGACACCAACTTTGCCTCTTATTGGAAAAGTATCAAATCTGCTGCTAAGAGGGACTTGGGATAACTCATCTCCATGCCTGCTTGACAAAAATTTTCACTTTTGAAAGAATTTTAGACTTACAGAAAAGAGCACTCCTGTATACCCTTCACCCGGCTTCCCCATCTCCACTCTGCCTTTTTTATTTAAATCCTTTTTAGTTTTTTAAAGCATTATCTTCTAGTGACTTCTGCTGAAGGCTATGAGTCATTTTCCTGTCTTCTGCTTTCTTACTTTCTTACTCCAGTCCTTTCTTCCTGGTTTGGCACTAATTTCCATTCCCCATGCTAGCTGTGCACTAGAACCACCTGGTACTTTTAAAAAATCATGGAGGCCCAAGCCCCAAACCACCAGTGTGCTCGGGGTCATCTGGGAAACGTGTTGGAAACATAGATGCTCTATCCCTACCCTTCAAGCCCTGGGTGGGCTCTCAGGATTCACAACCTAAATGAGCATCCTGGGGGATTCTGAGGCAGGAAGCCCACAAACCACCTTTTGAGAAATACTGGCTTTGTGTTACCTGCAAATCAGAGAACCCCGATTCCCCTGTGCCTTGTCCTCTTAAACTGTGTATGGTAGTACTTAACATTTTTGGTTTATATTTCCACTGTTAGACACTGGGGAGCCACTGAGAGTTCAAGAGGAGAGGAGAGATGACGCCAGGCTCTGCTACACCAACACTGGCAATCTGGCAGCCTTGGGAGGATTGGGCTGGAGAGTTGGGGAGAGATGATAGCTGGCACGAATGGGGAATGGGGGCAGAATTGCATAATGCTTAGGACTTAGGATTCTGGATTTAAGGAGCGTTGAGTTGGGCTTCCCTGGTGGCACAGTGGTTGAGAATCCGCCTGCTGATGCAGGGGACACGGGTTCATGCCCCGGTCCGGGAAGGTCCCACATGCCGCGGAGCGGCTGGGCCCGTGAGCCATGGCCGCTGAGCCTGCGTGTCCGGAGCCTGTGCTCCGCAACGGGAG
>NC_041230.1:49412234-49444356 GCF_002837175.3 Physeter macrocephalus | reverse complement strand
GCACAACTAGTTTTTCACAGAGAATATATCTACATTATGGATCATCTTCCCTCTATATACTGCTTTCTAGATTTTCCAAAAATAATTTATAATAAGCATTACTTTTATAAGCAGAAAAAGTGTACATTTAAACATATAAGCACCCATCGTTTATAGAAAACGCCCACCTGTGACTCTGGCCCTCAAAGGCTCCAGTTGTTCCTTCTTATTTCTGCCAAATATTATATCCATCGTGCAGGGCGATGAGCAAGAGTGGTATTAACAGTGAACAGCCGCTCCTCTGTGTTCAAGGCGACGGCTCCTGGCCCCTCCTCGTCTTTCCGTCCTGCTCTCCTGCAGCCTCCTTTACATCTCCTTCCTTTTTGATGCCACTCGTTTCTCCCTTTGCTTTCCCCTCTCCGAGGGCCTGGGAGCTCTTCGTGCACACGGCGGGAAGCTGCGCTGGCGTTATTTATGTTTGGTCAAAGGTCAATTCCCCAGCCATGTGTCCCAGCTAATCTTTAATTCTCTGATTGTGTCCTCAACTCTCTCTTTCCGCTTGCACTTTTGGTTGAACCAAGAAAAGCGAGTTTCTTACTGTGTTTAAGCTGACGGGATCCGGGGTGGGGGGGGGAGGGGGGGAGGGATAAATTGGAAGATTGGGATTGACGCATACACACGACTATATATAAAATAGATAACTAATAAGGACCTACTGTATAGCACAGGGAACTCTACTCAATACTCTGTAATGGCCTATATGGGAAAAGAATCTAAAAAAGAGTTGATATAAGTATACGTATAACTGATTCACTTTGCTGTACACCTGAAACTAACACAACATGGTAAATCAACTCTACTCCAATAAAAATTTTAAAAAAACAACAGGTGGGATCATTTAGCAGTGCATTCTGCTTAGGACACCTGGATTAGGGGAGCCCAGAGTGCATCAATCACGTGAATCCCTACTGCACAGCATGGGAACTCAGTTTGCCAGAGAGGGAAAGTATTGTTTTGTTTTGTTTTGTTTTGTTGTGAATAAAAGTCCCTGAGCTTCCTCACCACCCTCCCCACCGCTCAGAAAGAAAAAAATCATATGTAAAGAGCAACTTAATTATACTTCATTTTTTGGAGAAGTAAACATAAAATGTTTCATGTACCCATTTAAACAATAAATACAGGGAACCAAAAACTCTACTCAGGAACTACAAGGAATAGTAAAAAACAAACTTCAGCTCCAACTTTCTGGCCCATCGAGAGGGAGAAACTATGCCTGTATTTGATTTTAAGGTTCCCCGATATTTGTGAATCTCGAGGTGATGCCATTGTCTAAAATCCATATTCAACTCGCTATGAATGTTGGGTGATGAGTTACTGGCTCACCTTCGCTCATGTTGCTTTAAGAAAGAACCAGCTGTTCCCTCTCTGGGTGGAGTGAGAAAAGCTGGCCTTTATGCAGCCAGCTGGGTCTAGTAGTATCAGGGCTGGGCCCAGACTGTTCCAGGATCGAAGAGCTCAGTCCTGAGAGCAGCCTGGCCTGGCTTTGCTCCACCCTGGCTGCACATTCCAATCACCTGGTGGGAGCTTCAGCAATGCCCGTGCCTGGCCCCACTCCAGACCCACCCGTTCAGAGTCTCTGAAGGGGCAGCCCAGCCCTCAGTAGTCTTAAAACTTCTCCAGAATATTCTGCTTTGCGCAGCAGGCCCTGGTTAAGAAGCCCCGGTCCAGGGGAAGATGCTACATGTTTGCATTAATACCAAATTCACGTTCCTCACATTTCTGTGTCTGGGGTATGTTACTTACCCTCTTTGAGCCTCCATTTCCTTGTCTGTAAAATGGAGGTATAACAATATTAAAATCTCAAGGTTATTCAAAGTCAAGGGTCTAGCAAAAGCCCTCGTCCCCGAACAGTTAATGTTGGCCTTTCTTCCCTGCTGTCTCTGAAGGCACTTCCCTTTGATCCACATTTTCCATTCAGTCCCACAATAGCTTGCCAGTTTATTCTGCTGTCTGGTGTAAACACGTGTAACCATGTCAGGGTTATTTATTCCTAGGTTGTGAACGCTGAGTCCTTGTGAGGATTAAAGGAGAATGTCTGGCATACATTGAGTGCTTGGGAAAAAATTACACTACCAAGGGTGGCATCTCTGGTATAGAAGAAAAGAGCTCAGGGCTTATGGGCATCAGAAGGCCTGGGCTGGAATCTCAGCCCCTATGATCTAAAACTGTGATCTGTCACATGACTCCTCTGAACCTCACTTCATTCTGCAAAACAGGCTGGTGATGCCCTGTCACAGGGTTTGCTGAGAGGATTAGACTGAAGTTATATATGTGAAAACATGACTGTATTCTCCTTTCTTGTCCATTTTGTGTATTCAGAAGAGAAATGGTCCCCATCCATCAGGAATATTCTCTGAGTCAAGTACTTGGTGAAGCCCTCTGCATGTACTGGCTTGCTCTGGCCTTACATAATTCTATGAGATGGGTGTTCTCAGCAGTGTTTTGGGGATGAGAAAACTCAGGGAAGATAACCAGGTTGCCTTAGATCACACAGCTGCTAAGAGATCGAATTAGGAAGCAAAGCCAGGAAGCCTGACTTCGAAATATATACTCTGACAATTCCACACAGCTCCAGCGCATGAGGGATGTTTGCTAGGTTTCTACTGAATGCGGTAAAGGGTAGAGGACTAAGAGGGCCAGTCTTGGGTTGATATGATTGCCTTGTTTAGAGAATACTGAGCAAGCTCTCTTCATTCAGGTCCCAGCTGCTCCTCAGGGACAATGTTACGGTGAAACAAAGGACTTTTTCACGATGGTGATAATAACTTGATCATAACAATAGAGATCTATATATTTTCTAGGACTGCCATAACAAAGTAGCACAGAAAGTAATTTTCCCAGTTCCAGAGGCTGGGAAGTCCATAATACAGGGGTCGGCAGGGTTGGTTTCTTCTGAGACGTCTCCTTAACTTGTAGACAGTCTTCTCACTGTGTCCTTACATGGTCCTCCCTGTGGATATGTACATCCCTGGTGTCTCTGTGTGTCCACTTTTCCTCTTAGAAGGATACCAGTCAGTTTGGATGAGGGCCCACCCTAATGGCCTCATTTTAACTTAACCACCTCTTTAAAGGCCCCACCTCCAATGCTGTCACATTCTCAGGTACGGGGGTTAGGACTTCAACATACGAATTTGGGGGTGAACACAGTTCAGCCCATAACAATATCATGAAGGCACAATGAGTTCATGCAAGATGCTTGGGCTGAAAGCAACAAAATATCTGCCCACACACCAAAGATGTGCATTTATCTCAGACATCAAGTCACCTAGGGCTCCTGGCGGGCTCAGAGGCTCATTTGGGTCATCTCACCAGGCTCCCACCCCCCACAGTGTCATCCTCAGAGGGTTGGTTTCTCATTCTTGGGCTTGTTCAGTTTTGCTTATGAATGATTGCCTTCCCTCCAGGAATCATGTCCTTGCACAATAACTACAAAAGTAAGGAGATAAGATGGGGAGGAAGCAGGCATTTTCTTTTTCCAGCTTTCTCTCTTTTTGTGCTAGAGACAACTCTTTCCCATGATCCCCTGAGCAGATTTTTCTCTTAGTCTCATTGGCTGAACTGTGTCACGTGACGCCCGCCCCCCAGGCCAATCCCTGGCAAGGAGGAACAGGAGTGCCCTGATTTCCTTAAACCCATCATGAGTCACCCCTGGGGAGCACGTTGCTACCTGAATCATATCAGGATATCATTAGCAAGGAAAAAGGAGGGAATGGCTTGGGATAGGCAACCTACAGCGTCGCCTGCAGGCAGTACAACGTTCATGCATCCTCACATTCATTCACGCAACATATATTTCCTCAGCACCTACTCTGTGCTGGAAATTCAGCTGTGAGCAAAACAGGAAAACAATTCTGTGCCTTCTCAGAAATTACACCAACGCCAACATGCCAAATTCTGAGGATAGAGTAGTGATTAATGAGAGTCAGTCCCTGCCTTCTTGGGCTCTCACGATGTTCTTTCTGTTTGGGGGGTGAGTCTGCATATCCCCAAAAACATGCATTTCCCAAGGCAGTTAGAGGCAGTGCAGGGGTTCAGAGGACTGCCTTCATGTCAAACCTCCATCCTCCCTCTTTATAAACAAAAGTAACAAGCAGCAGCTGTTCTTTCCCAGGAAGCTCTGGCATCACTCTGGAACCATGAAAGCCTGACCCCTGCTTTCCATGTCTTTGCTAATATGGGAAGAGTGGAACAAGGGACTTGTCGCCAGTAGGAGCTGTCTCCTGGCCTGTCCTCCAGCCTCTGATAAACACCATTCACTGGACGCTTGACACGTGCCAAGTAGCATGCTAAGCGTCTTATTAGCTGTCCTTTAGTTCATCTCTGTGAGGGAGTCATTAGCAGTCTTATTTTTAGAGCCTCAGAGACGTGAAGGAATTTGATCAAATTCAACAGCTAGTCAGCGCATGTTCTCCCCCACTAGCCAGTAATGCTGCCCACTTTTTGAAGCTGATAGTTGAGAACAGAGGAGATATGGGAGCAAAAGTAGGTGATCCACAATTTCTAAAATGCATGTGCTGCCTTAAAATGGGACGAAAACTGGCCAGTGCATAAGAAAACAGGGCAAGGGTAATGTGAAGGGAAGTAGCTCTTCACACACAGGAGTTTTGGTCATTTTTTGCTGTGTAACACACCACTCTAAGGTTTAGTGTCTTCCACATACAGGTGGCCAAAAAGCACAAGAAAAGATGCTTAACATCACTAATTATTAGAGAAATGCAAATCAAAAATACAATGAGGTATCACCTCACACCGGTCAGAATGGCCATCATCGAAAAGTCTACAAACAATAACTGCTGGAGGGGGTGTGGAGAAAGAGGAACCCTCCTACACTGTTGGTGGGAATGTAATTTGGTACAGCCACTATGGAGAACAGTATGGAGGTTCCTTAAAAAACTACAAATAGAGCTACCATATGATCCAGCAATCCCACTCCTCGGCATATATCTGGAGAAAACCATAATTCAAAAAGATGCATGCACCCCAATGTTCATTGCAGCACCATTCACAATAGCCATGACATGGAAGCAACCTAAATATCCATCAACAGAGGAATGGATAAAGAAGATGTGATACATATACACAATGGAATATTACTCAGCCGTAAAAAAGAATGAAATAATGCCATTTGCAGCAACATGGATGGACCCAGAGATTATCACACTAAGTGAAGTAAGTCAGACAAGACAAATATCATACAATATCACTTATATGTGGAATCTAAAAAAATGAACTTATTTACAAAACAGAAATAGACTCACAGACTTAGAAAACAAAGTTATGGTTACCAAAGGGGAAAGATGGGAGGGAGGGATAAATTAGGGGTTTGGGATTAACATATATACATTACTATATATAAAATAGATAATCAACAAGGACCTACTGTATAGCACAGGAAACTCTATTCAATATTCTGTAACAACCTATATGGGAAAAGAATCTGAGAAAGAATGGATATATGTACATGTATAACTGAACCAGTTTGCTGTACGCCTGTAGCTAGCACAACATTATGAAACAACTATACCCCAATATAAAACAAAAATTAAATTAAAAAAACCACTATTAAACGAAAAAAAAAAGACTTAGTGGCTTCAAACAACAAGCATTTGATCACGTCTGTGGGTTCTGGGAAAAGAACCTGAGAAAGAATGGATATATGTACATGTATAACTGAACCAGTTTGCTGTACGCCTGTAGCTAGCACAACATTATGAAACAACTATACCCCAATATAAAACAAAAATTAAATTAAAAAAACCACTATTAAACGAAAAAAAAAAGACTTAGTGGCTTCAAACAACAAGCATTTGATCACGTCTGTGGGTTCTGTGGGCTCAGCTCTGTGGGTTGACAGTGCTCTGTGGGCCAGTTCTCCTGCTTTCACAGTGTGGGGTTCCTGGTGTGGCTGTGAGTCAGCTGGCAGTTGACTGGGACACTAGGAGGGCTGGGCTCGGGCCTCTCTCCCTCTCCATGTGGTTCCAGGGCCTTCCTTGACCCTCTCCCTGAGATCTCTCTAACAGGACAGCCAGACTTCTTCCATGGCAGCAAAAGCCCCCAAAAGTGAGTATTTCAAGAGAGAGGAGCCAGAATAGTTTCATTTCCCCTGACTAGTTAGCATGAATCACGGGGCAAGGAGGGGCCACACCAGGGTGTGAATGTGGGCCTGTGTGGTCCCTTGGGGCCACCTTTGGAGACTCGCAACCTCAACAGACCCATTTCCATTAGAGCCTCAGCTCTTCCACCTGCTAGCTGAGTGCTGAGCTATTGGCTTAAATCTCAGAACCTCAGTCTCCTGATCTCTAACATAGGAATTATAATACCTGCCTCGCAGGTGTCTGCAAAGTTTAAACATTGTAAACTCTAATCGTGTATGTCATGGTGCTTAGAATATAGTAGGAGCTCATAGCATGTTCCTTTCCTATCGTTTCTTGGAAAAGAGAAAATTTGGAAAGGTCAGCCAGTAATGATAAGCAGAAATATTAATTTTTTGGAGCAGCTACAATGTGTACAACTCTGGTCTGTCCCTGGAAGGAAAGTAGACTCTCATGACCCAGTACAGGATTTTAAGTTTCTTCTAGTTTGGCTGTGAAGACATGTACACGGTAAGTAATAGCTAGTTCGCTATTATACCTGCTCTAGAAGAGGCACAGATAAGAAGTATCATGGGAGTCCTGAGGAGGGAAATCTTGCTCAGGCTGGGGAGGGTTAAGAAAGAAGGCTTCCTGGAGGACGAGGTGCACAGCCGAGCCCTTGAGGGTGGGAAGCAGTTGGATGGGCAAAGAGGAGGCAGGTGGGAGGGCCAGAGTGGACAATGGCGTGGAGCTGGACAATTCTAGCAGGCAGACAGGGAGGAAGCAGAGCCGGCGCTACCAGGGACTTACTGAGAGATAATGACAATTATAGGTGCCATTTATTGAGAGCTTCCTACATGCTGAGCTTTCTTGTAAGCCTTTTGTACACATGATCATGTACTCCTCACAATCACCCTAAGTACAGGTGTTTAGCCCCATTTTACAGACAAGGAGAGTGAGGCACAGAGGAGCTAAGTAACTTGCCCAACACCACAGAGCTAGGCTTCGAACCCAGGCAGCCTAGCTCCAGAGCTGTACTTGCAACCACTGTTGATTTCCACTACCTCCGGGATGCAGGTAGTGGAAATGAACAGTGCACAGTCCAATCCCTGTTTAGGGATTGGATTGTGCCGGATTGTAAGAATTTGGGCTTTACGCTGTAGGCAATGGTGTCCTAAGTCAAGAGGCCAGGTCCGGGAAGGCATTTCTGCGGGAATTTTGCTGTGCTGTCCAACACAGTAGCTGCTAGTAGCACGTGGCTATTTAAACTTAAATATAAATTAATTGCAATGAAATTAAATTCCTTATCCACACTAGCCACATTTCAAGGGCTCTGTAGACACATGTGGCTGGTGGCTGCCATCTTGGCCAGCGCAAATCATCATGGAAAGTTCTATTGACAGTGCTGAGTTAGGAGAGCTGCCAAGATGGCATTTGTATGTGACTCAGGTGGACAGAAGCAGTTATGACTGCACAACAAGCCAGTTTAGAGAGTACAGGTGTCAGAGAAGCCCATGGTTGTCAATGGTAAAAATGTGAATAGCCCACACATTCATTCATTCATTCATCCAGCTGTTCCACAAATACGGAGGGCCACCCGTCCGGGGTGGGGTTGCAGTGGCACAGAAAAGGTGACAAAGAGGAATGAGTGAGAAATCCTCCAGGGCAGGGAGAGGCGTTTTCCAGAAGGCTTCCTGAAAGAGGCAATGCCGAGCCAAGAGCTGAAGGACGGCTGGGCGTTGGCCACGTGGAGAAGCTGGGAAGAGTGGTCCAAAAGGGCCACAGCTTGTGCGAAGACTGAGAGGCATCATACAGCGTGGCCACACCACCTCATTCCAGATTTTTGAAGGGGTGGGTGTGCAGGAGAGGGGAGCAGGGGCCAGGGGAAATGGCAGGCAGGAGAGAGAGGGGTGGGGGAAGAGGAAAATTGTTCAGACTTGAGGCACTGGAGGCTGGGCTGCTGAGAGGGAGGCAGGAAGAAGGCTGGGGTTTGAGGAGGCGTTAACTGGCAGGGCCCTTCTCTGAGTTGGGTTGAGTATCCCCTGGGCTTCCTCCCAAGTCACACACGTTTGCACAAGTTGGCTACGTTGCTTCCAGCAGTGATCCAGAGACTGTGGAAGAGGACTCCCTTCCAGAGGGTGGAAGGCATGGTACAGAACCACACACAGTCTGCTCTCTGGAGGATCTGAGAGGCTCTCAGGGTGAGCAGGAAGGCTTGGTCTCCTCCCCTGGGGAGGGAGAAGGATGGGGGTTCCCAGATGTGTGCCCCCGCTCTGTAGTTTGTGTATCTCCTCATCGTGACACAGACCCAGCAGGCACTATTACTATCCCCTCTTTATGGAGGAAGCAACTGAAGCTTTGGAGGTGGTACCCCGGACCAGAAATCACACAACACGTGGCAGGGGTGGGAGATTGAACGTGGAATCCTCTTACCTTGTAATCCGGGGAAGGATGCAGGAAGAGGAGGCTACCCTTCCCCATGGAATGTGCTGCGTCCATAAAGCAGTCTCGAGATGAAGATGTAAAGCTGAACTCAAAAGGAAAAGTTTTTTGTGCTATAAAAACAACAGGCTTATTTTGCAATTCTGTATCTTCTACTAACTAAGTTATAGCCTAAAGTGAGTTAATATTTCCCTTTTGGAGATAATGTTATCACATCTAAATTACTTCGCGGTTTTCCCATTAAGTTAGCTTTTAAAGGTGCCTCTAATTAGCCAGTGTGATAAGCTGAGCAGGATAATGTGGAAATCTCGGATAGCAGGGTTCAAGGTAACCGGCAAAGTGCCAGCAAAGGTGGCAGCTGCCTCCCCGAGGGACAAGCATTGGTGGTGAGCTCCAGAACACAGGATGTAGGGAGTGGTGGGAGAGCTTCCCCAGACTCCCGGAGTGAACACTTCACCACTAAACAAAGACCATAAATTATGCAATTAACATTTAAGAGGATTCGTAATTTCCCCAACGTTCTACGAAACAGCAGAGACTGGTGTCATATAGGGTATTTCAGACAGGAAAATGGGAAATCATAGCTCCTGACCTCAATGAGCTCAGAGCCTAACAAGGGAGAAAGGAATGCAAATAATAATAATAATCATGCAGAGGTGCTGTGTATTATCATTTATATAATACTAATTTGCCACACTTGGGAGAATTGACAAGACTGAAATACAGCAGACATCACTGGTAGAAAAAGAAGTGCCTTCTAACGCCTGAGCTGGAACGGTTCAATTTTCCACCATGTACTTTAAGGCCCAGTCAGTGAGGCTGGACAAAAATTCAATTTAAATAATAACCACTGAGTTATAGTCTGGACGATGTCCTGACATTTCTACCTCCTAAATAATCTTTCACACTGCACCGCTCAGCTCCAGCCCCTCAGCTGCTATCCTCACTATTTTTGACCTCTTAGGAGCAGCCTCCTCATGGGCCCCAGTCCCACCCCCTCCAATCTACCTTCCCTGCTGCCACCAGGTGACCTGGCTGAAATTCAAAGCTGACCACATCACTCTCCTATTTAAAATCCGGAAATTAGCACAGTGCCGGCACATAGTAGGACTCAAGAGATACTGAATGAATGAATGGCATGTGGCCTCACTGGGCTACATCATCATTGTATTAGTTTGCTAGGGCTGCCATGACAAAGTGCCACAAGCTTGGTGGCTTAAACAACAGAAATTTATTATCTCATGGTTTTAGAGGCCAGGCATCTGAAGCCAAGGTGACAGTAGAGCCATGATCCTTCTGAACTCTTGAGGGCAGACTCTTCCAGCTTCCGGTATTGCTAACAATCTGTGATGTCCCTTAACTTGCAGTTACATCACTTCAACCTCTGCCTCAGTTGTCATATGGCCTTCTTGCCTCTGTGTCTGTGTGTCTCTCTGTTCAGATCTCCCTCTTCTTATAAGGACACCAGTCATTGCATTAGGGCTCCGCTTAGCCAGCATGACCTCTTCTTAACTTGATCACATCTTCAAAGGCCTTGTTTCCAAATAAGGTCACATTCACAGGTACCAAAGGTTAGAATTTCAATGTATCTTTTTGGAAGTTTCAACTGAACCCACAATAGTCATTAAGTAAAACAACTCAAAAGTGGAAACTACAAAGGCTGTAAGTGGATTTATTTTTACATCTAAGTGCTTGTAGTTTCTCTCTTGTTCTCTTTTATATATACATATATATATATATTTTTTTTTCTTGTTCTCTTTTTTAAGGCTGAAAACTTAAGCAATGCTAAAATGGAAGTAGATTAAACTGTTACAGGGCATGGATTAAGCGGCACTTAACTCGTGCAGAGGCTGAGAAGGCTTCAGAGAAAAGGTTTATAGTTAAGTTATTCTTGAAAAAGGGTGTAAGCGTGCAAGCGTATAAGAGAAGATAGTCTCAGTGGAGAAACAGCATGTGCAAACGTGTGGAGGTGTGGCCTGCCGTGGCAGACCACCCAGGGGGGATAATGTAGGGTTTTGTGGTTTATGTTGGTTCTGGGGTACTGACTCACAATAGGGACTTAACATTCTGGGGCCTCTCCCTGAGAACCCCTTTCTACCAGCTTTGCCCCCACCCCTACCTCCACCTCACCCCTCTCTTCCTGACTAGTCCTTTAAGAGCCAGGTTACCAGGCACCCTATAGAAGCAAACAACAAGGCATACATGAGCAAACTTGGAAGCCTCACCTACATGCATGTTTAAAAATCCAAGAGAACACAACCCACCATTCCAATGACTCAGGTCGTTATCAGTTGCTCAGAGGTGGTCCCCAAGTATAGAACTGAAACCATCAGAAGAGTGTGCAGGGCACGACTCCGCTGTGTGAGCGTGTTTCCCAGAATTTGATCTGGCAGCCGGAGCCTTCAAGTGGGATCAGCAACATGAACAACAGAGAGATTGTTAATTTGGTTTAAACAGCGTTAAGTCCATAGCAAGAGCCACAAAGATGTTCATGCCCTGTGGGCAGGCCTCCCAGTCCCAAGGATAGACTTGTCTGAGCTTGGCTCTCCCAGAAGCAGACCCAAAGACAAACATTCCAGTGCAAATGGTTTATTTGGGTGGTGAACCCAGGAGTGGAGAAGTGAAACAGGGAGGGTAGACCTTAATAGTACATTATCAAGGTCATTACCATCTCAGGAAACTGAGGCTCAGTCTGGTGGGAGACTCTGCAGATGGTGTGAACATGCCTTAGAGTAATCTTTACTCTGGGATTGACCCAGCAACTTTGGTCAATAGGGTGAGAGTTTCTTCCGAGAGGCTCTAACTTCCAGGCATTTCCATTCTGTTCCTTGTGTGCAGAGGCAGGCAAAGAGCCATGGGTGCCTGCATTTAGAAGCCTTACATGGTAAGTGCAGGGTTAAGGCGGGGCATTGACAGTGTCTGCTATAACCGTCAAGAGATAACTCAGCCCAGGCTAAAGGGTAAGTGCAAGAAGATGTTCACAGAAGTATTGACTAGGATAGCAAAAGTGAACAGATCACAAACAGGTGACGAAAACCGCATAAAACATCTAGCAAAATGGGAATGGTGTAGTCAACGTCCATTCATTGAAAGGAGACTTAGCCACCACCATGCGGATTTCAACTCCCTTTAGCAACATGGAAAAGGCTTACTATCTAATGCTAAGTGGGAAATGCAGGATGTAATATGAGCTAGTTATACGTACACTACGATTGTGCCTGGGTAAACATCTATCTTCAAGAATAGAAGCATTTGAAGAAACCACAAAGAAATGAGAATGTACTAGGGTGATGGGACCACGCAAATTCTTTTGTCATGTTGTCGTTTTGATCGAATGGAAGGCAAAGATTCAATATGACTAACAAAAGCACCAGTTCATATAGAATTGCACCCCCTCCCAAATAAGCTGCTTGCACTTAAATTCTTGTCTCAGCTTCTGAGGGGACCCAAACTAAAATGGGTCTGTTCCCAGGACTGGGATGTCTGGGCCACAGGGCATGAATAGCTTTATGGTTCTTTTTATGCTCAAGTGCCCTATTTAAACCAAACTTGCTCTCTTTCTGTTTTCGTTGGCTGATCTTGCAATGCAGGATTTGGAGGCATAGAGAGCTGGATCGGATCCTTGGAATCAGGCTCACATGGGTCCAGCCATGTCCTGCTTCCTTCCTTCACATACACAGAGGTTAAAGCACATTGGGAGCTGACATCACCAAGACGAATTCTGTGCCCAGGAGTCTGCAATTTATCAGAATATAAAGAATGTGGAAATGGAATTCAGCCTGCAGATTTGTGCTCCTTATCGAATGTCTCCAAGCATGTTCCAAGAGGGACATAAATTAAGCCTTTATCCAGGAGATACATTATCTCTGCGTGTGGCCTTCCACATAGTTTTCTAATGAAAGTCATTAGATGCTTGGCCCCTGGAGATAAGAGACCAATTCTGCCCAGCCTGTGTTCCAGCCTGTGAGTCAGCGATGACATCAAATTCTACCCAGGGCTCTGCCTGGCAAGGCTACTCCAGGGGTCTTGGAAGGGCTTCTGGGAAAGGGAGGGGGGGACAAGTGTCAGCCCCAGGGACCTGGGAGATGGGGCCAGGCTGGCAAATGCTCACTGAGTCCTACTGTGTGCCAGCCAAGGGATAGACAGAGGTTAAGAGACATTATTCCTTCCCCCCAAGAAATTCACAGAATAAAATAATCCAGATGTCCATCAACAGAAAAAAGAATAAGCAAAATGTGGTCTATCTGGACAATGGGATATTATTCCTCAATAAAAGGAATGAAGTACGGATACATGCTCCAATATGGATGAAACCTGAAAAAATATGCTAGGCGCAAAGGTACACATATTGTAGGATTCCATTTGTATGAAATGTTCAGAACAGTTAAGTCCATAGAGATAGAAAGTCGTAGTTGCCAGGGGCTGGGGAAGAGAGGCGTGGAAGCAAAAAACAAAATAATGGTAACTTAGGTCAGAGCAAGCTAACAGCTTAAAACCAGACATTAGACAACTGTGTTCTCTAAAGCCTTTGGCCACCCTGCCACAAGAAACGGTTTATCTGACACCTTTTTTGAATGTTCCAGAGTCCCACCACATCGCACGATTCCCTTCTCCAACCTCAAATTACTAATTTCTTATGAAGACCATCTCTTGTTATAATGGTACAAACCAGGCCCTTGGTGTCCTCCCTATCACAACCCAAATGGCCTAATAGGTATTTTTCTAAAGAAAAAGTTCCCAAGAGGAACTCTGGCATTAGTAGTTAAAACAATTTTTCCCGGGGCTTCCCTGGTGGCGCAGTGGTTGAGAGTCTGCCTGCCGACACAGGGGACGCGGGTTCGTGCCCCGGTCCGGGAAGATGCCACACGCCGCAGAGCGGCTGGGCCCGTGAGCCATGGCCGCTGAGCCTGCGCGTCCGGAGCCTGTGCTCCACAATGGGAGAGGCCACAGCAGTGAGAGGCCCGCATACCACAAACAAAAACAAAAACAAAAAACAATTTTTCCCACCACTAAAGTATCTTAGTAATTTTGGCAAATAATCTTGAAAGTATCATGAACAACAAACATTACTCAGGGAGGCAAACAAAGAGCTAAGGTGGGGCTATGTTAGTTCTGAAAAACCCTTCATTGAACATTTATTCTATAAACTTTTATGGAGTGCCAAAAAAAGAGGAATGAAGCATTAATGCCTGCTGCAAGATGGATGAACTTTGAAGACACTATGCTAAAGTGAAAAAAGCCAGTCACAAAAGGCCACAGAGTGTAGGATTATATGACATTTCCAGAATAAGCAAATCCCTAGAGACAGAAAGTAGATTAGTGGTTGTCAGTGGGCCCGTGAGCCATGGCCGCTGAGCCTGCGCGTCCGGAGCCTGTGCTCCGCAATGGGAGAGGCCACAGCAGTGAGAGGCCCGCATACCACAAACAAAAACAAAAACAAAAAACAATTTTTCCCACCACTAAAGTATCTTAGTAATTTTGGCAAATAATCTTGAAAGTATCATGAACAACAAACATTACTCAGGGAGGCAAACAAAGAGCTAAGGTGGGGCTATGTTAGTTCTGAAAAACCCTTCATTGAACATTTATTCTATAAACTTTTATGGAGTGCCAAAAAAAGAGGAATGAAGCATTAATGCCTGCTGCAAGATGGATGAACTTTGAAGACACTATGCTAAAGTGAAAAAAGCCAGTCACAAAAGGCCACAGAGTGTAGGATTATATGACATTTCCAGAATAAGCAAATCCCTAGAGACAGAAAGTAGATTAGTGGTTGTCAGAGCTGGGGGAGGCAGGAACGGGGTGTGAATGCTGGTCAGAATATGGTTTCTTCGGGAGTGATGAAAATGTTCTAAAATTGATTGTGCTGATGGTTGCATAACCTTGTGTATATACTAAAAATTGTTGACATATTTTTTGAATGGATGAATTGTAGGGAAAGTGAATTATATCTTCATAAAGCTTTTGTTATAAAAAAAGAAAAAAGAAACTCAGAGGAGAGAGGCATGTTATTTGAGGCAAGTTCTACAAGGTTCATTAAGGAAGTGCTGTTTGAGCTAATCGGGGATCTGCTTGAAGGTGATCACAGACGGACTAAGGAGAAAGGGGTTCCTGCAAAAGGCAGAGCACAGACAAATGCACAGAGACATGAAGGAAGGCCACCAGCAATGAATTATGATGGGAGGAGCTGTGACTTTGAGCTTCTGGGGGAATGATGGGCTCATGAGAATTCATAATTTTTGAACAGGTAATGCATTCACATCGTACAAAATGGAAAAGTCTCAAAAAGGCTGCCAATGAAACAAAAATCTCGCTCCTGCGTCTGTCTCCCACTCACCTAGTCCCCGCTCCCCGCACTGGGCAAATCACTATTGCTAGTCTCTTGTATGTCCCTTATGAGATATATTGCACACATATACAAATAAGTATTCATATGGGTTTTGTGTAAGTGGGATTGGAACCTCATCAATGTCTCATACTTTGCTTTCAATATTAGCCAAAATCTTAGAGATCCTCCCGAATTTGTATACAAAGAAAATGTTCATGTTTTAGTGGCTATTTAGGATGTACCACGTTTTATTAACCAGTTTTCTTTAAATGGACGTTTAGGTTGTTTCCCATCTTTCCTTCTTACAAAATTCTGCAATAATTAACCTTATATATATATATATATATATATATATATATATGACATGTCACATATGTATGAATTCATCTGTAGGTAAAGTTCCTAGAAGTGGAATTGCTCCATTACAGAGCTTGTACTTTTTAAAATTTTGATAGATATTTGATAGATATTGTCACACTACCCACAATAGAGGTTGTACCCATTTATACTTGCATCAGCAGTTGGTGAGAGAGCATGTTTCCCCACATTCTGGGGATGCGTTTGGAAACATTGTCAGAGATCATTTCATATAGGGCCTTGAATACAAAGCCAGGAGGTGTGAACTTGATCCATTGACCATGGACACCTGTTGGAGGGTTTAGGCAGTAGGTGAGGATGGGCAGGTTTGAAGTTTTAAAAGCTTATTTTCATGATGACATTGAATCAATTTTGCAGGAAATTTTTATTCTCAAACAGGCTTGAGTGGTAATGTGATGAGTCAGAGAGCAGAAAAAATCTCCATTAGGATTGAAGCCATGTTGGGGAGAATGTGATTGTCATCTGGGCACAGCGGCCACTGCAGTCAACGGGGTTGGATATGAGCACAACTTGGTTTCTTTACCATCCATAACTCTAGCTTTCCTGCCAGTTTTCTTTTATGACATATTTCCCACAAGCTGATGGCTCCTCGTGAAACATTTAGCCCTGAAGGGTAATGACATAAAAACCAAAAACAAGGAATTTTTATCGGAAGCTAATGGTTGACCCAATGACAAGCAGACAAGTGATACAGCAACTTTATCTTTCTCTACAAGACCTTTTTGCAAATTAATTGGATTTGGAACTGCATGGAAGAAAGAGCTGGGGGAAGCAAAAATGCAGACACATTCATTCTGAGTCTTTTGTCTCTTAAACAAGAAGTTAGTCACTATTATGTGATACAACAAGAGAAGGAAAGATGGATGGCAGTCAGTTGTGAAGGCACGAGCATATGAAGGACCTGAGAGCCAGGCCCATCCAGATGCTCCAGCCGTGGTTCAAGGAAGAGCACCTTGGCCTTGGTACTCTTGGGGCTTGCTCTGGGGTTTAGGGCCATTACGGCTAAGCCAGAGGATGGCAGCTTTTGCTCTAAGAGCCAAGTGGCTTTCAGAGATGCTTGTTATGAATTTGTGCTTCTCGGCCACACCTTCTATGGTGCCCAGAGCTGGTGGGAGGAGCAAGGAGGCCATTTGGTTTTTATTCATGGTGAAGCCACCCAGCTATTTCTGCAGAAGCACCTCACCCAGGACGGGGAATGGTGGATTGGACTCACATGGAACTTGGCTTGGAATGGAACTACAGAAGGTAGGTGCCGTGATAATTTCGTTTTATGGGGAGCTTGTGGCTGTGATTCTCACCATAGTTTCTTACCCAGAACTCCATGGAAAAAATTAGTACGTCCCAATTCTCATGGTAAGGAGACCCTCCTTTTTGGTTGTTTTGTGGATCAAATAAAATAATTCTTGTGTAGTACCTAGCACAGAATCCAGCTTGTAGCTGACATGCTAGAAATGTCCCTTTCTTTGCTCGTGCCTAAGACTAGCTATGGCTTCTTCAGTTCTTGCTAGAATAGTGCCTGGCACTGTCCTGAGTGCTTCACGTCCATCTTCACAGTGAATCCTTATCATAACCGATGAAACAGTTCTGATTGTTGATCCTATTTTACAGATGGGAAAACAGAGTCTCAGGAAATAACGACTAAGCTATTTTCAAAGCACTTCCACATGTCCTTCTCCCACTTGTTATGAGGCTGAAGCGCATTAAGTGCTTAGCACGGCTCAATTCACATTAGACGGTCTCACGGTAACAGTCGTCCTGGAAACCCTACCTTATCCTTCGCTAGGTGAGAACCCCTTCCTCCAACCCCCGCACGTTCAGGTGAGTCCTCCTCTTGGCACCTGTAGGATCTTGTCCACACATTTAGGAGAGCACTTTTGGCCTGACTTCAGGTTTTAGGTGTCTTCCCCCCAGACTATGAGCTCTTCAAGGGAAGGAACCATTCTTCTGGCCGTTTTTGTTTTCCCAGTGTCCGTACACAACAAAAAATGGATGTCCGTATTTAAGCCTTACCCCTGCCCCACGAGGCAAGCACTGCTACTCTTATTTTACGAATGAGGAAAATAAGTCCAGAGGGATGAAATGACTTGTGCAAGATGACAGCGTCCTGCTACCTCCCATTGCTCAGTAGAAGCTGCTGGGTTTTAGAAATGAGTAGCTTGGTCTGGGCTGCACACCTGTAGAAATGTACCAGCATGGATGGAAATACTTTAATAAAGGAGCAGCCGGGGAAGCTCATTTTAGGAAACTCACAGCCAAGGGATTTGAATTCTAAATGCATCTTCAGGCAACATCTATTGAATGGTTTCTTGCTTTGTAGATGCAGAAACTGTGGATTTCTGTATATCGGACACCCATTCACATGCAGTTAAAGAAGCGTGTCTATTTAAAATCTCCAAGGGATACTGCATGGCTGCTACAGAAAATGGGGTAGATCTGAGTAGGCTGATACGTCCCAACCTACATCACTCAGTGTTATTTAAGAAGCAAGGGACTGTCCTGGCTGTGTGCCATATGATGGCATTTGTGTAACTAGATTTCAGGCATTCATAAATGTTGATGTATGGATATAATTCATCCTGGAACAATTTTCAAGAAACATAACAATAAGGGGAGTAGTCCATAGGTTGAAAGAGGGAAGATGTTTTCACTGTATACCCTTTTGTGTTCTTTGAATTTTTTTAACCATAGGTATGGATTTCTTTTCCTTAAAAAAATGTTAAATGTATTTTGAGTCTTCACAGTAAATAGTTTATATCCAGTGTTTTCTAGAGCTCTGGTGTACCTCTGTATTACACACACACGCGCACACACACACACACACACACACACACACTTCTTCAACAATCATGTTGGTGTATTCAAGGCTCTGAAGAGTACCAAAATCATGAAAATTGCTTCCACTTTAACTCAGGGCTGCCCAAGTATATTTGACAAGGGCCCCTGCTTCTCTCTGGAGTATGTCTTGCCATCTCGAGGCACACTTCTGTGCTCTTTTTATTTTATTTTTAAAATTGTTTTTTAAATTAAAAAAAAAATTTTTTTAAACCTTAAAAAAATTATTTTTTAATTTATTATTACTTTTTTGGCCACATCGGGTCTTCGTTGCTGCGCATGGGCTTTCTCTAGTTGCGGTGAGCGGGGGCTACTCTTTGTTGCGGTGCGCGGGCTTCTCATTGCGGTAGCTTCTCTTGTTATGGAGCACAGGCTCTAGGCGCGCGGGCTTCAGTAGTTGCAGCATGCAGGCTCAGAAGTTGAGGCACATGGGTCCTAGAGCTCGCGGGCTTCAGCAGTTGTGGCTCATGGGCTTCAGTAGTAGAGGCTTGCGGGCTCTAGAGCGCAGGCTCAGTAGTTGTGGCGCACGGGCTTAGTTGCTCCACGGCGTGTGGGATCTTCCCGAACCAGAGTTCGAACTTGTGTCCCCTGCATTGGCAGGCAGATTCTTAACCACTGCGCCACCAGGGAAGTCCTGTGCTCTATTTTAAATTGTGGTTAGACATTACTGGAAGCATCAGCTATTTAATCAAACCTCTCTGTATGGGCTCTTGGGCTCGGCACTCCGGTTTGTAGGCTGAGACCTTATCTTGGAAGACAGTGGCTAGGTGATGCCCCTTCACTGGCATGTGACAGAGAGGCCTTCAGCCTACCTGTGTCCCCTGCATTGGCAGGCGGATTCTTAACCACTGCGCCACCAGGGAAGTCCTGTGCTCTATTTTAAATTGTGGTTAGACATTACTGGAAGCATCATCTATTTAATCAAACCTCTCTGTATGGGCTCTTGGGCTCGGCACTCCGGTTTGTAGGCTGAGACCTTATCTTGGAAGACAGTGGCTAGGTGATGCCCCTTCACTGGCATGTGACAGAGAGGCCTTCAGCCTGTCAGCTCTGCCTGAGCACCCACTGCACACAAGGAGTGGAGCTGGGGCAAGCTCTGTACACACCAGGATCAGGAGGACCCTTCCAAGTCCTGGGGGTCATATTCCCATCCCAGGGTCCAGGATCTGGCTGTACACCTCAGATGTGAGCTACAGCCACTGGCGCCGAGGGCAGGATGCTTCTGTAACCAACCCCTGGGACTACGTTGGGAGAGACCCTTCCTTTGGGTGGTTGGCCTCGGACAACTGCACGCAGGAGTTCACCTTCATCTGTGAGTTTGGTGAGCTGGCCTGTGCTGTGGGGTCTCCCTCCTCCCTTCTTTTTCTGTCTCTATCTCTCTGCATCTCCTTCTGTCTTGCTCTGTCTCTCTTTTTCTGTATCTCTCTGTCTCTGTCTCTCTATCTCTCTAAATGCCCACAATCTCCGGCTGTGTGATGCTCCGTGTCTCAGTTCATCTCTCCAGCTCATGTCCCGCTCTCTCCCTGTCCACTTACCTGCCTACCTGCCCTCTAGTCTCACTTGTCTGTCTTCCCCTCTCATAACCCACATTAGAGCGAAATGCTCAGCCCTGTTTCCTCTCCTTTTCCAGTCTTCCCATGAAGAGAGATGTGGTCCCAGGAGGCTGTTCTCACTCACCCTTGACTCCCGCTCCCCGGTCAGCCTGGCTTTGAGCCCCTCACCCCCGCACCCCCACTCCCAACTCCCCCCCTGCTCTGCTCCTGCGCCCTTTCCAGCTGCTGCCTGTGGTAGGCCCTTTTTGTGGGCCCTGGGAACCCCTTCCTGGGGACTGTGTGTGCGAGTCCGTGCAGGAGTGGCCCGAGACCCACACTGGGTCCTGCCTGCCGTGGGGGGCCTGCTCTTGGAGCTGAGCTACCTCGTGGTCCCCTGACCCTCAAGTCAGCCTTGACAGAAGGTTCTGGGCTTCCAGGCCCAGTCCCCTCCCTGGTTCTAAGCCCCTCATTGGAGACTCTGGTGCCCAGGCCCCATTCTGGGTTCGGACACTTACTGGGACCCCTGCTCTATTTCCCCCAAGCTCAGCTTTATAGATGCCATGCAAGCTTAACTTTCCTGCCTGGCCAATTCTGAAAACTCGAAAGCTTTGTGGACCTGTGGGTTATGCAACTTCCTCACTTCTTACCAAAGCTCCCCCGCAAACCCCATCCCCTTCCCCACCCCCACTGCAAGCCTGTCTCAGCACCGTCAGCCCCCAGGGTCTTGCAGCCCCTGGCACGAGGTCACATTAGGAAGAGCTAACATACATCCAGCAGGAGTTCCACGCACTGAGCTGTACATGCCTCTGTGCACTTATTCATCACACAGTAGAAGTACCTCCATCGTTCTGTCGCAGGCCCACGATAAAGCTAAGAAAAGTGACGCTCAGAAAGGGTAAGCTCCTTGCCCAAGGCCACACAGCGGGGAGGTGACAGATGAGACGGGAAGGTCAGAGAGACAGGCTGGCAGACACTGTGCCGCTGGCTTTGAAGACGAAGGAAGGGGCAGCCTCTAGAAGCTGGAAACGGCAAGGGAACAGCTTCTCCCCTAGAGGCTCCAGAAGGAACCAGCCCTGCTCACACCTTGATATTAGCCCAGTAAAGCCCATTTTGAACTTCTGACCATAACTGTAAGAAGATAAATTTGTGCTCTTTAAGCCACTAAGTTTGTGGTCATTTGTTACAGCAACCTTTAGGAAATGAACACAGATTTTGCTCTCAACCCCTGCCCTGTGGCGGTCCCACCAGGCAGACGGGCCTGCGTCTGAAGCCAGTGTTTCCTACTTTCTGCTGTGCACATCTGAGCCAGGTCATTCTTTATCAACAAATGTTTACTGAGCATAGACCACATGCCAGGAGCTGGGCTGGAGTGGGGTCTCAGCACAGTGACCCCACAGAGCCCGATGTTACCACAGGGGAGGATAATAGTGCAGCTCATAGGACTGGTATGAAGACTCCGTGAAATGACTCATGCATTCAACAAATGCTTGTTTAGCATCTATGATGTGCCAGGCATTGTTTTCAGATAAGTCTCAAGGAAGGCACTCGAAACAGGTGGAATGATAGTTGCCACTTTTACTGCCCTGACCCTACACGTACAGACTCATTTGATCCTCCTAACGACTCTCTGGGGTGTGATATTGACTCCCCCCGTGAAGAGGAGGCACGGAGAAGCTGAATAACTTGCGGAAGACCACACAGCCCGAGTGTGGCTGGGCTGGCCCTGAGCCTGGGCAGGCTGGCCCCAGAGCCATGCTCATGCTCTCCACATTGTTTCTCACCCCCGCTGAGTCAGCTCCCACTGTGTCCTTGCACCTCACAGCCCTGATCCCTGAGACCTCTCTGCTTCCCATCACCTGGCCACTTGTCCTCCTTAGCTGTCACCTTACCTTTGCCACAGGTGTCGGCCAGAGTCTGGCCTGCGAGAGCCTCAATGCCACCGTGCACTGTGGCTCAGGGGAGGTGATCCAGATCCAGGATGCTTTCTATGGGTGCCAGACTCCCCACTATTGCGTCCAGGACGCCGGGGACCCCTCAGACCTGGAGGAGGAATGCAGCTGGGTCAGCGCCAAGGACGAAGTGGCAGGTAGGGCCCAAGGGCTCTGTAGCTCTGGCTGCAAGTGCAGGGCACTTCCTGGTGTCCTGTGCCCCGCAAAGGGGTCTGGAAGGATTGAACAACCTTCATATCTGACCTTGGGCCTCCATCATATAGGAAAACTGGCCAGTCTGCCCACAGCACCAAGCAGGGGAGTAAGGGGGCCGTGGCTCACCCTTCACCTGACATCAAACCCACCCGACGGGTCAGGTGGACATTTTGCTCCCCACCCCAATCGGGTGCAAAAACATTGCTTTCTTTTTTTTAATTTAAATTTTTAAAATTTCGAAATACTTCAAAAGCACAGACAAGAATGAAAAAAATTTCAATGAAATCCCCTGGACCCACTACCCAACTTTGTCAAATCTTAGCATTATGCCATATTTGCTTAAGAGTCCCTCATTACAGAAATGAATAAAACATTAGATTCGTATCATGTCTTGATACATATTGTACTAGTTTGTTTCATTTATTATGTAACTATCTCATAGTTTCTCTTTTCCTCTATTGAGAGATGTGCGGATTGTTGCTTAATCCTTGCAATTGAGAATAGTCCTGAAACAAACAAACGTTCCAGGTGGTATCTCTCCTGTTCTGGATGGTATCTCTCCTTCACATGGGAGAGTTTCTCTAGGGTCTTATTTTTCTAAATCAGATTAAATCTGCCTCTGAACCAGGTTTGTCTGGTGACAAGGATTCTCCCTTGGAAAGAAACTTGCACCTCTCCCCGCCACGTCTGACCCACATCACCCCTGCTCCCCTTAGAGCAGGCGTGGGGGAAAGAAATGTCGAAATCAGCCAGTTGGTTCTCTTCGGCTCACCTCGTTGCCCCAGCATTCCTGAGGCTGTGGCCCACCAAGTAGGAAAGGCCCGGAGGACAGGCCGATGGGTGTGCCTCCCTCACAGATGGAGCTCAGTGGGCTATTTCCTTAAAGGCCCAGATGCAAGCTTCCAAACCTTGTAGCCACACCCAGAGGGCACATTGGATGGGAGCCCTGCATCCTTTGGGGGAGGGTTGGAGATCTGGGCAGATCCCCAGGGGGTCGGTTTGTACTTAAGTGTCACCATCACTCATTCATTCAGTCAGTTTGCTGATAGACGTTTACTGAGCACCAAAATTGTGCCATGCACTATCTTGGGCTCTGTGGATGCAGGGATGAATCAAACACAATCTGTTCTTCGAAGAGGTCACAGTCTAATGGGGAGACAGATACAAATACAGGCAATTACCTAGCACTGTGCTCAGTGTCACACAGAAGGGAGAAAAGGTGCTGTTTAGTTACTCATGCAAGACTCATTTTGTACCTGCTATGTATCAGGTACTGTTTTGTGTGCTGGAGATAGAGCAGTGAACAAAAACAAAGCAAAACAAAACATTCCCTCTCTCTTGGAGATTGTAGTCTAGTGCTGTGAATGCACCTAGTAGGGTACAGATCTCACACTGAGGGGTATAGCAAACTGGGTCCCAGCAGGAAAACAGAAATCATGCTAGGTCTTCCAACAGAGGGAATTTAATGCAGGGAATTGGTTACCCAAGTCACGGAAGTGCTGAGAAGCCGAATAGGGGATGATGATCCAACCCTGAGATTAGAGGAGCAGAAAGCCGCTACCACCCCAAAGGGCTGGAGGGACAACCATGGGGGATGTCACACCAACACCGGAAGTCAGGGCCACCTGGCAGGTGCTAGAACCATGACCTGCCCTGTGGGAGCAAAGACCACGGAGGGAGGGACTGGCCAGAGGGAGCTGGAGCTGCAGAGGAGATGTGGTGAGAGAGAGGGCAAAAAGCACCCTGCCCTGTACCTCTTCCCGTCTGGCGCAGGCAGACTCTGAACCCCCAAATTCCCACCCTAATCCCTGGAACTGCAGGTATGATGAGATGCCATGCCCATGAATATGTTAACTTACGTGGCAAAAGGGTCTTTGTACATGTAATTATGGTTGCTAATCTTAAAATAGGGAGATTATCCTGGATTATCAAAGTGGGTACAATCTACTCACATGAGCCCCTCAAAGCAGAGAATTCTCTCTGGCTAGAAGCATAAGAGAGGTGTGGCAGTTGGAGAGGTCAGTGAGATTCAAGTATGAGATAGATCTGATGCCTCATTGCCAGCTCTGAGATACAGGGGGTCACATGGGAGGACTAGAGACAGGCCTCTAAGAGCTTAGGGTGGTCCCAGCAGAGAGCCAGCAAGGAAATGGGACCTCAGTCCTACAGTCCCAAGGAACTGAATTCAGCCAACAAGAATAATGAGACTGGAGGTAGATTCCTCCCCAGAGCCTCTGTGACACCTTGATTTCAGCCCTGTGATACCCTGAGCAGAGCCCAGCTGGGCCCACCCAGACCTCTGACCTCCAGAAAGGTGAGGTAATAAATGTGCTGTTTTATGCCACTACATTTTTGTAATTTGTTACAGCAGCCATTGGAAGTTAATACGTCGTCTTCAGTCTTCCATCAGCGCCTGACAGTGCACAGGGGAGTTTGGGAAATGTAGTTCCCTGCAATTTGGAACCAAGTGGGGTGAGGGTGGATCTGTGGGCCAACGGTCAAAGGGCTGGCCACCTTCCCAGAGGAGGTGAGATCTAAGCTGAGACCTGAAGATATGATAGGAGTCACGCAGGAAAAGGACAGCTGGGTGAATGGGGACGGGTGCTCTGGGGAGAGGGAGGAATGCATGCAAATCCAAGGAAGAGGGTGGTAGGTGCAGGGGACTGCAAAGCACTCAGCACGGGTGGAGGTGGGGCACTAGTGCCTGAGGAACCCAGACCCTAGCCCCAGGAGGTTGGGGAAGCACTGGAGGGTATTAAGCAGGGGAGGATCGCTGGCCAGGTGTATTTTAAAGCTGCCCGCAGGCTGCTGTGAGGCCAAACAAGGGAGGCTGATGCCAGAAACCCAGGTGAGAGAGGCTGGAGGCTGGAGGGCAATGCAGATGGAGAGAAATGGACAGATTCCAGAAACAGAAGGAAGTACTGACAGGACTTGTCAATGATGGGAGTCCAGGATGACCCTGGCATTGAGAGGAGAGGCTGGGGGAGGAGCAGCTGGTGGCAAAGGTGGAGAAGGGAGATTGTATTCACGTCCTAGGGCTGCCTTACCAAGTACCACAAACTGGGTGGCTTAAAACAACAGAAACACATTCTCTTGCAGTCTGGAGGCTGAGTCCAAAATCAAGGTGTCAGCTGGACTTCTCTACCTCCGAAACCTGCAGGGGAGAGCCCTTCCTTTCCTCTTCTAGCATCCGGTATTTGTCGGCAATGCTTGGCCACAAACCCTTGTAGGTGCATCTCTCTAATCTCTGCTTCCAACTTCACATGCCTGTCTCTGTGTCCAAAGGACACCAGTCATAGTGGATTAAGGGCTCACCCTAATGACCTCATCTTAACTTGATTATGTTTGCAAAGACCCTGTTTCCAAATAAGCTCACATTCACAGATACCAAAGGTTAGGACTTAAAGACACCTTTTAGAGGGGACACACTTCAACCCAAATCAGAGATCAAGACCTCATTTCAGGATATGAGAAGCCTGGAGTGCCCTGTGACGTCCAAGTGGAGATGCTGTGTAGACAACTGGACATACGGGGTAGGAACTCAAGAGAGAGCTAAACAAGAGACATAGATCAAGGAGTCATCGGCCCATGGCTAAAAACCGGGTGAGGGGGGCACAAAACCATAACAGCTGGGGGGGAACCAGGGCCAGGAGAGCATCTGAGGAGGGGGTGGGGCTTGCCTGGCTAAGCAACTGGACAGGAAAAGAGCATTCAAATATGCCAAAGCCTGGAGCAAGCATGGGTTTCTCAGATGCGAAAGCGAACAAGGAAAGTGATGCAGTGCAGGGCAGAGCCATAGGATGCTCTCAAGCCAAGGAGGGAAGCAGGGCCACAGCATCTGCCTGTCCCTTCTCCAGGCCTCTCTGCAGGCATCTATTATGTCCACATGGCCGGAGGGAACGGGTGTGTGGATGCCCCTGAAGCTTCTGGCCTGGGGTCTCCACACTCCTCCCTCCTGTGGGCACCTGGTGCCCGTGGCAGACACAGGGCTCCTAATCTTGTGCCCTCTTTGCCAGTTCTCAGGAAGTAGGTTTCTACCTTAGACCATGTGAGTAGATGCCACTGGACCAGTGGTTCTCAAAGTGGGGTCCCTGGGCCAGCAGCATTGACATCGCCTGGAAGCTTGTTAGAAAAGCAAATCCGCAAGCTGCCCTCCAAATCTACTGAAACAGAATCAGGGTCTGGAAATCTGTGTCTTCACAAGCCCTCCAGGGCATTCTGGTATCCCGAAGTTTGGGAACCATTGTGCTGGACCCTGAGATATTTGAGGGCAGGAATCCTACTTGTTTCTCCCCCAGCACCAGGCTCAGCGCCCGGTCTTCAGTAGATACCAACAGGTACTTGCTGGGGGGATGGTGGGTGAATGAACGAATGCGAGGTCACTCATCTCTGTCTGACCCTATCCTCTAATGTCCTTCACAGGGTTTCTGCTTCCGCTGGGATGTGGGTGCCTCCCAGGCCAGCGCCAGGGGCAGCAGATGGGACCTACTTTGGAGACCTGTGCCCCCACCCCGGGGCAGCTACCTGTGGGTGCGGTGCCACTGCCGGGAAGGGGAGTCCCCAACTTGCCTGGCTGTGGGAATCTCGTTCTTATCTCTAGCCCTCCTTGGAGCAAAGGGAGCAGCTGTCCGTGGGGGCGGGTCTGCTCAGAACTGAGAGGCCTCCTCACCCAAAATTGCTGCCCTGCGGCTTGCCCTCCCCACCTGGCTTAGCTGCACGGTAAAGCATTTGAGGTTCAGCTGCAAAACAAGCCATCAAGCCAGAAGTTGAAAAACAACTGTTTTAACCCCAGGACCCTTCAAATTAAATTTCATGGGGTGACCCAATAAACACAATAGACAAAACCAAGATTACTTGATTGGAAGGATTCCCACATGCCACACGCACTCAACCACCACCCTCCCTGTAGACTGCCATTTTAGAATGCACAGGGACTTGTACAAATCTAAAAAACCATAAAAATAACCCATATTTCCAGAATTTATAAAAGTGTTATAAATCAAAAAGGAAGAATCCCTCCCTTCAATTCAACTATTCTATGCCTCATAAAGAAACTACTCTTAATTGTTTAGAATAAATTCTTCCCTGCTTTTTAAAGTGTTTTCATAGACATGGCTGTGTATGAATGTATAGATGTATATGTCTACAACTCAATTTTTTTCACTTAATAATATATCCTGGACATCTCTCCAAGTCACTACCTTATTCTTCTAATGACTGAATAGTATCCCATCATAAGATTATGTCAAAATTTATTTAACCCGTTCCCCTCTTTTTTAAAAAAAAAAAATTTATTTTTGGCTGCTTTGGTTCTTTGTTGCTGCATGTGGCTTCCTCTAGTTGCGGTGAGCGGGGGCCACTCTTCATTGCGGTGCGCGGGCTTCTCATTACGGTGGCTCCTCTTGTTGTGGAGCACGGGCTCCAGGCGTGGGGGCTTCACTAGTTGCGGCACGTGGGCTCAGTAGTTGTGGCTCACGGGCTCTAGAGCGCAGGCTCAGTAGTTGTGGCGCACGGGCTTAGTTACTCCGCAGCATGTGGGATCTTCCCGGACCAGGGATCGAACCCGTGTCCCCTGCATTGGCAGGCGGATTTGTAACCACTGTTCCACCAGGGAAGTCCAACCTGTTCTCCTCTTGATGGACATTTTGGTTGCTTCTGAGTTTTTGTTGTTATGGATCACACTGCAGTACTCTCTTGTGCATTCTTGTGCATATATCTTGACATGCGCCTGGGATTATGTTTAGAGGACAGATCCCTAGTAGCGGAAATGCTGGGTCACAGGGTACGTGCATTTTAAATATTAGCAGACATTGCCACATTACCCTCCAAGATGGCTGTATCGAGTTCATTCCTATAACAGTGTGAGTGCAAATTTCCCCTCAAGCTGGGACACCACATTATGCCGTTGTCCAACCAATTAATCAGTCAGAACGGCAAATTCTACCGAGTCCGTGAGTAATGGTTCAAGGAGCTCTGAAGGGGAAAGATGAGTCAGAGAAGGTTGGGGTCCCCAGGGGCCAGCCAGGAGAGCGGGGTCCTTGGGGACAGGAGGAGGAGGGCTGCACGGAGGAGAGGGTGCAGGAAGTGGGGGTGGCACTAATTTGCAGAACACACTTGGGTGGAATAAGAGTTAGCAGGGTGTCTTGTTCTGTTTTCTGGGAAGAGAGGCCACATGGGTTGGCAGCACTTTCCATCTGGTGGTTTTGCTCCTGGACAAAGGGTGCCCTTGGAGATCTGCCAGTTGCAGCCTTGCTGTCATCAGACAGACGGCTAGCGTAGGGGTAGGGGGTGAGTTGGGTCTGGCTACCACATGGACCAGATTTTCTGTCCTGACTTTGATTTCAAATATCTTGTCCCTTGTGAATCAGTGTGTTCTGATCACCATCAGTTTCTGATTTCTGAAGGGAAGGACTTCATCCAGCAGTATCCCCTGCCCCCCACCTCCTGCCTCTGTGCCCAGAAGGGCCTGCTGCATCCTGAGTTTCCTCGGATGATCATGAATCAGTACCAGTCAGGACCACAATGGCTTTCTGACCAGCTCAAGAAAGTCCTTTTCATTTGCATTCAGCTTCTTACATATTTTCCCTTCTCATTTAAGTCAGAAACCAAAAGATTGTGCTGCACCAATCAGCCCATGGCTGGGTGAGCCGCCACAAATTCTATCC
The DNA here is from genome assembly GCF_002837175.3 of Physeter macrocephalus. NCBI lineage: Eukaryota > Metazoa > Chordata > Mammalia > Artiodactyla > Physeteridae > Physeter > Physeter macrocephalus. Next base: position 49,415,925 of record NC_041230.1, on the reverse strand, counting down.
CTCACCCCATCCTCCAGGCCAACTTGTGAAGCTCAAATTTGTAAAATTTAATGTGCACTAAATTGCTAACAATGATTCATCAGCCGCCCTAGCCAAGGAGATTTTCCTAAAGGTGCTTTGCCTTTTGCCTTTTTAATCATTATAAAATACATTTAGACAATCAATGGATCCTGGTTAAATAAATTAGGGTACATTGTGCAGCTATTAAAGAGTATAAGGCAGCTCTAACTGAATTCATATAGAACAATCTCCAAAATATACTAAGTGAAGAGAATGGAAGGTGCCAAATAGTGAACAGAGCACCATTTGTATAAATAGAAAAGTATGTACATGCTTGTGAGTGTGTAGGTATCTCTGGAAGTAGACCCAGGAGACTGGTAACAATGGCTGCCTCTGGGGAGCAGGACTGGGGGACTGATGGGTAGCAGTCAGGGAGGGCTTTCTTTTCACTGTAGACCCTTTTGTACATTTCAAATTCTGTATCTGGGTCATGTATTACCTAGGAATAAAAAATAAAATTCAAAAGAACTTTAAAACGTAAAAATAAAATTTTTAAAACTTTAAAAGCCCCACTAAAGACAAAGGTCAGGTAGAAGAGAGTAGGTTTTAAACAGAAATATCTGCTTTGCAACGGCAAATGGTATTTTGAGTTTTGATCTGCAGGCCTGAAGCTGACGGTGTCCGGTGAGAGTTTCATCTTTGATAACGTCACCATCTGCCTTACTTGGCTCCTCTCTCCCTACATTGGAAACCTGTCCTGTATAATTAATGTGGGGGATGGCCACACTTTCGATCCCTACTACCCCACAAGGTAAGAGGAATTTCTGAGCCTTGAGTAAAAATGTATCAGTCAGTTTCTGCTGCATAACAAAACACCCCAAAACTTAGTGACTTACAATAATAGTTATAATTTTTCATGGTTCTTTGGATCAGCTAGGTGTCTTTTCTTGTCTGGACTAGCTCAGCTGGATGGCCTAGGAAGGCATCATCATTCTTTTGTCTGGCAGTTAGCTGGATGTCAGCTAGTGGCATGTGTCACTCATCACCCAACAGGCTAGTCTAGGCTCATCTGCATGGTGGCAGAAGAGTTTCCAGCAAGGAGTGAAAGCAAGACCCAAGGTGCAAGCATTTTTCAAATCACTACTTGTGTCCCATTTTCTAATGTCCCATTGACCAAAGCAAGTTCCATGGCCAAGCCCAGATTGAACAGGTGGAGAAATAGTCTCCACCTGTTGGTGGAAGAAGAGGCAGAGTCACAGTACAAAGGGGCAAACATACGGGAATGGGAGGAATGGTGCTCACAGGTTTTCTCAATGGAGAAGGTCACTCAAACAGTCATGGAGAGCTGGGTCCCTTGAGCTCGGCTCTGTGGAATCTCCCCTGAGTCACTGTCCAAGGAGTCAGTAACGGGGTGAAGAAGATGCTCACCTGGGTGTACGAATGTTTTTTGTTGATAAGGATAATAAAAATAATAGTAGCAATATTAATAACAGTCCAGCTAAGCAGCTTTCTTAATCCTCACAACAACCACCCCATGAGCAGGAGCTATGCTGTCCTGAATAACAGCCACTCACCATATGAGCTACTGGGCCCTTGGAATACAGCTGCTCTCAACTGAGATGTGCTGTAAATGTAAATGCACGTGGGATATTGAAGATGGAGCTCCCTTCCCATGAAAGAATGTCAAATATCTCATTAAGTGATGTTTAGATACTGATTACACATTGAAATGATAGTATTTTGGATCTACTGGGGTTAAGGAAATAAATTTTTTTTTTTTTTTTTTTTTTTTTGCGGTACACAGGCCTCTCACTGCTGTGGCCTCTCCCTTTGCAGAGCACAGGCTCCAGACGCGCAGGCTCAGCGGCCATGGCTCATGGGCCTAGCTGCTCCGCGGCACGGGGGATCCTCCCGGACCGGGGCATGAACCCATGTCCCCTGCATCGGCAGGCAGACTCTCAACCACTGCGCCACCAGGGAAGCCCAGGAGATAAATTTTTTAAATTAATTTCACCTGCTCCTTCTCACTTTTTTCAGTGTGACTATTAGAAAGTTTACAATGACACACGTGGCTCACACTGTTTCTGTTGGACAGTGCTGAACTACATAATCATCTTGTTTCACAGACAAAGCTATTGAGGCTTAAAGAGGTCCAGTAGCATTGCCCAAGCCACGCAGCTGGTGAGTGACAGCACAGCGGGGCAAGCCAGGACTGCCTGGAATCAAAGCTCAGGCTCTTAAGCTCTTAGGCCCTGGTGGAGAACACAGCACGCAGCATCAGGGCCCAAGGGCACCAGACGCTGCATCCTCCAGGGAAGAGTAGCTCCCCAAGCTGATGGCAGCTGAACACAATTCATAACATTTCAAAGTCCTACCTGGGCCTGGAGTAAGCGCCATTCTACCCTGCTGGGTGCCCCAGCTGAAGGGGTGCCCCATCAGTTCCAGATCCTCCTTGGCATCTGGCTCATTTCAGGGAAATCAAGGATCCCCAGGGAAATCATGGAGGCCCATAAGCACCTCTCCTAACCCTGAAACATCTCTGATTCTACTCTGTGTGGGCTAGAGGTTCTGAATCCAGCCCTGTGGGTGCCTGCCATTCCCAGAAGGCCTGGGTGGGCTGGGGCAACCCGGGGGCCAACCCGGTCCACAGTCCAAATCTGATCCAGTAAGTGCGGGTCTCAAACTCAGAAGTCCTCTGGGGTCTCAGGCACTGTGCCATGCCGCAAAATAAAATGTGTCCAGAGGCTGGGGTTCTTATCCCAGATATGATGTGAGACCCAGAGACAATCTCAGGGTTTCCATTTCCTAGTGAGACCCAGAGACAATCTCGGGGTTTCCATTTCCTTCCCTATCACATTTATATTGATGGCCATCTTAACTGTTTCACAGAGTAAAATGAGAAATTATATATGAAGTTGCTTCGGAGAAAAAAAAGGTTTAAGTGATAGAAATACCCATGGCATTATTCTGCAGGTTTCTTCCCGTTTGCTACCATTTCATCAATAAAACAAGAAATGCTAAGTTACACAATCTTTCAGCCCCCAAATTTTATACAAATTGCATTTGGCATAAGTCAAAATTGACTGACTGTAGCCCTTTTAAGTTCTTTAGCTACACAAGGACATTTCAGTAATATACAAATGTAGTTAAAAACTGGAGCAAATGGGACAAAATGCAAATATTTGTCCACTCTGGATGGTGAGTCCAAGGATGTTTATCATATTACTCTCTGGAATTCTCTGTGTGATTAAATGTTTTCATAATCTAAGAGAAACAGCAATAAACAATGCTTTACATTTGCAAACCCTCTGGGCATTTGCTGTAAGTGAAAGCTACTGCATTTTTTTTTCTCTTTCGAAAGAAATAGATGGTGATACCCTCCACCATCACTCCAACCCAATAACCCAATTTTGTCTACTTTAAAGATCTGTTAGACCTTGAAACTACCCACTCACCCTCTGCTATCATTTTTATTAACATTGGGAGATATATTTCTGATGCTTTCTTATCATCACTAGCAGCCTCAGAACTCAGTTTACAATGTGAGAAATGGCAGGAATTTTAAGTATACAGAAGTCACATACTTCGTGCAAACGTCATTACGTTTTTGGTTTTTTTTTTTTTGCGGTACGCGGGCCTCTCACTGTTGTGGCCTCTCCCGTTGCGGAGCACAGGCTCCGCACGCTCAGGC
>NC_041230.1:49302029-49412181 GCF_002837175.3 Physeter macrocephalus | reverse complement strand
TTGGGTTTTTTTTTGCGGTACGCGGGCCTCTCACTGTTGTGGCCTCTCCCGTTGCGGAGCACAGGCTCCGCACGCTCAGGCTCAGCGGCCATGGCTCACGGGCCCAGCCGCTCGGCGGCATGTGGGATCTTCCCAGACCGGGGCACGAACCCGTGAACTATGCTTTTTAAAAATGTGTTTGTATGGACTCCTACTTTTGCTTAACTCCTCATTAGGCTAAGAGGTGGATTTTCACATCGGACTCCGTCTCCATCCTAGATAAATCACATGAGCTAATGGACAGGATTCAACCTCAAATAGAAACAGCCTAAGAAGTCAAAGGATTTCTCCTTTAAAAGCTCCTTCTAGCCTTGCACTCTCCATGTCTTGTGCTCATTTGCATGGCAAGCTGTTTTGTTTCTCTGTTTGTCGTGGGAAACTTTCTACATTTCTGAAATTATATTATGTGCCTATAGAGACAATTTGAATAAAGTGAAATTTGTCCAAGTCAGCGCCACCTACTGACAAATCTGGGTATTGCCGTAATTCTTGGGTCTCTATTTTGAGTCACCTCTGGACAGAGTTGAGTCTGGGGGACCTCCCATTAAATTGTATCACATTCACATCAAGTATCAAAGCAGTGTATACAAATCAGTAAGTGATGGAATTTTGAACTAATTTTTAAACTTTTTATAGAGGCATAAGATATGTATAGAAAACTGCACAAAAAGATACAGCTCAATTAACTTTTACACAATAAACATCCATGTAACCAGCACCTAGATCAAGAAACAAAACATGACCCAGTACCCAGAAATCCTCCACGGGCCGCCCCCCCACAAGGACACTGATTTCTAACATCATCGATTACTGTGACCTGTGTTTGAAAATTATGTAAATAGAATCGTAAAGTATATTTTCTCTTGGGTCTTACTTCGGCTGAGTAAGTATGTTTTTGAGATTTATGCATATTGCTGTGTGGAACTGTGATTGCTTTCTTCTCACTGCGGTATAACATTCTGTTGGATGAATATTCCTCAACTTATCCATTCTAGTGTTGATACGCATTGGGGTGGTTTCCCATTTGTACTATTACAACTTGTGCAGCTGTGAACATTCTAGTACATGTCTTTTCATGCACATATGTACACATTTCTGTTGGGTTTATACCCAGGAGTGGAATTCCTGGGTCACAGGATCATTAAATTTAAGTTGTTGCCTCCATTACTTTGTACTCCAAGCACAGCTTCTCTTTGTTGGCAGCAGTTACTAAACCACTTTGCACTCTGCTCTCTTGGGTGAGGTCACTGGGTGACAAATCAAGAAAAATCCATTTCTCTGCTTTTTGGTCCTGGGCAATTTCAGTTGGCACCAGAGTTTAGAGAATGGAATAAATTTCTTCTTCCAGACAGATTGCTGAAAAACAGGTAGGATTCAAGGCCCTCTTCACATTTCTACAGTTAGTTTTCTTGTTCTGAAATCTACATGGTTTGATATTAATAATGGCCACTCCAACATTCTTTTGATTAGTGTTTGCTGTTACATCTTGTCTTCCATCCTTTTACTTTTTTGTTGTTGTTGTTAACTGTTACTGTTTTCTCAAAGTGATTATTTTTTAAAAATTTTTATTGGAGTATAGTTGCTTTACAATGTTGTATTAGTTTCTACTGTATAGGAAAGTGAATCAGCTATACATATACATATATCCCCTCTTTTTTGTATTTCCTTCCCATTTAGGTCACCACAGAGCACTGAGTAGAGCCCCCTGTGCTATACAACCATCCTTTTACTTTTAACCTATCTATATTGTCATATTTAAAGTGGGCATCTTATAGACAGCATACAGTTGAGTCTTGTTTTTTTTAAATCTCATCTGGCATAATAATTGGTATGTTTAGATTGTTTACAATTAATGTAATTATTGATATAGTTAGATTTAGGTCTACTATTTTGTTATTTGTGCTCTGTTTGCACCCTCTGTTTATTTTCCACCTGTTCCTCTCCTTTCTTCCTCTCTTTTGGATTATTTGAATATTTTCAGCATTCCATTTTAGCTCATCTATTGGCTTTTTTGGTTATTTTTCTTTGTATTACTTTTTTTTTTTTTTTTTTTTTTTCCGTACGCGGGCCTCTCACCGCTGTGGCCTTTCCCCATTGCAGAGCACAGGCTCCGGACGCGCAGGCTCAGCGGCCATGGCTCACGGGCCCAGCCGCTCCGCGGCATGTGGGATCTTCCCGGACCGGGGCACGAACCCGTGTCTCCTGCATCGGCAGGCGGACTCTCAACCACTGCGCCACCAGGGAAGCCCTGTATCACTTTTTAAATAGTTTCCTTGGGGATTACAATTAACATATCTAACCTTTCACAGTCTACTTAGAGTTAATATTTTCCACTTCAGGTAAAATGTTATGGCCTTACCAGCATATAGTTTCCTTTGCCTGCCATCTTTTATGTTATAATTGTCAGTTGTAGGATGTTTACATACATTGAAAAGCCCTTTCAACAGTCATACATATATTAAAGAACTTAAGAGGAGAAAAATAGGCTACATTTACCAAGATATTTACCTTTTCTCGCATTCTCCCTTCTTTCCTGAAGTTTCGAGTTTCCCTCTGATATCATTTCCCTTCAGCTGGAAAAACTTCCTTCAAATTTCCTTTTGCATTTTTTAAAAAAATAAATTTATTTATTTATTTTTGGCTGCGTTGGGTCTTTGTAGCTGCGCATGGGCTTTCTCTAGTTGTGGCGAGCGGGGACTACTCTTCGTTGCGGTGCGCGGGCTTCTCATTGCGGTGGCTTCTCCTGTTGTGGAGCACGGGCTCTAGGCGCACGGGCTTCAGCAGTTTTTATCTTTGCAGAGCGGGGGAGATGTATGGCTGGAGTGCACACATGCCCACATGAGAATGCGCGTGTGTGTGAGCCCAACACTGGTAACGTTTCTGACCGTTGTTGGTAGTTTGTCCAGCAGCGTTTTCCACCAGTTCACAGCCCCTGGGGAATTCACTGTGTTTGTCGAGTGTACAACCAGCGAGTGGAACGTGATAGCTCAGAAGCAAGTGACCGTGTGAGACAAGATGGAGAGGCTCTGTGTGACTGGGTGTTCTGGCCTGTCCACATCAGGAACCAGCCCTCTCTGCTGGGCAGTCTGCAGGGACCCTCTGTGGATTCAGGTGGAGCTTGACGGAGGTGAGTCTGCAGAAAGGGTCAAGGTCAAGGCAAACTTGCTTTGCCCCCGATCTATCCATCCAGCTCCCAGGCTTCAATAAATACTAACAGCAATCACTTATGGAGTTAGTTTCTTAGCCATTCATTTATTTAGCACCTAGTGTATACGAAGAACTGGTCTAAGTGCTTTATATAGTAGCGCACCCAATATGTTTTACGGAGGAAGAAATGGAAGGAAGGTTGAGAAATTTGGCCAGAGTCACAAGGCTAGTAAGCTAGTGAGAGCAACCAGCCTTCTGAAGACCATTTGCATGCCCCTAGTCCCATCACAAGACTCGGACTTCCAAGCCATTCCCTGTTGGGGGAATGTGAATCTCAGCACAGCCAGCATCGACCAGCTTGACACAATCACATTGCCCCCAGTCAGGGCTGATAATCAACTGCAGCAGCTGTTATGGCTGGTGTCCCTGCTGATTGCTCACAGTTTCTCTTCTGATTGGTCACAGAGGCCATTCTGATTGGTCATCATGTCCATGCTGATCAGTCAACGTATCCATTCTGATTTGTCATGGCACCTATTCTGATGGGTCATAGCAATATTTCTCATTGGTCACAACGTCCATTCTAACTGGTCACAGCATCCATTCGGATTGGTCACAGCGTCCATTCTGATTTATCAGAACAGCATTCTACTTAGCTGGTGCCCATGCAGTTTCAGTTGTTAAATATTTTGAATATCACCCCTTCTGTCAATAGAGACTCTCCCATCCTCACCGAAGGCAGTATCTTTCCTCAAGGCACAGGTCCAGTCTGAGGTCTGGACGGAGGCCTGTTGATATAAACTGAGTGGCACAGAGCTGTGGAGGTGAGGACATGTCTCAGTCCAACCTCATACCACCCGGAGCCTCACTCAGAGCAGTAACTTCATGGATCTATAACGGGACTTTGAACACAGTGCTTGGGGCTCCTTTCTGTTCTGGTGTGCTTGTTGGCTGAAAATGGCTTGCTAGGTGCACCTGGAAAAACTTAAGATAATCTTTTTTCATTCTACAAATATAATTGAGTGACTACTCTTTGTCAGGTATGGGGGAGGCAGCAATAAACATGAAAGTCAGGGCTCCTGTTCTCAGAGGGCTTACATCAACACCAACAGCACAACAGCAGCTTCACTCAAACAAGAAATATACGAGCTTGGTTTCTATTGGAAAGAATCGTAAGTTAGTGGTTTAAATCACATTTTTTAAGAGTCAACCACAATCTTTAGCATCCAGTTAGGATAACCAGCCCCAGTCTGTAAGGGAGCCCCATCTTAATGTGAACAGGCTGAGTTCTCTCATTGGGCAGGGTCTCAGGCAGTTAATCGTGGAGATGGAAAGGGCTTCACTGCTTCGGCTTAAGACAAGACTGGAGGCTAATTCTTACGCATAAAAACCAGCCACATCCTTAAGAGATGCTACCTTTTCAGCCTTCCTCGCCACAAGGATATCTCTATCAACAAAATGTTCTGATGTTTTTACTACAAACTTTTAAGTTTATGGTAACACACGCAGAGTATAAATAATTAGAGGGACTTCCCTGGTGTCCAGTGGTTAAGACTCCGTGCTCCCAACGCAGGGGGCCCGGGTTTGATCCCTCATCAGGGAACTAGATCCTGCATGCTGCAACTAAGAACCCGCACGTGGCAATGAAGATCCTGTGTGCTGCAATTAACACCCGGCGCAGCCAAATAAATAAAATTAAAATTAAATAAAATAAATAAAATAATTAGAATATGCAGGTGAGCAGAGAGGGCCCTGAAAGAAAAATCACTCATGAACCCAATACTCAGAGATAATCTGTTTTAATATTTGGGTGGGGAGGATACACCCTTACATATGTCTTTATACCCACATCTACGTCTGTACGTGGAATCTGACTTCACAGCTGGAGGCTGAACTACCTCAGTATAATCTACTGCATGCCTGACGTTCTTAAATGTGCCTCACTCCACCTAGGAACAGGCGTGACTTACACTGTGCTGCCAGGTAACACGCCCCTGGCTGAGTTCACCGCGCAGACGGGCCCGCTCCCCTACAATCTGACCCTGGATGGAGCAGTCCAGCAACGGATGGGCCCAGAGATGCACCACTTGGAGATCCGAGCCACCAGCAACACCACCACCTCTGCCCCCTCCAGAAACGTCACCAACCACTTCGTGGAGCCCCTGTCAGGCCTGCAGGCCTCCTGGGCTTCTGGCAACTTGGAGCTTGGACAGGACCTACTGGTCAATGTCTCGGCGGCTCACGGCATCCCAGAGAGGCTGACTTCTGAGGTGGCAGAGGACTCAGTGCAACCTCCTCCCGTGAGAAAGAGAGCCTTGGGGGGCCATTTGGGACTTACCATGTGGCAGTGCCTCTTGAAGGTACTTGGAGTTTGTGGCTCCCCTTCCAAACCTCCCTCCTCTTCCCTTCCTGACTTGGTGTCCAGGGGTCTGCCAGCCAGTTTTTCAGTGTGTCTTAGACAAAACGATGGTTCACAGCATCCAGCCTGGGTCACAAAATAAGGAAGAGACAGATATTACCTGCAGTTATAGAACTTAGAGTCATAGGGATTCTCCACTTTGGCACTTCTGACATTTGGGACGAGATAATTCTTTGTTGCGGGGACCGTCCTGTCCACCGTAGGATGTATAGCAGCATCCCTGGCCTCGACCCACTAGGTGCCAGTAGCCCCAGCCCCCAAGTCATGACAACTACAGATGTCTCCAGACATTGCCAACTGTGCCCTGGGGAGCAAAATCACCCCCGCTGAGAATCACTGGAAGAGAGTGCGAGTACCTGGATTTCTTCCATCATGTCTAGACGAGACTGTGTTTCGGGAAACGGCAGTCCATGCCCTGCGGGGGAGAGATAGGTAAAAACTAAAGGGTGGGAGAGAGAGGAACAAGAGAGGAGGTGTCAGGAGGCTGGCTGGAATAGAGATAGGGCAGCAGACTGGCTGGCACCAGCCAGGGCAGGAGGCCACAGCTGACATGCACTTAATCTGGAAAGAACAGAGCGTCTCTGAGGGCGGTGTGGTGAGGTCAGCAGGCAGGAATGTGATGAAGGTGGCAGAGTCTCCAGCCCACCCAGGTCCGCTACCCTGGACCTCAGAGGTGTGTGAGAAAGGGGGTAATGGGAAACACTGCAATTTTGCCAGGTACCAAAGGTACAGTTTGGAACAGGAAGAATCTGGAAAGGAAATGGAATGACAATGGAAAATATAATACAGAGGCTGTAATTCAAATGCAAATTAATTTTTGTCTCCTATAAAAGCTACTTGGTAGGAGATAAGAGATAAAATCTCCATACACCCTGTGACTTGGGGGCTCACTCTTAGATGATAAGCAGTCTTCTCCTCCCCGTGAGAAAAACAGACTGGATGCCTCCAGGGATGAAGGGAGTGAGGGGGGAAGGAAAGGGAACCAGGTAGGACAGGCAGGTCCTCACTTGGTGGCACCGGCCTTGCTCTCACCGCCCAGCAGACGTTTGCAGCCGCCTCTCGTAGGAGCTTCTATGGGCTCGTGAGGCTCCCTGCTGAGCCCCTGGGACCACAGCTCCTGGGGTGGGGGTGGTGCCTCTCCTTAGAGGCCACGTCGGCTCAGCTGGTGCTTCTCCTGTCACCAACAGGGTCCCTTTCTCTGTTCTCCTCGTTCTCTCTACCCTCTCCACCGCCCCCCCACCCAAGGCTAACATCTGGTCCACAGAAAATTCTCACCCAGTCCTCGGCTGCTTCCAGCCGACTGTAGTCATTTCCCAAATGCAGAAATGCTGCCTTTCCTCTCTCCCCTTCCCTCTCCCTCCACCCGTCATAGATCATTCCAAGGGCATGAGTAAGGAGCCTGTCCCTGGGGGTTCCCAGCCTCAAAGAACACATACCCAGCTCACCAAGGGCCCTCTCTGAAGACCTTCTCTCCAGGCTTGAGAAGAGAAGAAGGTAGCACCCACCACCTCTTCCCCATGAGGGAGGCAGTGGGGCGGGGATACTCAGGTAGCAGCGGCCCTCTCCAAGTCGTCTGACAAATCCTCCTCTCCCCTCCCCACTCTCTCGACCCTTTTAAAACCGTGTCATGGGCCTCCTTCTGCTGGAATCTCCTCTCTCATCTGGCTAATGAGCAGCTGCTCATCCTTTGTTGAACTTCAGCTCTAGCCCCTGCCCCACCTCATTAACCATTTCTTTCTCCCCCAAGGTAGAAGCAGACCCCCAACCCCATGCCCACACTGCCTTCCATGCCGATTCCCACCCTGGAGTGTCCCACGTGCCTGCTAGACCATAAGGCCTTGAGGACAAGGACCACGTCTCATTCATCTCTGTGTCCCTAGAGCCTTGCACCATGCCTGGCATACATCAGGGATACTTTAAATTCTTCGATGATGAAAGAGTCAGATACTGCCATCAGAGGCCTGGAGAAGCACAGGCTGGGAGAACTGTCTCAGAGCAAGTTAAACAGTTTATTACAATGCCCATAATTCTCCACCCTTTGCCTTGCAGGCACCTTTCTGGTCACTGTGTTCGTGAGGAACGCCTTCTCAGACTTGAGTTTGAAAATTGGAAGCATCACTGTCACAGGTAAGAATTCTCTGCAAGGGGGTATAAAACTTGTGACCAGGAGTTTAGGGCATCGCACTTCCTCGGGAATCTAGTGAGGGGCCCCTCAAAACAGAGCTTTGAATACTTATATTGTTCTACAGATATTAACAATTCTCTGGTTACTCTAAATAGGCAATAATGTAAGCAATATAACATCCAACCATTGATACAGAATTCTAAAACATTCGAATTTGTATTAGTTACACTGCTTTAGGCTTCAAATAATAGAAAGCCCAACATAAGTGGCTTTAAGTTCAAGTCTTATTATCTTACATAACTAAGAAGTTAGTTCCAGGGTTGGTTCAGTGGCTCAGTGTCACCAGCGAGGACCCAGGCTCAGTCTGTCATTCTGCTCTGCCATCCTCAGAGCTTTCGCTTGGTCCTTAGGCTTGTGTCTCATGCAATCAAGATGGCTGCCGCAGTTCCAGACATCACGTGTCAACCCAGCATTATCCAGCAGCAGCAGAAACCCATTTCCCCCTGTACATCTCTTTTTATTAGGGAAAAATATCTTTCCCACTAGTCCCCAGCAATCTTCCCTTTAGATACCATTGGCCAAAGTAGCGTCAGGTGCCCAGCTGTAAGGGATTCTGGGAATCCAGCATTTTTAGGCTCTGTGGGAGAAGATGGATTCTGACAGCCAAGAGGAAGAGCAGGGTATTGGCTGTTGGTAGGCAGCCAATAGTAGATGTCACTGTCTTAAAATTCACCTTGACTGTGTTTGCCAGGACTTTTGAGTAGCAAGAGAAAGAAAAGCAGTTCAAAATGGCTCAAGCCAAAGGAAATTTTATCAACTCAGAAAATAAAAGTCCAGGGTTTAGGCACAGCAGGATCCAGTCACTCAATGTCTTCAGAAATCTACCTCTCTCCATCTCTTGGTTCTATGTTGGCTTCAGTCCGACCCCCTCCTCCCAAGTAGCAAGATGGCCGCAGGTTTCAGTCCTTAACCCCAGAGGAGAAAGAGCATCTCTGTGTTGATATTTTCAGAACAAGTCCTGAGGCTGCCTCTCACCTGCCTAAGCTTCGTTCATGGTCCGTCCTAGACCTGTTGCTGAGGCCAGTGGGAAGTGGTACTCAGGGCAGACCAGGATCACACGTCCACCCCGGAACATGATGTAGGATCAGATTCACCCAAAGGACTGAGGGTGGGGAGGGATGGTTCCCCAGGGAAAATATCATCTGTAAGTGCCATTATCAAAAGAAGGGGGCATGGATGCCTGGACGGGGGAAGAAAATATGAGATGTCCGTTCTACTTACTGTCCACAGTCCTCCTAGGAGTTTCCACGTATGGAATTTGAGGTCCAGGGAGGTTAATTGACTTTGCAAAAGTCACTCAGCTAATTCATGGCAGGACCAGGGTAGCAACAATTTCTCTGGATTTCTTCATTCAGGGTTATTGGACCATCTTCCTTCTTACGGTTAAGAAAGATCTCTGTGTCTGGCATTTTAACTTTGTTTTGTAAAATTTTACAGACCTTTAAACTTATCATTGTAAGAATAAGAATTCACTGAGAGGGAATTCTTTAAAGATCAGTAATACCCTGATCTTAAAACATCCAAGTCACCAGGGCCTAGTGAATCACATGGAATGACCAACCCTAAGTGCTTAGCTTAATCACTACACTTTAATTAGACATTAATCAAACTCACATTTCAGTATCTTCAGAGCATATCAGCTGAGAGTACCTTTTCCATTTTTTTAACTCGACACACTAATATTCTTTACAGATGAATAGATGACAAAGCACTAATATATACAACACAGCATTCAGTCCTCCTGGAGCTTTGAGAAATAAGGGCTGCCTTCAGCCTTCTTTACGGATGAGGCACCTAAGACTCAGAAAGAGTAACTAACCTGCCGAGGTTCGCATAGCCATTAAGAGGCCAATGAATGGATCCAGAAACACACCGTGGTGTGCGGAGTCCAGCTCCTACCAGCCTGCCAGAGCTGCTTGTGCCCATCTCTTCCCACTATGCATTCAGTGAGGTCAACTTGGTATCCTGAAATCTGCCTTTCTGGGAACATTTGCACCACAGAAAATAGCATATGAGATGAGGGCTCCCCACCCTCACCCTTCAACTGGCAGGTAAACATGAATGGCGAACAGCTGCAGGTCTGACCTTAATCTTGTTCTACCTGCCATTGGCCTGTCTCTTTCTTACCTGCCAAAGAGGTGTCTATAGCCCAGTGGTGAACATGACGGTTTTGCTTTTGACCCATTTCCTACAACCTGAGTATTCTCTGCGTGTCCCTAAACAATTTCCAAAGACAGGCAGATACTCCCAGGGCATCCTCAGTGTACCCTCTGACTCTGCCATTTGGTGACCTATAAACACAACCACCGTCTGACACGCATATCCCCACTGTGTTCATTGCTCCTTCCAGTCTCCAAGAACCACCTGGAACAAAGGCTCAGGAAAAGAATGTATTTTTTTTTTAAACAATCTCACAAGAAAAAGATGTCTAAGTACTCTGTTTTAGTTTTAGTTTTTTTTTTTTTTTTTTTTTTTTTTTGCCGTATGCAGGCCTCTCGCTGTTGCGGCCTCTCCCATTGTGGAGCGCAGGCTCCAGACGCGCAGGCTCAGCGGCCACGGCTCACGGGCCCAGCCGCTCCGCGGCATGTGGGATCTTCCCGGACCAGGGCACGAACCCGCGTCCCCTGCATCGGCAGGCGGACTCTCAACCACTGCGCCACCAGGGAAAGCCCTCTGTTTTAGTTTTGAATTTGGGCTTTTTGGTGCTAACAGCCAGTGGACTAGCAATCACTGAGGCTTCTTCTGTTTAAAAAGAAACCCAGAAGGATTGAAATCAAATTAAGCATGCCCTCTAACCACAACAGCATCATGTTATAAATCAATAATAAGTTATCTAGGATATGTAGATATCTCTCAGACATCTTGGAAATTAAACAGCACACTTCTTAAAAAAAAAGATCAATGGGTCAAAGGCAAAAAACACAAGGATATTTTAAAATATTTTAAGTGATAATGACAATACAACCTATCCAAATTTATGGGATACAGCTAAGGCAGTGCTCGGATGGAAATTCATGGCTTTTAATGCTTATATTAGAAAAAAGGCCCAGGTCTTTTAGTATTTATAGCAAGACTAAGTCTTTGACTCCTTGCTGTTGACATTGCTCATGCATGCATTTATTCAATAACAAGATTTATTGTGCCTCTACAATGTTCAAGGATTGGTATTAGGGGCTGGGGAAACAATGGTGAATAAACAGATGTGGTCCCTACCTTCATGAAGCTTAGTGGGTGAGACTAACTAACAAATTAGCATACAGTTAAGAACTGTGATGCGTCTAACTAGAACCAATACAGTGCAGTGACAGCACCTAACAGAGGGTGGACTAGCCAAGGTGATCAGACACGGGCTCTTGAGAGGTAACATTTAAGTGGGGACCTGAAGAGAGGACAGTCAGCCATCCTGGAAAGCAGAACAAGAGCTGTCTAGGTATGTAGATGAGAAGGCCCTGAGGCCTGTTGTTGGAGGGGGGAGGATGTAGGAGATTATAGAGATGGACAGAGGCCAAATCACATGGGGTCTCAGGTGCCAAGGCAAGGGGGCTGAGTTTTATTCTCAAACCATAGAGACCCCTGGGGACTGAGTTCTGCCACAGCCTCCTGTGGTTCCCAGGACAAGCCCTCTGGGCCTGAGCTGTTTAACAGGTCTAACCAGAACCGATCCTGGAACACACCACATGCCTGCCAACCCCTTTCCTTGAATCCAGGTGCTACCCATTGTTGCCCCAGCTCGCCCTCACTCCTCCTCCTTCCCCGTCTCGATAGCCCTGGGCTCCTGCCCTCTGGGAAGCTTGCCCTGACACCAGCTGTCTGCCGCGTAGAGGTACTAGCTCGGCACTGTCCTCTGCTCCAGACACAAGAGGAAGCGCATCCACTCGTTTTTCTCATCTGATCCACAGCAGCCCCAGGAGTCAGACACTGTCAAACCCTTAGGGGGAACAGACGTTCTTAACCTACTTCCTCCCTCATCTATTATCACGATCCCCTGAGCCCTCTCTACCGCAGCAGTTAGCACTCTGCATTTTAATTGTTGGTTTCTTTGTCTGTCCGACTAGATATAAGGGCGGGGGCTGGGTCTCTATTCCTGTATCTCCAGGCCTCAAGCACAGGGCCTGGCCCAGAGCAGGCTCTGTTAATGCAGCTGAACGCGTGATGAACCCTTGGCACCCAGCCCGCACTCAGCCTAGTCACTTACCCAGTGATCCATCCCCTGCAGGCTTGGTGGATCAGACAGGTCTGCCTCCACTCCATGCCTCACACTGTGGCCACCCCTGGCACAGACTGCTCTGGGGTGCAAGGTGGGGTGCCAACTGTGGAGGGCGTCTCACCAGCCAGCTGCTTTTGCTGCGAAGAGATAGAGGGGATGTGGAGCTGTGCGTGGAACCTGGTCAGTACTTGGATCCTTTCACAACAGTGACTCTGGGCTGGTCAGACAGTAACAAGGACTTTCGCTTCAAGTGGGCATGTGGTAGGTGACCTTAGAACTCTGAACCGTCCCATCACACCACGGAGTGACGGACAGCGGTCAGTTTTTGCTGCTCTTTTTCTTAACCTCCACACCAGGATTACTCGTGCTTGATATCTTCTGTGCCTTGTATGTGCCAGAGATTGTGAATTCCATGGAAATGGGAGGTGGGGGGAAGCAGTGGCAAACCACGATGGGGGTGGCCCTGAAGGCAGGCAACCAGGAGAGGCACTATCTGTAGAGAATTTAGGAACAATAGTTAAACCCTAAAACCCAGCCTGCTTTTTTATTATCACCACAAACAACATTATTGGTAAAATACTCCTCCCCTCTTGGACTGAACCCCTCTTTTAACCTCCACGCTCTTGGTATGCCACTGAGAAGACAGTTTAGAAGGAAGAAGTGATGAGGCCTTTTCTGACAAACCAAGATGGTAGCACTAGCACTTATGTTTAAGAAATGGTTGTTCTCCTTTTTATAGGGATATATCCTAGCTATGCACACACTCTTCTAGAAATAAAGTGAATGCCATTCATACTGTACATATTGCTTTTGTTACCCTTTTTTTTCATTGAACAATATATCCCACATATTTTCATGTCTTGGTATCTTCTTCTCCATCTTGATTTTCATAATAACTGCATAATAGACTGTCAAGTTGCTGTATGATCATTTATTTACCAGTACCCTCTTTTTGGACATTGAGGTTGTTTCTAATTATTTGCCCTTATAAACAACGCTGTAATGAACATTCTTACAGTTCAATCTTTATTTGTGGCTGTGGTTACTTTCATAAACAAGTTCCCAGAAATGGAATAAGTGGGTCAAAAGTCATGTAACATTTGAAGTCTTTTGATATTAATTGGTAAGTGCTCAGGATATCCTTCAGCATGTTAGTTCTTGTTATCTGAATTAATAGAGGATACAAAATATAGGCTTTAGGTGACTGAGCTGATGACCTGACCCCAGGCATATCCTGTGAATGACTACACATCAGGGGTAGTTGGGGTAGTGGATACACACATTAATCAACAGAGTTGAAGGGCAAAGGACACAGAGACTTACTGAGTTGGTACAAAGCAGGAGATGACATGCAGCCTCCCAGACAGAGATACAGCCTCCCAGGTCCCCAATGTACCGCACAGAGACAAACAGCTGTGGACAATCACTTACACCAGGGACAAGAAGGTGCCTTCTCCCAGGTGGGGCTGTATATCCTCTGGGCGCCTCTCCTGCTCTGTGCTGGCCTGCTCACCAGTGCAAGTCACTGATGCAAAACAAGCCAACATATCCTGCAGGTTTGCTCAGAGTCTGGGTGAAGCGGGGGTCAGTTTCCCAGAAACATTCTTCCATGGCACCATTCCTTCAACCTGAAAGTAAAACTAAAAAAAAAAAAAAAAATCTCTATTTGGAACCAATTTTCTTATCCATGACCCATTTCTTCTAAAAACCCCAAACCAGAAGGTAGCCACATGTGTCAAGTCCAAGGTTCCTGGATGGATCACAGTGTTGGCCCACCTCTCTCTCTCAGGGCACTGCTGGGCTCAGTGGACTGACTGTGTTGAGAGGCAGCTGCTCCGCACAGACCAGAGGGAGCCGGTAGTGCCACCGTCCTGCCTGCCGACGCGTGACTCTGCTGTTGCCCTGCGCCTGGCAGTCTGGAGAGGCCGGGAGCTGGAGGACCTGGAGGAGCAGTGCCTCTATGTGTCTGCCGCCCTGGAACTCAGGCCACGAGTCAGGTGGGAGCCCAAGAGCAAACTCCTGCAGGGCTGCCATTTGGCCAACACGTACTGAGTGACAGCTCTGGCTACGCTGACTAAGGGGCAGGGCGTACAGTGGTGGGTAAAAGCAGACCCAGTCTCAGTTCTCACTGGGGTTACTTGGTGATCAGCAGTGGTTCACACAAATGAATGGAAGGAGAGAGCACGCCTCTATGACAACTTCCCCGACTTGGCGTCAGGGAAGGCTGCCCTCAGCAGAGATGTGAAGACAGAAGAGTAGTTAACTTGGCCAGGAAAAGGGAGGGCGGGAGACAGAACAGACAGTAAAGGGAGGGAGCATACGGAAGTGAAAGAGGCTGGTGTGGCTGGAGCATGGAGGAAGAGCAGGCAGGGCCTGGCTCCGGCAGGGCCTTGAGAGTTCTGTCAGACACATGATTTCGGTCTTTATTCTAAGAGTTCTGGAAAGCCACCCAAGACTTTTAAGCAGGCTGGGAACATGATCATATTTTGCTTCCAAACGCTCTGGTAGCAGGGTGGAGAAGCGGCTGGGGCGGGGTCGGGGGGCGCCGAGGGAGGCTGCTTAGGCACTTGCAGGAACCAAGGTGAGAGTTCAGAGTAGCGCGGCTATCAGCTGCGTCCCTGAAGGAAGCAGGTGGCTCGCTCAAATTGGGAACGGAGGGGAGCTGGATAAAGGGTCTATTTACAGACAAGGGCAGGGATAAGGGGATCAACCAGCGATGACAATGCAGGACGACAACAGGAGGAAGCCATTGTCCCTCTTAGGCCTGCAGGGGTAAGAGAAGGGGAGGGCATCACTGGAACCCCCTTGGGAGCTGCAGCTGCGGGAGAGGTGCCCCTGGCATGAGCTGTGGCCTTGGCCAGAGGAACACGGCCTCTGCCAACTGCAGTCCATTTGGTAAGGAGCAGGGAAAGTGGTGAATCACTATCCAACCTCTCTCCTCTCAATGCTCCCCACTGGCTGGGCCCATTGGCTGGTGTGGAGACTTGGTGATGCAGCCTACGGAGATCAGTCCCTGGCGCACAGAGCCACAGAGTTGATGGCAAGTGGGCTGCAGGGGCAAATGGAGCATGTCTGGCTCACTTGCACTAGGGTAGACGTGAAGACAGAAGTGGGGAGATTCGAGAGCTATTTTAAAGCTCATACTGAAAGGACTGGGGATGGGTTGGACACAGCAGGAGTCAGTGATCTCTCACTGGCTCATGTGAGGGAATATGACGTTACACAGAGGCCCAGGACTCGGGTCCAGACGTGTGGGCCCATGTTCCATCCCCCGCTCAGGAGTTGTGTCACTGGGACTAATCACACAAGTCTCTGAGCTCAGTTTGCTCGTCTGTGATATGGGGATTCTGATAGGGTTGTGGTCAGCACTGGCTAAGCTAATGGCAATGGGATGAGGCACGTGTGCTGTAAAATCACAGGAGTCACTGATCATTATTAGCACTAGAAAGAATCGCGGAAATTGACTGCTCTTATCCCCTCACTTCATAGGTGAGGAAACTGAGGCTCCGAGAGGTTAAGCGACTGGCGCAGAGCAGTCCTTCACAAGTGGCAGCGGCAGGACTGGAGCCTAGGGCCCTCGCTCAGCCTCGTGCGCTCTCCGTGTCGTTCTCCTGTGCAGTGAATGAAACGGGAATCCAGGCAGGAACGAATCGCTTCATGTTCGTGGCCTGGTTTTGCTTGGGGCAGAAGTTGTTTTTATCCCATCTTTCACTTGACAAAGCCATTTCCCACCTTCTCAAAGGACTTGAGAAGAACTGGACAAAAGACCAGGCGGGCGGCCACCACGTCTGAGAGAGCAGCCCTGCTCCGTTCTCTGTCTCCCTTTCAGCTGTGAGGAGAACTGCAGGCCAGTGAATGCCAGCAGGGACGTTATGCTCAAGGTCACCGTGGGGGACAAGTCTGCAGCAGCCGTGTTCAGCCGGTATTTAGTTGACACCCCGCTGGAGAAGGTGAGGACACTGGCAGCCTCTCAAAAACAGAAATGTCTTCCCACTTTGATTGACCAGACCTGAGTCACATGCCCAGGACTGAGCTGGGGGTTGGTCAACTCCACTCAGAGCCCGAGGAGTAGGAGTCGGGGGCTGGGGAGCACTGGTCAGAAGACAGAACGGATGCAGCGGAGCAGAAACAATAGGGAAACATCGCAGCAGATGCTGTGGGTGCCCCAGCCCATCCTTACCAGGCTGATGCAGGCATCCCCCAGCTGCGATGGGGCGGCTGCTGGCCAATAACTGTGGGGTCTAACAGCCCAGCCCCCTGGGCTCTGAGTGAGACAATTTCTATGGTGCAGCTTGTGCTCCAGAGTTCCCCATGGGATCAGGCTGAATGAAGCTGGATGCCACCCGAAACCACTTCTTTGCCTTGTTTCATTCTCCACCCCATTCGGCTTCCCTCCCTGCCCCCTGGTTTTGCCTGGGAGCCCTCCCTCGTAAATGCCCTGCAAACAAATCCTCGTCTCAGGCTCTGCTTCCAGGGAACCTGGCCAAGGACAAACACCCTAACACGGCTGGAGATGGGCTATTTGGGCTGACCTCAGGAAAGCAGGTGATACTGCTGTCCATCCATTGGAGACAAATCCGAAAGGCCTCCCAGGGACAGAAGCCACTGCCCGGCTGAGTCCTGTAGGCTGGCTGCAGCCTCAGGGGCCCCGGGCTGTGCTCTCTTTCAGGCCGAGCCCCTCCCGGCGGCCTGCAGACTCCCAGGATTCTGGCCTCGTTCTTCAATCCTCCTTCAGAGCGACACCCCCACCCTGCTGCTGAACAGTTCCTTCCTGAGGACCCGTAGCCAGGCCACCGGAATCAGAGTCAGAGGTGGGAAGGCCTCCTTCAGTCTCTTGTCACGGATCCTGTCTCCTGCAGACAGTGAGCAAGACAAACCCAGGAGCGCTGAAACAGGGGACATCAGTGCAGGGTGGGGGCCATACACAGGCTCTGGTGTGAATACCACCACCTTCTAACTGGAAGACTTCAGGCATCGGGTTCAAGCTCTCTGTGCCTCAATTTCCTCTCATGCAAACGGCACAACAGAAACACCCGCCTCTGAACTGCACGAGGCAGGGTGGATGACACACCACCAGTGGTAAAAGCAGATTGTCCTGGGGTGTGCAGCCTGCACGTCCTGCCAGGCGACTCAGCGCTTCTCACTTAAAACAAGCCCAGAGCAGCAGGAAAAGTAGACTCTCAAAAAGATAAATAACGGGGTGATTATTCTTTTTCAGATGCATTCCTTTGATTCAGTATTTCTCAAAGTGGCCCACAGACCACCTGCCCAGGATAACCTGGGGTACTAGTTTAAAATGCACACTCCTGGGTTCACCCCAAACCTTCTGAATTAAGTGCAGGCCAGGGAATTCATTTTAATTGATTAAAATTCTCTATGCCCAGCTCTTCCAGGTGTGCACTCCTTTTGAAAAACCAGGTGATTATAACAGGTGGTGTGGGCTATTGGCGCAGGTTAGCTGGGGGCTCTTCATGGTGCTATGGGAGCCCATGGGTGAGTTCTGCGTGTTTCCAGATTCTGGCTGTGGCCCGTCCTAACTCGGTCTCTTGAGCAAGTCTTGTCTCCCGATATACTCCCTCCTCACTAAAGCCCTGGGAGGAAGCTATTATTATTAGCCCCATTTTAAGATGAGAAACTGATTCTTAAAAAGGTCAAAGCCAAGGTCACATGGATAGTAAATGGCAGGACTGGGATTCTATCTCTGCCCAGTTTCTCAGAGTGAGACCCTGGAACGCCCTGCATCAAGGGGGTGAGGGGGTGGGCGTGGGAGTTGTTAGATATGCAGATTTCTGGGCCCCACCCCAGAATCTACAGAGCGGTCTGAGGCCCTGGAGAGGGGCCTGGGAACCTGCATGTTGAACAAGCTCCCAGGAGATGGTGAACCATGGCGGAGTTTGTGCGCCTCACACAGCCCCCTAAGCACCCTCTGTCTCCTCTCCCCAGCGGTGACCAGGCGTGCCTACGGGGAGGGCACCTACCTGATCAGCTCCCTGCCTCTCCCGGAGGTGCCCACCCGCACCACTGCCCCGATGGAGGGCACTGTTCTGACGAGCTTCGCCATCTTCTGCAACGCTTCCGCCACCCTGGGGCCCCTGGAATACTGCTTCTGCCTGGAGTCAGGTACCGGCTCGGGACTAGCTCTCCCCTCAGCTCCTGGGCTCATCCTCTCCAAGAAGAGGTGCCCGTCTCTCTCTGGGAGCTGCAAAGAATATGTTCCACGTGTGAGAGAGGTTTGCAGGATGACCCTGAAGCCCCGCCCCCAGGCACACGGACCCTGGCACACACCTCAGCGAGGTGAGAAGCAGTAACTCCCTATCTCCTCCGCAACTGTGGAGGCCAAAACGACCTCTACCGTGGCCTGAGGGATGCGGAACGGGCTAAATGGAGGAGGATACGCAGAAGTGTCACCACGTGGGGCCGCTGCCAGGATACCACTCCTCAGTGCACGCTCGGAGTAGCCCCGACCCCTGGAGCTACTCAGGACAGGGATGGCCTGGTTCACAGAACCGTCCACGATGTTACTGACCCCGCTTTGCGGGAGGCAGCCGGGAATGGGCGACGTCGCAGAGCATGCTGAGCTGCGACGAGACCTGTTTGCACAGGTTTACAGGAGAGGATGGAGCACGCTGATGCCGCCCCACTGCAGTGCCCCAGCGGTGTCCTGTCACCTCAACCCACAGCCCAGACAGCAGCAGGGGAGGCGGGCCGAGCACCCACGTTGGCTCTGCTCTTCCGGTTTGGGGGTGGTTGGTCCTTGGCGGGCCCACTTGAGCCCTTGTCTCTTCCCAATGGCCTTTGGCATTCTGTGACCCTCACAAGAGCTCTGAAAATGTGCCAGTCAGATTGGGACCTTCCTGCAAACCTAGGCTCCAGGAGTGTTGCAGGGGTGCTCCCCAGGGTCCAGCATTAAACACCACAAGGACATAAACTGAACCCCTTGACTAGGCGAAGGTGGAGGGGCCCCATCCTCAGACCCAAGGGAGTGTGGTTTTCATGGGGTGCCCGTCAGATGGACATGCAATGCAGGGCTGTTCAGAGGGCCATGACTGGGTGTGAGCCTGGAAGGGACCAATTCAAGGAAGGTAAGTAGATTTCATTTCAAACCTGCGTCCCCCTAAATGGAGACGCCAGGCTAGCTGCTCCAGTAAGGGGCAGGGAAGTGTGACCATATAAAAATGAATTGTCAATTACAATTCAAGAACGTCGTGATTGTCCGCACACTACAATGAAGGGATTCCAATGATAGGCGGGTCCCCTTTAAGGATATGAAGGATATTCATTCATTCATTCACTCTTACAGCAGACGTGTTGAACGTCAGGCTCCGTTCTAGGTCCTAGATATACGGCAGTGAACAAAAGAGAGGAAGTCTCTGACCTCACTGTATTTATAATTAGTGGTAGAGATAGCTGGTAAACAAAGACACAGGACAGGGGCGCTGTTTTACATAGAGCAGCCTGGGAAGGCCTTTGTACAGGAAGTGACATTTGAGGGAGTTTGGATACGTCCTGAACCAATTGTTAAGATCTTCTTTTCCTCCTCTTCCTCTTTCTCCTTCTTTTTGTAATTTGGGTTACCACCTTGAATTTTTCTAAAAAGCTTGTAAATGGTGGATTCTTTTTCTGAAAACTTTCATGGATTTTAGTAAAATTATTCCAAAGTCACAGCAGCATGTGATTACTTAGAGACGACAGTGGTTCGGCATAAATGGCCATCTTCTCCCGGGAAGTATGGAGTCCACGAGTGCCTGCTGTGACTTCACGAGCTGTGGCTTTTGTGTCCTTGTCATCAGGCTCTACCTTGGTGGGTTTACAGTCTCCCTGGGGCCTGGAGATGCCCCCCTAATTGTCCAATGTCCATCTGCCAGGTTCCTGTCTACACTGTGGCCCTGAACCTGCCCTCCCATCAGTTTACCTGCTACTTGGAACAGAAAACAATGACTTCATGCTGACCGTGGTCATTTCTGTCTGCAATCACGTGGGTGACAGACAGCAGACCCAGGCAGCAGTTAAGGTGGGTGGCAGCCACTGTTTCTCTACTGAGACAACTTCTTGACTTGTCTAAACCTCAACAAAAGGGTGGCCGGGTTGAAGGGAGCCGAGGGTATGACCAGATGAGTGGTTGATTCATTCATTCCTTCAACATGTATTTACAGAGCACCTACTATGTGCCCAGTCCTGGGGATACAGCCGTGGACAAAACAGATGTGGTCTCTCTACCTTTGTAGATCTTATGACTAGTGGCCAGTATAGGGGAAGGGCCTGGGGGACTTGGGGTGGGGGACCTGAGGGAGATGGGGTCAGAAAGATCCAGAGATGAGTTAGGCCAAGTGCCTTCAGAGTCCAGAGGAAGGAGGACCAAGATCAGCCAACAGGTCTGTGAGGCAGAGTCTGGATAAAATCTCAAGTGAATTTCAAGGGTCAGAAGCGTGGTAGAGTGGAAGGGCCTGAGAGCACGATGAGGAGGGCAGTGAGGGGAGAAGTAATGACCTGCCTGAGACTTGCTTTTGGTGGCCGTTGGCTGCTGGCACAAGTGGGTCCACTGCCCTCCAGCCTCGGGAGAGCCCCCATGCCAGGTGTCAAGCCGTCCAGCCCTGCTCTGCTTTACCACGTGCAGGCCAGGAACTTCAGGCTCCAGGTTCTGGAACAAAAACCGACGGGCTGAGATCCTCCTGCTCTGAGCATGTCTCTGGTCTCCCATTAGGTGGGACGTGGAGGCACCCGTGTGGAGGATGAGGCATTTCAGGCCGCAGTGTGGGACAATGTCACCGCCACTCTGCAGGGCGGGCACGGCCCTGAGCAGCTCTTCCAGCTGGCCAAGTCTGTGTCATCCGTGCTGGACCAGCAGTGCCAGGGGCCGGGCTCCGGGCAGCTGCTGAGGGTGGACGCCAGATAGAAGGTGCTCCCAATGGACTCCTTTGTCCCTTTGCTGGGGCCCTGGGGTCTGTATGCAGCCATTCGGGGCGGGCAGTGGGGTCCACGGATCCGTGGAGAAGTCTTTGGTGCCTCCCGAGCTGTTGATGTCACCTCGCTCTTCTGGTCCTTTCAGTGAGTGACATAGGATGAAGGAAGCCTGCTTCCTCTGCTCAGCCTCACGGAGCCACAGGTTTCTAGGGCGGGAGGGAATTTAGAGGGTAGCACTCCAGTCTCTTCCTACTAAAGAGGATGAAACCGAGGCCCAGAGGAGAAAAGTGACCCCATCTTGGTCATATGGTTAATGGTTTGATGTTGTCCCAACTCTGTCATTTAACGTTTCTATTGTCACAGGCCTGAATCTCTCTAAGCCTCAGTTTCCCCACCTGGAAAACAGGGACAATAATAGTATTTTCCTCATAAGGTTGTGGTGAATGTTAAGAATCACATTCACTGTAGCTGTGGGCCAAATCATATGAAATTGCCAACATTCAACCAGTTTTAATCCACAGAAATGGCCATTCCATGTGTTACAACCTAGCTTTAGAAACAACGCTGGCAAAAGGTATGATTACTTCCACTCCCAGTGTGTGCTCCCAGGCATGCTACCTGCGTGCACCACACACAGCATCACACCTGCTGGGCACGGAGGACAGAAGACAGGCTCCTCTGGTTCCTGAAGGGTTTGCCTGAAAGTCCTCAGCACGGTGCAGAGAATGTGAGCAGCTTTCCCGGGTCCACATTTCCAGTAGGTGGTGAAGACAGGAGCAAACCCAGGTTCGCTCTTCCCCCGCCCACCTCCAGCCATCTCACCGCAGCCCCTTCCTTCACCTAGTTCCCCCACTCCCACCCCCCGCACACCCCACCTGGCTCTCATTCACCCCGAGCACGACTTACAGCAAACTTCCCTTTGGATGCCCTGGGGTCCTAAGCACACAGACTGCACAGCCTGACGCAAGGTCTTCTCATGAAACACCAGAGTCCTGTCAGGAGACAGATGTCAAGCTCTAACTGGGCAACGGAGAAGATTTTAAGAAGGGCTCTGTTGAGAAAACTGGGGGCAAGGTTTCAGAAACAAACGAGAGAAAACACAGGACCCCAGGGGCTCACCCTGAAGTGACCAGCATCCTCAAGGGGCAGCTACGCATGGAGGGGGCTCCCTGGTATGAGCGGTGGCTTTGAAGGATGAGGCAGGCAACCCCGGCAGGGAGAATGCTGGGAGCAAAGCTTCCAGCTCTCTCTCCTCCTGCCCTCTCGTCTCCTGCTGAGCGAATCCATGGGCCAGAGGCTCAGCAGCCAGTGACATCTCCATGAAAGCAGCCTCCAGGATGGCGACCAAGGATGGGGAAGAGCTGCAGAGGCAAACATGAGATTATGCATCACCTGACTTTCCTTCCAGAACGTTCTGACAGGAGTCCCCTCATAGACAGGGCTATTCTTTCCTCCATCCAAGCCACGCCCTGAACGGAAGCCTGGCTGCACCCTGAGCTGTTGGCAGACATGCTCAAACTCTGCAGCTGCTGTGAACGACGGTTAGACGGTTAGAAGACTGAGTTGTGAGTAGCAAGCAGGACGGAAGGGTAAAAGAGGGATTACTCACCTCTATCTGTGTTCTTCCAGATTGTTGCCATGAGCCATGTCTGGCCACGTACATTTAAATTAAAATGAATTTTAATGAAATAAAGTTAAAAATTCAGTTCTCTAGTTGTACTAGCCACATTTCAAGGGCTTAATATGTAGTCACATTTGGCAAGTGGCTATGCTACTGGACAAAACAGGGACAGAACATTTCTATAAACGCAGAAAGTTCGATGGGGTGGTGGGTGTAAAAATTATTTTCTTAGGTTTTTCTCTGCCTCAGCCAAAGCCAGCCCCTCTCATTAGGGCTTTGCGGCTTAGAAAGCATGTTCCCTGGAAGCCCCAGGAGGTCTGGCTTAAGGCTGGAGTTGGGGGATGGTTCGAGGGATCCTTGTCCCCATTGCCCCAAAGGCACATAGGGACCCAAGTCTGCAACAAGACCTCCCATCCATACTGGGCCAACAAAGTAATCCAATTTCTGAATTTCATGCCATTTAAGTCACAGTGAGACCCTGAGACACCATTTGTTTTTAAATAATGCCAGATTTTACAGATGGCCGTGCCATGTGGCACATGGGATCTTAGTTCCCTGACCAGGGATTGAACTCAGACCCTTGGCAGTGAGAGTGTGGAGTCCTAACCACTGGACCGCCAGGGAATTCCCCAGATATTACAGACTTGATTTCAAGATTTGGAGAAAGCTTGAGACATCCTGTATTAGTTTCCTCCTGCTGCTATAACAAATACCCATTAACTTTATGACTTAAAACGACACAAATTTATTATCTTACATTTCTGGAGGTCAGAAGTTTGAAATGAGTCTCACTGGGCTAAAACTAAAGCGGTGGTGGGGCTGTGAACTGTCTGGAGGCTCTAGAGGAGAATCCACCCATTGGCTTTTCCAGCTTCTAGAAGCTGCTCACATTGCCTGCTCCATTTTCAACACCAGCATCTTCAAATCCCGACCCGTCTCCCTCTATCCCTCTTTCCCCATCTCCATCTCCCTCTCCCTCTCCACCACCTCTGCCTCCATCATCACATCTTCTCTGACTCTGACCCTCCTACCTCCCTCCAGTAAAGACCCCTGTGATTACATTGGTCCCAACTGGTTAATACAGGATACTCTCCCCATTTCAGAATCCTTAACTCAATCAAATCTCCAAAGCGATTCTGCCGAAGTGCCTTTTGCCATGTGAGTGACATATCCATAGATTTCAGAGATTAGGACGTAGCTACCTTTGGGAGGCTATGATTCTGCTCACCACCCATACTAGGAGACAAGAAGAGGTCTACCGGCTTTGGAAAACCCCACATGAGCCTGGTCACTTTCTCAGACCCCAAATCTTTCTGAAACAGCTTCATCAAGCCACTGGAATTACATTTCCTCTCCCCACCTTCCTGTGTCTATGCCAAGGTCAGAGAGCGTATCTTCTGTGCCTGCGGGGTCACTGCCTGCGGTCAGCGCCACCTTGGGGGACGTGCGGAAGGCGCAGCAGCTGGCCGAGGCACTGAGAGAGGTGGCCCACCACGGTGAGGAGCTCACGCCCTTGGCCCAGGTGAGAAGTTCCCACCCGCTGAGCCAGGCAATAGGACGTGCACCTCTGTGCTGGGTGGCTGACAACAACCCCCAGCCCAGGTCACAGGTCCCTCGGTCACAGGGCCTCCGAGACCTCTGCCTTCTTGTTCCCAAGGGTCCCTCATGGGTGATGCCAAGGGCGGGAGGGTGCCCCCCTCACAGCCCTGTGTCTCCCTCTGTTTGTGATGGCCTGTGTGCTCACACACCTCGCTCCCCCGCCGGCCCGTGCGCACCTGAATCTAACTAACCATTGGGTGGTCAAGGGCGCGTCCAGATGCTGCTGCTGACCCGACCGTGTCCCCCTCTCGAGGGCACTGTGATGTCCAGCTGCCAGCTCTTGCCTTTCTTTTCCGGGGGGCCTTCTCTGACCTCCCCTCCAGGGTCCATTCTGCCTGCCCACATGGCAGGGCGGACATGCCAGAGGGTCAATGCAGTTCTCAGTGCCTAAAGGGCTGGGGTACAGATACCCCGGCTCCCCCGCTCCTCTTGGTGGAGACCTCCCAAGTAGGACTGAGCCCCAGGAAAGTGGCTTGATCACACCCCCTGGACTGGCTTCCTACCCTTCCCTGTCTCACTTCCCCATTCTGCTTCCGGCGTTTCCTGGGATCATCTCCAAATAAATGACTGGTGGTCAAATTCCTGCCTTAGGGCCTGCTTCTTGGAGAACTCAAATTGAATCACCACGTTCCCAACGTTGTGGCAGCCAAATGTCAATAAAGAAGCCGTAAGCAGTAAAGGGGAGAGCTGTCTAGGCTCTGCCCCAGCCACTCTGCCAGGAGGTTGTCCCCCTCACATCCCTGGTCCTGGAGGCTGCTATGCTGACCTTTATTTCTGGGACCCTGATCACCCTAATATCATACTTCCCACTTACACATCCATTTGCTCATGCATCCCTTCTATGCACATATGTCTATACACGTACATATACATCCGTCTCTCCACCCTTCCACTCATTCATCCATGCATAAATTTTTTCATTCATTCCACAAGTGCTCCCCAGATGCCTAGTATGTGCCAGGTACTATGCAACTCATTGAAAATTCATCAGCAAATCAGAGACATGGCCTCTGCCTTCATGGCACTTTTTTTAGACAACTGGGCCTGCCAGTTACTAAACCATTTCACAAATACATATATAATTACAAAATTGGAATAAGTGCTATGTCCATCCATCCAGCCAGCCAGCCAGCCAGCCAGCCAGCCGGCTATCTCAAGTCAGTGAATGTTTACTGAATGCCTACTATGTGCTGGGCATTGTGCAAGGCACTCTGGGAAAGATCCAGAGACGCATGAGGCTAGTGTCCTGAAGGAACTTAGCACGTGACAGGGAAGGAACACCTGGCCTCAAGTCAGCGACACAGGCAGCTCGTCTGACGGGCCCGGGCCAGATTTTCCCTGGCTTGAGCCCCCACCTTGCTCCGCTCCACTGCAGCGCCGGTCCCTGGAATGGTCCAGGGGCTGGCCTAACCCAGGCAGGGGCGCGTGCTGTTCTTCCTCCTCCTTGGGGTGAGCCCAGCGGGAGGCCAGCAGGGCTCTGCAGCATGCCAGTGAGGCCCTGTTGGCAGTGAGTGCCGAGGCCCATCCTGAGGACCAGAGGCACCAGGCAGCCACCAGGGACCTGTTCCAGGCTGTGGGCAGCGTGCTGTAAGCTTCCCTGAGGGACAGACCAGAAGAGCCTGCAGGGTCCAATGGCAGCCAGGTAGGTGTCCCAGTCCAGACGCAGATGTCACGCTTACCGCGTGCCCAGCTCACACCAGCACTTCTAGGTGGATCTTTCTCCACATCTTGCAGATGAGGAAACTGAGGCACTGAGGTTAAAGTCCTTTCTAGGAGCTGAAAGAAAGGCTCCAGAGACCAGAGCTTCTGGGAGGCAGTGTGGTACGGCAGGCCAAGCGCAGCCTTCAAAAGAGGCGGCCTGAGTTTGAACCCTGACCTTGTCACTCACAAGCCTTGTGACTTGGGCCAGCGACACAACTTCCTGCAGCTTCATCTCCTCATCTGTAGTAGGTTGACAAGCTCTGCCTCATCCTGGAGAGGCCACCCGTTGGAGAGATCGTAGGTTCACCCTTGCAAGTTTGAATCCAACTCCTGGCTCACTTAGCCGAGGATACAGAACATCTTTAGAAGAGAGGCAGCCCCCAGAACAAGAAGAGCTGCAGCACAGCCTCACACGGCCGCAGCACCCAGGACGCCATCACGATGCAGCCACAGAACCCATTGCCTGCTGCTCCACAGCCCTCTACCATGCGGGGCCATCACTGCATTCCAGAAGGACTCACACACACATTCTCACACGTGGCCACACAAACACACTCACACACACCCACAAGCACTAACACTCACACACACATTCACGCACACACACTCACACATTCACGTACACTTCTACGCACTCATTTATGCTCTCACATACATCGGGAAGCACACACTCCGGCACACACTCACAGAGACGCACATTTACACTCATATCTTCACACAGGGCCACACAGTCACACAAACACACAGACTCTCATATACGGATGCAGTCACACACAAAACCACATACGCACACTCATTCATGCTCAGACACTTGTACTCCCACACCCTCAGACCACATTCACTCAGACACACACACACCTACAGTCACACATACCCACTTACACTCACACACACACACACACTCAAATACTTACATTCACACACAGTCCCCCTCAATACACACATAAACACTCACATTCATGCACGTACAGTCACACACCCGTCAGACATAACACACACACGCACGCACAATCTGTGCACTGAGAGGAACTCTGCACAAACGTCCAGCCCCCCTGCTCCGCACGCCTGCCTTGGCTTCAGCGAGGCCACATCTTCACCCAAGGGTTTGGGTGGCACGGGGAGTGGAGTCTGAGCCCGGGTGACCCCGCGCAATGGCTCTGCCTGTGACTTTCCATTTCCCCACGAATAAGACCTGGGCTGTGGGCAGATGTCAGGGCCCAGTGGAGCAGCACAGACAGGCGCACGGTGAGCCCTGCCGCGACCCCGGCGCTTCCCCTTATCAGTGCGTGGCCGCCACAAGTCATCACTCTCTCTGTGCCTCTGTCTCCCCGTCTGCCAAACAGGGGTGGTAAAGCCCCTGCTGGCAGAGCCTGGAATCTTCTAAGTCTTGCTCTTGGCTCCCCACAGCGCCTGGTGCCCAGTAAAGGGCCTTCCATCATGGTCTCCACCTTGCTCCTCTGCCCTCTCCCAGTCTCTGCCAAAGGGCACACTAGCCTGGTGGCAGTAACCAGAGGTGGTATACGGACACCGGTCCACAGCAGTGTCCCCTGCTTCCTTTTCCAGACAGCCACAGTGCCCCAGCTGCTGGGAGCTGTGGGGCACATGCAGGCCGCCGTCCTGCCGGGGGGACTGCCCGGGGGCCTTCCAGCCCCGCTGGCGGCCCCCTCAACCTCCGTGTACACGGACAGGTAACCGGCTACACTGTGGTATCCCCTGACCTGGCTCATGCCACACCCACATCCCAAGACCCTGCGACAGGCAGAGCCCAGGGGACCTGCCTGGCAGTAGGGGAAGTGATGGGACCTAGAGTGGAAAGGGCTTTTCACCAAGAGAAGGTCCCCGTGTTGGGTGTTTGTGCAGCACCGGAAGGGAGGTGGTGAGTGCCACGCCAGTGTCAGAGCCACGCATGTGTCCCGAGGGACGGGTCATGCTGGGCTGTGCAGGTGAGGGGGCGGAACGAAGGGGACCAGCCCACTTCTAACCTCACCCAGGGTGTGTCTGGCAAGCCTGCTGCTCCGTGGATCTGTGGGGATTCCAGACGCACCTGCCTGGGGAGTTTCTCCGTGGAGCTCCTGCCTCCCTCTCACTGAGCCCTCCTCCAGTACCTGGGGATGCCCTCCCCCTTCCATCCCTCCCCCTGACAGCCGTGGGCTGGAAGACGCTGCAGGCACCGCTGCGACCCCCGGCACCGAGCACCCTCCCTCGGCTCCTCCTGCCGGGGCTGCTCCTCTGGATCCCAGGGGCAGTTTCCCAAAGCAGCGTCCGGAGCAGCACTAGGATGTGAAAGCAGATCCCCAGCCTACTCAGATGGGGTGAGGTCAAAGGCCATGAAGATGGTTTTATGGGAGCCCATGACATCAGAGGTCAAGGAGGCAGGGGAGATAAGTCTGCAGGAATGTCTACAGCCAAGCTCATTTATTCATGCAACAAAATATGTATTGACCACCATCATGAGCCAGGCGCTGCTCTAGGCACTGGGGTGCCACAGTAGGTAAAGCTGGCCACAGCCCTGTCCGCATGGAGCCGCCAGCCCAGAGTGGAGACACTGGCTGCCTTTTATGCTGCTCCTACTGATGTAAATATGCAGAACTATCTACAGGGATCACAAAAGAGCCGCCCACTCTGACGCTAAAGCCAGGATCCCTGTAGAGCAAGAGGTGGGCAGATCTTCCTCTGACTCTGACCTTCTCCCCTCTCTCCCGGCACCTCTGTTCTCACCTTGTGGAAAGAATACAGCCCCGGAGTTAGCGAGGCTCCCCTGTGCATGTTGCTGCTGCCAGCTCTGCAACCTTCACCCTGCCCGCTGCGCCCTCCCTTGGCTCCATGGAGGACGGTAGGGTGCCTGTGGACATTAAGGGTAACAACGGAAGGAACCTCCTTGGGAACAGCCCTTTAGAGTTTGCAAAGCACCTGCACATCTATTTGCTCATTTATGTTGATAACAACCCTGTCAATTATGGAATTATTATGCCCATTTTACAGGTGAGGTTCAGTGACTTGCCTGAGGCCACAAGCAAAGTGGCAGAGCTGGCGATCAGACCCAGGCCTCTGACTCCCCAATCCATCCTCCTTCCACCGTGTTGTGGAATTTCTCCAGCAGCCCTGGTTTAATTAGTCATTGGAAATTAAGTTCTTCAGACTTTGTTCCATAGCTAGGAAACAGTAAACTCAGGGCTCTTTCCATTCCCAAATTAGGGCACATCTGACTCTCTGCTCCTTGAGCCTCAGAGAAAGCAGACAAACTTCTTTCTCTTAGAGACTTGCTGGCTTTGCAGGAAGAAAGGCTCAGACTGTTTATAGCCCAGTAACTGCTCGGCTGTAACAAGTCTGATTGGGTCTCTAGGTCCAGCTTTCTGAAGCCACAACCCTGAAGGGAAGACACATACCAGGACAGAGAGCAGCAGCGAAAGGCGGGGCCCTCCCAGTCACCCCACAGGGCAACAGCCACTTGTCCATCCTATCTTAGGAAACCTCATCCTTCACACAGGGACCTAGTCACCTTCCAGCCTTTAGGGCCCTTGGCTGACACTCTTTGTTCCTGGTTTCAGATGATGAGTTTCCCAAAGAACCCATTCCCAGCCCGAAGTCACTTCGATGTCGGCAGAACTGTTGGTGGCCTCTCTCTGACCAGCCCTAGTGGACAGCTCATCCCTGTGAAGAATCTGTCGGAGAATATCGAGGTAGACTTGGGGTGCTCTCAGAAGTCAGGAGGTGCTTCTGTCTTCTTTTTCAACTTGGTTGGGACCAAAAGTTGGTCGGTTATGGAAAAAAAAAATAAGAAAGAAAGATTAAAGAAGAGAATCATTGAAAGTGATCTTTACCCTCCCTTAAGCATTGTATTTTAACGTAAAACTATAGATGTACGTCATTATCAATCTTAAGGTGTACAACTGAAAGTTTCTTTAAATCTGTTGATTGGAATTTTAATCATCTTCACTACATAAATCATCCCCTGAACATAGTTAGATTTTCTTTAAAGTGAATAAAAAATGTAGGCACACCGGTACGAGTTCAGATTCTTTTGAGATTTTAATGACTTGTTTTCTAATCTTCTACAGTTTTCTCATCAGTGACTAATTCAATAACAATTTTTCCCCACTCATCTTTACTGAGTCTTCTCAAAGCCTTCAACTTAAGTTTTTATGCACGTAGTTCTTTTACACTCCTACTTTGTCAACTTATCACTCTATGAAAGCTATCATCAAAACAGACTCTTACAATCACAAGTACAATGGACGTTAGCAGGTGTGGGATCAGACACAACTGTCTATTGTTGAGCATACAGCCTGACAGGTAGGAGGGTCTGCCAGGATTACTAGAGAGGAGATGTCGTAGGTTGGGTTTCCTGGAAGCCGGCACTGAGAAGGCGTTTGTGGGGCAAGATGCTTGCTAGAGATCAACGCTTGCGGAGAGTGAAGAAAGAAAACAGGATTGGACAGAAGTCAGACTACAATCCAGACTCCACAAAGGCTCAGTCAACCCAGAGGGGGCTCTGCAGCAAGTAGCAGCCACCAGGGCTCTAGCAATCCTGTTTGTTATCTTCTGTTATGTTATGATGTTTTGATATCTTAAAAATCTTGCTGGCGGGGAGAGACTGCCCCTCCCAGGGCCAGCCAGTTCTCAGAGAGAGCAAGGGCTCTGCCAGGGCACACCTTTCATGTGAACACCAACCAGTACTGAGTCTATACCCCAACCACCCCCTTTATCTCACTCACTCACCAGGCCAATATTCAAGCTCTGCCCCAAATCATCCCAGGGCCAGGTACCAACTATAGACCAGCCCCATAGCCAAAGGCTGCTGAAATTATTCAGGCTGGCCAATCCTAAGCTGTCTTCTATGCCCTGTCTTGCCTTTCCTGTGGAAACCCCGATAAAGCCGTGGACTAGGCTTTCCCCATTGCCTGCTTCTGCATCCTGACCCAGGGCTTCCCCTGTGGCCCTCCGTGGCACGGCAGGTCCTCCGCTCCTAGGAAATATAAGTAATAAATTCTTCAGGGCAGACCCTGAAGGAGCTGAGAGCTGGAGCCTGTCTACTGACCGTACTCCCTGTGACTGGGTAGGAGGTCCTTCCTAGAAGGGAGAGCTGGTGGCATATTCCTGTGACTACCGTAGAGGGCCACCAGGAGCAAATAAAAAGTGCATGGTGGGCATTAACCAGTCTGTTTTTAAAAGGGGATGGAGGGCATCAGTTAATCTGGAGAGCTGATTAAATGGAGAGTGGTTGTGAGAAATTCTAATGTAAGAGTAAAAGCAGAGGACTAGCAGCAACTAATTGTTGAGCGCTATCGTGTATCTGGCACTTGACTCAGTATTTTGTATATGATAACATTTTGAATAATCTCCGTGAGTCTATGTATTCTACTGAAGACAAGAAACTGAGGCTCAGGAATTCCCTGGCGGTCCAGTGGTTAGGACTCCACGTTTTCACTGCTGAGGGCTTGGGTTCGATCCCTGGTCGGGGAACTAAGATCCCATAAGTCGCGCAGTGAGGCCAAAAAAAAAAAAAAAAAAAAAAAAGAAAGAAAGAAAAGAAAGAAAAAGAAAAGAAACTGATGCTCAAAGTGGTCTGTTAACTGGTCAGAGGTCCCAGAGTTAATATAGGGCAGAGGCAAGATCAAACAGAGGTCCCTGTGCCTCTGCGAAAAGAAAGAAAAAGAAAAGAAACTGATGCTCAAAGTGGTCTGTTAACTGGTCAGAGGTCCCAGAGTTAATATAGGGCAGAGGCAAGATCAAACAGAGGTCCCTGTGCCTCTGCGGCCTGTGCTCCTAACTTAATCTGACTTGTTCCACTCTTTGATCAACTCCACCACTAGTTCATATGCCACCTTTGTGCAAACTAGAAAGATGCACCCTTGTGCACTTTCTGTGCAGATGCAGCCCCAAGCTGGGGTGAACAGCTTGATGAGCACTGGCTGAATAAATGTCCCCAAGCTAGCCACATCCTCATCCCTGAGCCGTGAATATGTCACCTGACATAGCAAAAGGGCACTTTGTAGATGTGATTCAAGTTAAAGATCCTGAAATATAGAGATGATCCTGGGTTATCTGGGTGAGCCCAGGGTCATCAAGAGGTCCTTTTAAGAGGCAGGCGGAGGGGGAGTTGATTCCAGAGAAGAAAAAGGTGATTTGATGACAGAAGCAAGAGGTTGGGCGATGCAAGGAGGGGCCATGAGCCAAAGGACTGCAGGCGCCTCCAGAAGCCGGAATCAGGCAAAGAAGTGGATTCTCCCCGGGAGCCTCCAGAAGGAACTAGCCCTGCCAACTGCAGTCCTGTGAGACTGGTTTTGGGCTTCTGGCATCCAGAACTGTAAGAGAATAAATCTGTGCTGTTTTAAGCCACCAGGTTCGTGGTCATTTGTCACGGCAGCCCCCGGAAGCTAGTGGAAAGAGCAGGGCGCAGGGTGGATTTCGGGTCCCCGGGGGCTCACCCTGCCCAGCAGCCCTGATGTGCACTGGCATCCCTGCCCTGGCACACCCCTGACGACACATCCTGCTGCCTCAGCTCTCAGAAGGACACGGCGAGCCGACCGTGTTGGACCTGACCAGACCTGGAGCTCTGTGGGTGAACCTGACTTCAGGGGGTGGGGCTTTGGGGATCCAGCTGCACTGGAGACCTGACATCCCACTCGTGCTCAGCCTGGGCTACGGCAGCCACCCCAAAGAGACCGGCTACGACGCCCAAGCTCACCTCCTGCCGACGGCTGCTCCAGGTAGGCCCACCACTGGGCCAGTTTCTTGAGCTGCTTCCTGGGGGATGTGACCAGCTTAAAACCTGAGAACCAGGGCCATAGGGAAAAAGAGAAAAAGAGAAAAAAAACACTTGCTACATTCAGTGCTTATTTTTGTTGGTGGTATTATTACTGTTACTAGGTGATATTAGGTGAACACTTACTATATGCCCTGAAGAAGTTGACAGGCACTCACAGAAATGAACTCATTACAATCCTCATAATAGCCCTTAGGGATAAAGAAGAATGAAATTTCTACTTTTCAGATAAAAACAGAGAGGTTAAGTAACTGGTCCAAAGTCACACAGCCAAGAAGGGACAGAGTCAGAATTTGAGCCCTGGCCAGTCTGACTTGGCTGCCGTGCTCGGCACCCTGACTTGGGAGTGCCTCTTCTTCCATGCTCCTGGTCTCAGGAGGAGAGGGTACTCCTAGGACATCGGGGCGGCCATCAGGATCGGATTCCATGCCAAGGCATCTTGGGGCCCCTCTCCCGGCATGTTAGTCAAGTTTTCATGAGGCTCCAGACTGACCCGGACCCCCGCTTCCTGCAGATGGGCTGTCCACAGGGATCCTGAGCCCAGAGGACCTGCATTTTGGAGAAGGCATCTACTATCTGACTGCGATCCCCGAGTCTGACCTGGAGCCGGCCCCCGGCAGGGACTTCACAATTGGCATCACCACCTTCCTGTCCCATTGTGTGTTCTGGGATGAGGTCCAGGGGACTTGGGACAACTCCGGGTGCCAGGTAAGGAAAGGGAAGCAAAGAAGAAGGTGGTAGAGCTGAGACTCAAACCCAGGTCTGTCCCCAGAGCACAA
Source organism: Physeter macrocephalus (assembly GCF_002837175.3). Lineage (NCBI taxonomy): Eukaryota > Metazoa > Chordata > Mammalia > Artiodactyla > Physeteridae > Physeter > Physeter macrocephalus. The sequence continues at coordinate 49,378,817 of NC_041230.1, read as the reverse complement.
GCTCTAAGCGACGTGAGGCACTGCTTCTCCAGAGCTCACGAAGCCCTTGGAGGCATGTGGCCCTGTTAATTGCAATCAGATCCCTGTCTCAGGGCAGCTCAGCTCTGCCTCCAAGGAGCCAAGGCTGTGACACTGTCCTGGTGACAGACATTGGCTTTGAGGCCATCAGAAGCCATCCCTGAGGTGTCAGTGTCCCCCTTCCCTCTTCCATGCCTTTGCATATGCTGCTGTCTCCCCCAGGACACCCTTCTTCCCTACCCCACCTGGAAAACTCCCATTCACCCTTCGATCTCCTAATCCAATGCCACCTTCTTTGGGTGGCAGATGTTTGCAGTCTCCCTCTGTTGGACTTCCATACCCTCCCCAAGAACAGCAACCTCCACATCTAGTTGAAATCTGTCACACACCTGTCTCCATCCCCTACACCATATACCTTCATTCATTCATTCTACAAATATTCACCAGGTGCAAGGCCAACTGATAGGAATACAATGATGAGAAAAACCAGTGAGCTTTCAGTCTAGCAGAGGACACAGACAAGAAGCAAATGGCATATATGTCCAATGACAACAGTCATAAGTAGTGTAAGAAGCCAGGTCCCAGCAGAGCCACAAAAGGGGACTTAAAGCCAAGCTCCTTCCAGGTTTGTTTCTGCTGCATCTTTGGCTTCCTTGTCAACTCCTGCTTCCAGCTGCCATACATAGGGAGCCCCCCCAAAGTGCCAAGAAGAGATGAAGGCACGTTGAGATGTCCAAGAGACAGTGGGTCCCCCACACCTGAAGCACAGGTCTTTGTACCTCGTGAACGAGACCTTGCGTGTGTTGCAACCTTTTAGAGTCCTCGCTACCAAAAGCTTGTCCGATCCCCACGTTGCTGGCAGAATACCCGTTGCAGGCTGCCTTCCAAGGCCGGGGGCTCAGAACAGGATGGTGCAGGGGCTGGTGGCACCGGCTCTGCCATCAGACAGACTTGGGTCCGATCCCACGTCATCAGTACTTGCAAGGTGACCTTGGACAAGGCACCCCACCTCTCTGAACTTTCCCATCTCCAAATGGGGATAAAGGATGGCTGCCACTTACCACAGGATGGGACCCAGACGAGGTTAGGGGTATAAAGTACTTAACGTGGTGCCTGGCACATAGGAGGTGCTCCATAGATTAAAGTGACTGCTGTGTTAGACACTCTGAGCATAGAGAAGACAAAACTATATAAAATGGAAATCAAGGAAAAAAATGGACATAGGATTCCGCATACGGTTGGGTTGGGGGGAGCATGGGGACAGATTGGGGGAGGACCACTTAGCTAAACATAACTTATTGGAAAGTTCCTAGCTTTTGAGTGGAGTCATGGGTTCCCAGGTGCTTATCATGTTATTAAGAATATACAGCTACTAATGCACACATACACGAATGTGGGGTGTACAAAAGAATGTGGGAGTTGTGTTATAGTGCTAAAATTATATTAACCCAATGTTGTGTACCTGATGCTTATTATAGATATAGATGTTGATATAGATATAGATACTGATACAGATATATAGAGATCATTGAGGAGCCATAAATAAGTGAATGGGGAAAAAAAATAAGTAAATGGGATCACTAAGTTTGGATGGAAAACCACCACTGTATTCTCAAAATAACTAAAGAAAGTTCCAAATCTGTAAACTGCAGACCTTATCAGGGGGGAAATGCAGAATTATCGCAAGGGGTTTGAGAACTGCATTCTTATTTATACATTTTTCTCGAAGGATACTAAAGGTGAAACTACTGTCACAAGGGGATCTCATGAAAAATTTCCGGTCTTTCCAGATTAATTTATGGTTTTCAAAAGGACCCTCATGCTGGAAAAGACCGGGAAAGCCACTGTCCTCCAAGCCGTTGTGAAAACCCAGGAGGGCAAAGATGTTAGGCATGAATCAGGTCCGGTCCCTGGGCTCCCAGCGCTGACATGGTCTTGTCACTGGTACTTGCTTAGGGCTCTTCTCTGAACTAGCCCCACCCCTCCTGGATGTGCCAAGGGTTCCCGTAAGACCCACAGCTGTATGCCAAATGCTGACCAGGACTGGGAACGGTGAGCAAACACGGAACTAAGACCCATGTGAAATCTGTCAATAAAGCAGTTGACGCCATAGCTGTTGGAGGGGTCAGCCTCTCTCGGTGGCTCGTTCAAGGTAAAAGAATTACCCGCGGGATGTTTGGGCTGCTGCGGGCTCTTCCTCACCAGGTGCTGGGCACAGAGCTTTCCGCATGCCAGTATTTTCTGTTGCCTCCTACCTTACCACCTCGTTGTGGACCCTGGAATGAAAAGGTAGTGCTGGGTTGTGGGTTTGAATTAAATCTTTACCCACCAAATGGCCCTGGGTGGGTTGCGAGCTGGCTGGGGGCTTCAGGGAAGGACTGCCCCTGAGTGCAGAGTATGAATTAAGAGCCAGATGGGGGCCCTGCCCTGCCTCACCCCTGTCTCCTCCCTCCCCCAACCGCATTCCCCACACCGCCAGGGACCTCGTGCCCAAGTTCCATCTACACACCCCGTTTCCCCACATTTTGCCACCCTTGTGCCCAGGGATGGCCACAGCAGTAGCCAGTCCTCCGCAGAAGGACAATCCTGAGGAATGGGTCTGGGCAGGCCCTGTAACAGGGAATTCTGAGGTCCAGGTCCCCAAACCACCATCTAAAAGTGGGCGTCCCGGGGCCAGGACTAGGTAAGGCAAGTGAGGCATCTAGAGTGCAAAATTTAAGGGGGGGATCTTTCTTGGGGTCACCTAGGACCTCGCCCTAGTCCTGGCTGAGTGGTATGTGCTGTGGTGGGCATGACCCGCCCCGCCCCCGACTCCTCATCCTGTGCGGAAGGGCGCAGCCTGAGGACGGCTAGACTGGGACTCTTCAAAGCATGAGCCCAGGACGGCGGGGGTGGGGGGGCGCAGGTGCCTCGATCTAAGGTGGGTAAAATTTAGAGAATTTTTAGAGAATTTTTTCCTGGTGCTGAGACACCAGCTTAGGATTTAAATATCTGTCCTTCCCTTTTTCTTGCATGGTTCCCCCAACCTCCGTCTTTTTTTTGCTCTTCAGTGTAAGATGACCAACTGTCCCAGTTTGCCCGGGACTAAGGGGGCTTTCAGTGTGAGAAGCAGGAAAGTCTCTGGCAAACTGAGATGAGTTGGTCACCCTGAATGTCCTGTCAGCACCTTGCCCATTGCCTGGCCTGGAAGTAGCACCCAACAAATAGCTGCCCAGTGAATGAGCACCCGGTGGGAGAATGTAATGTAAGCATGCACACCAAATGTGTGATAACGGCTGCTTCTGGAGGCTGGCGGACAGAAGGGACTTCAATTTTACCCGTAATACTTCTCACCTAAAAAAGGCAAAGCAGACTGGCAAGATGGACACAGTTGCTCCCTGAGGACGACAGGTGCAAAGATGCTTATTATAGACATTATTCTCTGCATTTTAAAATTAATTCTTAACTAAATAAAAAAGCCCACAGGAATCCTGGAGCTGGTCTCCCAGCAGCCTCCCCAGCCCCTCCCCAGGACAGCGGCCCCCCCACAGTTCTCCCCCTTTGAGCTCGGGCGGGCGGGGATGTGCTCCCTGAATATCCCTACCAGGGCCTCTCTGGGGTTGCGGGGGGGCGGGCCACGGAGCACCCCCTCCCAGATACACCGCCTCTGCAACCACCTCACCTTCTTTGGAAGCACATTCCTGGTCACGCCCAATGCCGTGGACGTCCGCCAGACCGCTGAGCTCTTTGCCACCTTCGAGGACAGCCCTGTGGTAGTGACCACCATGGGCTGCCTCTGTATGGCCTACGTGCTGGGTGATCTGGGCAAGGAGGAAGGATGCTCAGGATCAGGCCAAGGTGAGGTTGCACAGTCCCCGGCAGCAGGAGGGAGGAGCAGGAGTGCCCCCTTGCAGGGGCTCCAGGGGGTGGAGCCCAGGTGGGGAGCTGGGGGGCCAGCTGCAAATCCAGGCCTTGACCCCTGGAGTCATCTCAGGTAAGCTGGCCCCTCAGCCTCTTGACCAGTAAAATGTCCTTGTTCATCAAAGTATCAGGAGGAGTATGAAACTGACCTCTTATTGAGAATTTACTATGTGCCAGGTATTACCCCCATTTAATGCTCACAATAGCCCCAAGGGGAAGGTACTGTGTTGAGAGTCCCCAAGACCACCCTCGAGTTCATTGATTTGCTAGGACTCACAGAACTTTAAAAAGCCACTATCCTTACGATTATGGTTTATTATAGAGAAAATGGTGCAAATTAAAATCAGCAAAGGAAAGGGTCCAGGAGGGATCAGGCAAGAGCTTCTAATATTCCTCTCCCAGTGGAGTCCTATGGACAGATGAATTCTCCTGGCAATGACGTGTGACAGCACATGTGAAGTACGGCCAACCAGGAAAGCTCCCCTGAGCCTCGGTGCCCAGGGTTTTCTTGGCAGTGAGTCCCATAGGTATGGAGCCTGCATGACTGAGTTTAGTTAGTCTCCAGCCACCACTGCTCCCCATCCCTGCCCAGGTCAGGCTGACAGAGCGTGGCCCAAAGCCCTCACCACACATCACATCGTTAGCACACACTGCCTGGGGTGGCCCAAGGCCCCACCTAGTCAGACACTCTTATCATGCAGGCTAGTTCAAGGACTTAGAGGTTATCTTCCACTAGCTGGCCAAAACCAGTCCACCCTTTGGAATATGTGGGGTTTGGATAACCCAAGCCTGCTGAATTCACCCTTTACTGCACAGCACCTCTTTCACTTTACAGAGGAGGCAAGTGAGGAGCGGAGAGGGCAATTAACTAGTCCAAAGCCACCTCCCTGCCAGGGGCCAGAATTCCAACCCAGATCTGCCTGACGGTAAGTCAGGTCTGAGGATAGAAACGAGATCAAACAATAACCATTTGTGCAACCAATTGTGACAACAAAGTTCTGATTATTTTTCTGATACATGCATCATATCTGACACATAGTAGCCTTCAATAAACATTCACGAGTGACTGAGCACACAAATGAATACAAGGATGCATTGTCACAAAGCTCTGAAACTTTCAGCATTCCCTACCGTCCCTATACACAGCAATACTTCTCAGGGTGTCTGGATGGTATGAAACTTAAAAAGATAATGGTTGCCCCATTTATCCTGCAGTCTTTGATTTGCCCAAGGGATTTAACATTAATACGTTAAGTCCCTCAGCTTTAGGTTGGTTCCTGGGAAGCAGACTCGGAGATGGAGTTAAGTATGCAGGGTGTTTATCAGGGAGTGCCTGGGATCAGCCCCTGGGCAGGGAGGGAAGGAGGCAGGATGGGCAGGGGGCCAAGTCAAGCTGGGATGCAGCCCACTGACAGCTGGGTGACCCCTTGGGGAGCTCTAGAACTGTCCTGAGTTGGGTTGAGAAGCCCAGGTCTTGATCTTGGGCAATGCATCAATCTGTTCTTAGATATCGGCCTCTCCAGGATGGGGCATGACCTTGACAGAGGCGACTCTTGCATCCCTGGCTACACCACCTCGGCAACTGGGAAAACAGCCCTCCATTGACAGGAGATCTGGGCAGCTCATCACAGAGCTCTCTGCAGCCTCTGACCAACTCCTGCTATTTATTTTCTGCTAAAACAACTTAACATTCATTCCTTCTAAATTCCCTTAGAGGCACAATCTGGTTACCTAGGTTATGAGAAATTATTTATGAACAGAGTTTGCATTCATCAGCTCAAGCATCAAACATTCTCAGCTTAATACCAAGTTCATTTCCAATTTGACTACTTTGGGTGATATTTAATAATGAATGTACTTTTTTATTTTAAAAGTTTGGGTTTTCACTTAAAACCCTGCTGTTGTAAAGAACAGTTCCCACCTGACGGAATGAACCAATAGCATACACAGTTTTGCTTTCCCCCTTTAATTGTCATGAATGCCCAACTCACTCTTGGCTGCTGTGTGGTGATGAACCCACCAAGCAGAGCCCTCCTAATGCCATCCTTCTGTCCAGGTGAAGGTCACAGTGCTGGAGGACAATGACCCCTTTGCCCAGTACCACTACCTGGTGACAGTTTATACCGGACACTGGAGGGGGCCAGCCACTTCCTCAAAGGTACCTGACCTGCAAGACACCTCGGTCGATCAGCACGTCCCACAGCAAAGTGCTTGCCGATCCGTTGTTGATTTACTTTAGCCCAGTGGATTTTGTTGCAGGGTTTTTTCACTTTTGCTTTTTTTTTTTGAGAAAAGTATCTTTTTGCCAGACAAAATAACACCCTAAGCCCCAATATTTAAAAAGATAAAGGAGGAGTGGATTAAGGGAGAGTTGGGGTCTGGTACTGTACTCACTGGTCTTCTCATTTAACTCTATTACATAATAATTCGGACAGCTGGTTACCTGCACGCAAATGTGCTCACATATGAAGAACAGTCAGTAGACTAATATCAGTGAATAAAGGGGAAAACAGAATTTCTAAGAGAAAGGGGAGAAAGGAAAGAAACAAACAATGGCAATCATTTGAAAATGAGCCTTGAATTGCATTTTTTAGGAAAAATGATTAGCTGGCATCCATCTGTCCCTGAGAAGGCTGACTAGAGGTAATGAGGACACAATTCCATTTGTTTATGAATTCTCTGAAATCCTTACGTTTAGCTGTGGAGCATACAGCAGGTTGTCTCTGTCATGTCTCAGCATCCTTAGTTAAGTCTGGCCTCACCCTATCACTCATCAGAATGTAGCATGCCCTGCAGCAGCCTCCAAGCTTCCTTTACTGAAACTGTGCTCCATGGAACTCCATGGAACACAGTTTGAGAACCACAGGCACTGTGTGTACTATCCTGGAGAAATCTCCATTGTTTTTTTGTTTTTGTTTTTGATTAATTAATTAATTAATTTTTTGGCTGCGTTGGGTCTTCGTTGCTGCGCGCGGGCTTTCTCTAGTTGCGGCGAGCGGGGGCTGCTCTTCGTTGCAGTGTGAGGGCTTCTCACTGCGGTGGCTTCTCTTGTTGCGGCGCACGGGCTCTAGGCACGGGCACGCGGGCTGCAGTAGTTGTGGCTCGAGGGCTCTAGAGCGCAGGCTCAGTAGTTGTGGCACATGGGCTTAGCTGTTCCACGGCATGTGGGATCTTCCCGGTCCAGGGCTTGAACCCGTGTCCTCTGCAATGGCAGGCGGATTCTTAACCACTGCACCACGAGGGAAGTCCCTGTTTTTAAAAAAATGACATTAGGCTCCATGAGAGCAGGACATGTGTCCACTTACATTTTACTTTTTATTTTTAAAATCTTATTTAAATCTTATTATTTTTATTTATGTATATATTTATTTTTATTTAAATTAAAAAAAATTTTTATTGCTGCATTTTAGGGCCTCAACCAGCTAACAGAGAGTAAGGGCTCAGTAACTGTTTGTTGAATAAATGCAGGAATCACTTTCATCCATCTAATGAAACATCCATCCCACTTCCATTTGACACTGAAGAGCTGACCTTACAGGGAAAGAAAGAATGAAAATCTGTGATCCACAGGCCATTTCTCTTCATGGAGAGTTGCAGTCACATTTCAATTGATACTGTCTTAGTTTGGTTCTCCTGGCACAGTGGTTCTCAATTGGTTGGCCCCCAGGGACAGCTAGCAATGTTGGAAGTGGTTTTGGTTGCCAGAACTTGGGAGAGGAAGAGATGATACTGGCACCTAGCGAGTAGAGGCCAGGGATGGTGCTAAACATCCTGCAGCACACAGGACAGCCCCAGAGCAAGGAATTATCTGACTGAGAAAGTCTACAGTGGAGACTCTGCTGTAGAAGCCGACCCTGAAACAAGGATTCAAGCACAGGTAGTTGATTTGAGAGGGGATCCCAGGACACCACATACAGGAATGGAAAGCCAGGGAGGGAAGGGAAGGAACAAATAAGGGGCGCATAATCAAACCCATTACCCCTGTGGGCAACTGCAGCCCAATCCCACTGGGGAACTCTGGAAAACAGTAAGGAATGTGGGCCTCAAAATCATCGCAGCTGAGGACTAAGTGAACTGGGTTATTTATCCACCAATCCCACCTGTCATCGGTGGAAAAACGGCTTGCAGGGGCCATCAGTTCTCTGCTACCTTCAACCTGCTGCTCTAACAGCCAAAGACACCCCCAGGGAAAGAGGCACAGCTGCTGGCAGTTGGACGTGGAAACCCCACAGTGGTGAGGCTGAGTGATGGATGTCAGTGGAGCATAGGTATCACCTACTGTAGTTGGTTTTGGCTCAGGAAATCAGGCATGGCCACCAGCCATCACGGGGATGGCTTCAGAAAAATACAGATTCCTGAGCCCTGTGCCCAGTATTCTTGGTGGGTCTGGAGTGGGGCCTGGGAATATGTATTTTCGAAGGAGTGGGCAGTCATTCATTCCTGTCTCATTGCCGGGAACTCTGGGAGGCACTGAGAATATAATCGCTAGGGAGAAAAACCAGTTCTTGCCCTATAGCCCTTTCAAATAAATATTCGAGAAGTTTGAAAAGGTCATCGGGAAGCATTTTATGAGTATAACTCATCTCAAAGGTGTGAATGCAGATAATGTCACCCCAAAATCTTCACACAACTGAAAAATAACTCCAAGATGGGAGGACAGGAGGTGAAAAGGCCATGCTTTGTTGGGTTTCATTGGTTTTTCAACACCTCCAGTGAAACACGGGGCTCAGTTACCACGTGGAGCTGGCCACTACTGGTCTCTGGATTTCAGGTGACTGTCACCCTATATGGCCAGGATGGAGAGAGTGAGCCCCAGCACCTGTCAGACCCCGACATCCCAGGTTTGAGTGAGGAGGAGTGGATGTCTTCTTACTCTCCACGCTGTCTCCCCTGGGAGAGCTGAGGGGCCTGCGGCTATGGCATGACACCTCAGGGGACCAGCCAGCCTGGTGAGTCAGGGGTGGGTAAACCACAAGCACCTACTAAGTGCCAGGACCAAGGCTGGGCATTGTGCATCTGCTGCTTTGCTGATCCTCACAAGCCTCTGTAAGAGGCATAGAATGGATCCCCATTTCACAGATGAGGAAACCAAGGGTCAGAGAGGCCCACCAGTCCACAGGCCACACAATGCTACTCCCACCCTTGACACATCTGCAGCATCAACCTGTCATTTAGCCCTCCGTTTCCCCATCTGTAAAATGGGATAGATGCCTATTGCAAAGTCAAACCCTGCCCAATAGGAGGAAAGTAGATGAGACATTGGGCTGATTCTCCAGTAGAAGACCTAAGAACAGCTCTTCTGCAGAGCACTAAGTTAAGTCTTCCTGTGCTTTTCTCACTGGATGCTCACAGTGACCCTCTGGGACAAGCGCTGTTATTATCCTTGTTTTTTATAGGTGGAAAAATCTAAGCTCGGGAAAGATAACTGACTTGCCCAGGTCACACAGCTGGCAAGCTCAGAGCCAAGACTCCTTCCCACTGTCTGAGGCCAAAACTAGCGACCCAGATGGGTGGTCTCCAGCCTGACCGCTCATCGGTGGCTGGCAGCTTTAGGAAAACACAGCATTTAGACCACTGTCTTTGACTCATCTAAGACAAAAACACTATTACGTTAATGCTTTAAGAACCTCAGCTGAAGGGGTGGTTCCTGGGAAGAGGCTCTGAGATGGAGTTGAATATGCAGGCTGTTTATTAGGGAGTGCCTGGGATCAGCCCTTGGGCAGGGAGGGAAGGAGGCGGGACGGGTAGGGGGCGAAGAGCTTTGATGCAGCCCACTGACAGCTCAGCTGACCACACAGGGGCTCTGGAGCTGTCCTGAGCTGGGCTGAGATGCCTGGGTTTTGATCACACCCAGGTTCTATACCCAAAGGTCATTGGGGATGTCAGCCTCCCCAGGAGGCTGTGTGACCTCAACAGAGGTGGCTCTTGCATGCCTGATGGGACTATCCTTCCTGAAAGGAGAAAATGCATGTCAAGAGCTTCTTAGCACAGTCCCCATTGTGCTGTAAATGCTCAATAAAGAGTGTCTCTTGTTATCATTACTCTTATTTCCCTGTAAAGCAACTGCTGCTGGATCTGACCTCCCAGCAGAGGCAAGATGATTTCATTTCTTCCCTGGGCCTCAAAGATCTAAATCAGGTTAGATGATCGCCACGAAGCGCTGAATGGACGGTAGGCTCATTCTCTGGATGGAAGCCCACAGGAGGACCGAGTTTCGTGTGCTTAAGACTGCACCTCCCCGTACACACGACAACCTGGCCTTCCTCACTTGTAAAGCCCGGGGACCCTGGGCTTGCTGCCCTGCATGAAGGTTCACAGTTTCAGAATGCACACTCTTGCAGCATATCTGTGAAAACCTGGCAGCCTCCAAGCTGGCGGTCTACACTAGCTGAACTCCCCACATGAGGCCAAATTCACCCACTGATTGGGGCATTTTGATCAAGGCACCAAGAGCAATGAAGAAAAATACAAAGTCTCTTTCCAAGAGTTCTCGTTCTTGGGCTCAGGTTTGGATCTTCGTGGGGTCCAAAGAAGTCTCATCCCCCCAACACACTATCCTCAAAAGTGTGGGTCCCTTCCAGGTACATAAGCCGGGTGCTGGTGCATGACCTGGCAATGGACCGGAAGTGGTACTTCCTCTGCAACTCGTGGCTGTCCATCAATGTCGGACACTGTGTCCTTGACAAGGTATTTCCAGTGGCCACAGAGCAGGACAGGAAACAATTCAGGTACTATATTTTTTCTTTTTAAGCAAATGCTCTTTACTTTGTTCTTTCATCTCTAGGGAAGTTGCGTTATAATTCAGTCACAGCCAAATAAAAGCACATTTCAGCTAGTGGGCTGGGGTAGCTCTGAGTGTGTGACATTAATAACCAGTTTTTCTTATTGCAATTAAAGGGCCCTGAAGGGACAAGGACCCTCCAAGACAGAATTATCTTCAGGGGGTGATAACAGTTATGGAACACTTATCCATATTTACTTACGAATGTCACAGAATAATATTGTTTATATGAGTGAACAGACTGATCTGAATGGTGATTCAACGTCTGGCCACCTGGAGCTTCTGCTTCATGTTGTTTTATCCTAGCTGCATTTTTCAGCATGTTTCCCCTTGCTTTACTCACTCCCTCACCTCCTTTCCTGTCGTGCATCGTTCCATATCTGTCCCCAAACACAAATAAGCAGATACAAATGTACACACATGCATATGCACACACACATACACAACACCACAGATCGTTATTTTATAACTTTTTAAATGGCATGCTACTCTAAATATGTTGCCTCACGCTCATCCTTCCAGGAGGGTACGTTTGGGTCAAATTTTCCTTATTGGTTGCGTGATATTCCACAGAATGGATGTCCCACAACCATTCTCCTATGGACGGGCATTCAGTCTGCTTCTAGTGCATTTCCTGAAAGAGGACTTTTCCTCCAAGCTGCCACTGTGAGCATCTCAGCCTCCAAGGGGGAAAAAGTCTGAATCAGAGAGACTAGGACCCCAACAGAGGTATAACACAGACGTGGGCACGGATCACAAAGTCCCACACGCCTGCTGGTGACTTGCCGCGTGACCTTGGATATGTCACCGCACATCTCCAGGTCTCAGCTTCCATAGGGGGTCCCAGGTCCCATGAAACGATGTAGTAATGTGCTTGGCACACTATGCGGCTCACACTAAGTACTCAATCACAGAAGCAGATATTATCTCCGAGTGCATCAGCACATGTGATGCCTAGAAACTCGGCAAGGAGCTCGCTGAAGGCAAAAGCTCCTCATCCCTCCTGTGAATCCCTGGTGCCCAGCCTGGGACACAGCACGAGGGGCATCAGATATTTGTTGAATAAGACAAATAACATGGACAATCACTGTTGTTGGCAACTGACCTCTCTCTTTCTGCACCTTTACTCTGAGTCCAGGCCACCGGAACACCCCCGAGGGACAAAGCATCGTACAACCCTGGAGGGTTCTGGCATTGACCAATCAGGACAGGCGGCAGCTGGGAATCTCTACTCTGGACACTCTTAGCAGAATCTGGGCCTTTGAATAGCTCCTGTGGTTAAACTACATTCTACTCATAGGGAAATAATACAGATTCTTTAGGAGAATGTGGTGCCATTTTCAGAAACCCTGTCTCACAATTTTTATTCTCTCAAACTGAGTCTGAACCCAAAGCCTGGGATTCTTAACCTCTATTCTCTAATGCCCTAATTATAACAAAACAAATAATATTAGAGTTATATATTATTATTTAAAAATTATAACAAAAATTATTGCTAACACTGATGAACACTCACCTATATGCCAGCTACTTTGCCAAATGCTTTACAAAAATGATCATTTTTAATCCTTTCAGCAATCCATTGAGGCAGGTTCTGTTATTACCCCCATTTTACAGATGAGTAAACTGAGGTACAAAGAGTAAAGTAACTTGCCTGAGGTCACACAGTAGTAAGAGGGCTGTCTAGGGTTTCAACCACTCTGTCCAGAGTCTCCATCATTAACTTGAAGTGATGCTGCTATGATGCTGTATTTCTTCTACAAAAGAAAAAAACAGATGATGAATTTTAGAAACAAATCCCTCCCTCTCATCCCAGGATTGCTCCAGAGAGACTAGGCTTCTCCCCATTCCTGTCTCCCTAAATGCCTGTCCCTCTCCCCCGGCCTGCCCACAGCCACCTGTTTTTCATGAAGACCTCCACAGGCTCCCAGGATGGCCACGTCTGGTACTCCATCTTCAGCAGCTCGGCTTGGAGCACCTTCACCCATGCCCATCAGGTGTCCTGCTGCCCCTCACTGCTCCTCTGCACCATACTGACCGCCATCCTGTTCTGCGGTGTCCCCAAGGACCCAGCTGAGCAAAACATGGACTTGGGTAACTCCCACTGTCATGGCGATCAGGGCTAGTGGCTGGTGGACATGAACTGTCACTGCCCCAGAAATGCCTTGCGATTCCAGAGGTCCCAAGACCACCCTCAGGTTCAATAATTCATTAGAAGGATTCACAGTAGTCAGAAATGCCATTATACTCATAATTATTGGAGAAAGGATACAGATCAGGATCAGGAAAGGGAAGAGGCACGTGGGGCAGGGTCCATGGGAGACCAAGCATGGAGCTTCCAGTTATGATCTCCCAGTGGAGTCTGGACAGCACTCACTCCTCCTGACAATGATGTGTGACAACACGCATGGAGTAATGCCAACCAGGGATGCTCACCCGAGCCTTGGTGTCCAAAGTTTTTATTGGGGCACGCTCACATAGACATGGCTGACCCCAGTATGGCTGACCTGAGCCTCCAGCCCCTCCAGAGGTTGAGATGATACGGTGCAACCAAGGCCCCCACCATAAATCACACTGTTAGCATAGACTATATGGAGTGGCCCAAGACCCGAGGTAAACAAAGGCATACCCACCAGGCAGGACAGCCCAAGGGCTTAGTGGTCACCTCCCAGGAGCCCCTCAAGGGGCAGACCTCTCTTTGGGAAAGGTTAACCCTTACTGCACGGCCACCTTCTGGAAGGGGTCGAGGGGACTCTCCCCTCCACCCCTTCCCTCCATCTGCCCCAGGTAAAATTGAATTCACTCGGCAGGAAGTGATGATTGGGCTGGAGAGCTCGCTCCTCATGTTTCCCATCAACCTCCTGATCGTTCAGATTTTTTGGAACACCCGTCCTTGGGAAACCAAGGAGCAGAACGCTGGGAAATGGGATGGGGAGCCCCTCAGCCTGGCCCCCTCACCACAGCCTGTGGAGGATGGTCTTCTGACACCTGAAGCAGTGACCAAGGCAGGTCCTCAACCTCGGCAATGTGGGGAGCTCTAGCCTGGGCAGAAGGGGGTGGAGACTGGGGTTTGAGGCCTACAACCCACGTTGTTGGACAGCATCAGTCACTAAGATTCGTCAACTGTGTACACATGCACATACACATATGTGCACACAGTACACACATATACCTACACATGCATGCATACATACATGCCACACATGCACACATTCACATACACCACGCACACACCTACAAACATGTACACATGTGCACGTGTACACACATATACACACATATATCTGCACAGTGCACACATGTACACATACACACACCTACACATGAATGCATACACACATGCCACGTGTACACATCCACACACATCCCACACCCACACGAACATGCGTGCACATGTAAAGACATGTGCACACCTGCACACACCTGCACACATACATGTACACACAAGTGCACACATGCCACATATGCATGTTTACATGCATGTATACACAGGCACATATAAATATTCATGCAAACACCTACAACATATACACACACATGCACACACAGTTTTGCGTACCTACTATGTACAAAGTATTATACTTTCAAACAGATTGCAGACTGGAAGCACACAGAAAGAATTCCCTCTGCATTCATGCACACGTTAAGCATTTATTGAGCACCTACTGTGTTCCACACTTCAAGGAATACAGCCTGGACTGTATCAGCTGAAATCCTAGAAGAGGGAATTTTTATGGGGGACAAAACAGAAGCTCAGGGTGGCCCAACGTCATGTCTCAGTAGGCAGAGCTGGGATTCAGACCCAGATTGTCCAGCCCCAGGGCGAGTGCTCTTGACCACTCTGCTGCCCCCTCGCCTGTAGCTCACGTCCCCTTCCCCCTGGGTGACTTGCAGGATTTGTGGAGACTCGTCAGCTCCTTGTTCAAAGCTCTGAAGGTGTCACCCCCTTGCTCGGGCTGGGACTTCGTGAACTCAATGGACATCAACCAACTGCTGGCCTTGGTGGAAGACGTCGTCTGTCAGCAGAACAAAGCAGGGCAGGTGTTCTGGACGGAAGCCAGCCAGACAGGGGGCCCTTTAACACTCACTCTTGGGTCTGTACAAGTGAAAGGTGAGTCCTAACATTTCTGGGCCAAGAGGGGGCATGTTGGAGCCAGGTGGATGCAGGACCGAGGGCCACGTCTGTTATCACTATCACTAGGGAGTCAAGAAGTCCTACCGGGGGTCTCCCTCACCAGCCTCCACTCCAACCACTCGCCACCGCCTCCCTCGCAGTACCACAGGCATCCCGCTCTCCACACAACGCCAAGCTGCCTTCCCACTAAGGCCTGCACACATGCTTGTCCTCTGATCTAGAATGTTCTTTCTCATCTCTTCACTTGGCCAATGCCTACTCAGACTTTATTCTTGGCTGATGTGTCCCTTCCTCAGGGGAGCAACCCAACCCCCGAGCCCACAACAGGGTCTCCAACCATGTGCTCTTTAGCCCCTAAGCGTCTCTTGCACTGCTTTCACATTGCTTGTTGCCAAATCATGAATTGTGTGAAGAGCTGCACACATGTATTGCACATTATTCTGGTTTGAACTAGTCTCTCTGACTCTGCTGTTGCCCCTTTCCTTTCCATCTTCCACCCAGATCGCTGCCTCCAGTGTTTAAATCAGGTTGTCCAATAGAACTTCCCACAGTGACAGAAATGGTCTATATCTGCACTGACCAATAAGGCAGCCACTGGCCACATGTAGCTATTGACACTTGAAATGTAGCTAGTGTGACTAGGGAACTAAATTTTTTATTTTAATTTTAAATTTTATAAATAAGTTTATAAAAAAAAAACTAAACCATATATATCTTCCCATAAAAACCTGTTCCTTTTCCTTGTTATTCCTATGAAATCTTTATTCCTATGAAATACTAAAAATTCAGAATCACCTGCTCTTTCTCCTGCAACCCTCACTTGCAATTGATACACACCTTTGAAAATGTCTTTTGAGGGACTTCCCTGGTGGTGCAGTGGATAAGACTCTGCACTCCCAACTCAGGGGGCCGGGGTTCAATCTCTGGTCAGGGAACTAGAAAAAAAAAATTTTTAATTTTAAAAAGTCACATGTGGCAAGTGGCTGCCATATTGGATGGTGTGAGTTAAGAATGCTGTCATTTTTAAAACGCAAGGCTGGTCACAGTCTAAACCTTGTTTAGAATATAAAAATGGGGTCTATAGATTGGGGAGTTTGAATTCATAACTCTTGGCTCCACCTCTGATACAGTGAATTAAATTTTCTAAGGTGAGGCCAGGAATCTGCATTTTTTACCAGTCACTTTCGTGACTGTTATGCACACTGAATGTTGAGAGCCACTGTCCTCAAGAGCAGGTCCCAAGTCCTTACTGTAGCACTCCCTCCTGGCCAGGCCTACGCTGATGCCATGGTCAGCCCTACTTTGACCCCTGTGTTCCAGCCACTCTGGAGGATTAGCCCTGAAGAGCTGGGCTTGGGCTGCCCAGGAAGGTCGCCCCTGCAGTAGCTCTGCTGAGGCCCACGCTGGACATCTGGCCCTGTTTGGGGTCTTTGGGGTTTGGGGGACTTTGGCATTCACAGCATGGGCCTTAGAACAAGGACTCTGGAGTTGGCCAGACCTGGGGCTCTCCCAGATGCAAAAGCAGCTGTGCAACTTTGGACAGTTGTTTAACCTCTCTGAGACTATTTCCTCCCCCCTATAAAACGGAAGCGCTGATCCACCCAGCTCCTTGGCTTGTTTTGAGGACTGAATGAGATCCCACGACACATGAAGCACTTAGACCCGAGTCTGACCCAAAGCAAGGATTCAGTAAGTGTTTATGATTGCAAATGATGGTATCTTCCGGAAACATTGCCAGAACGCTTACAACACAAAGGCTGTTGATGCTGGAACCATTAGCTGTGGCTTCAGTGAGGGACGCCCAGGAGGGAGGGGGAGGTAGGAGGCCTGAGTCAGAGGGAGTCAGAGTCAACGTTGCCAGGTCTTTACCGACATCGGGTCTGAGCCACAGCCTTCTCCACATCACTTGTTATTTTCTCCTTCACTTCTCACTGGTGACTGGGGAGGGGTCCTGGGGTCAGGGTGCTCCATTTTGCCATGTTCTATATCCAGTTTCACGCACCCCTTGCGAAGATGCACACTGGTCCAGACTTGGGCCCTTCCTGTCCCAGGAGCATGTGCCCCTGGGCACCGGCCTCCCAGCTCAGGCTCCAGGGACCCAGGCCTGGTTCCACCTGGAGAGTCCAAGCTTCCCTTAGAGGGCTCGGGGAATAATGAAAAGGTTCAAATTTGTTTTTTTCTTGCAATGAATATGTATTACCTCTGTAATTTAAAACAGAAAAACACCTTTTTTTTTTAGTTTTTTAGCTTTTTTGTTTTAAATATCAATGTGTTTAAAAAATAAATTTATTTATTTTTGGCTGCGCTGGGTCTTTGCTGCGGTGCATGGGCTTTCTCTAGTTGCGGCGGGCGGGGGCTACTCTTCATTGAGGTGCACAGGCTTCTTATTGCGGTGGCTTCTCCTGTTGCGGAGCACAGGGTCTAGGCCTGTGGGCTTCAGTACTTGAGGCTTCAGTACTGAGCAGTCTCAGTATTTGTGGTGCACGGGCTTAGCTGCTCCGCAGCATGTGGGATCTTCTCAGACCAGGGCTCGAACCCGTGTCCCCTGCACTGACAGGTGGATTTGTAACCACTGCGCCACCAGGGAAGCCAAACACCTTTGTTTTTTTTTTTAAAAAAAAAAAACTTAAGGAAACTGAAATTTGAACAAACGAACTGTAGAAAAACATTCAGAGATAACGGGGGGAAACTTCTCCACTGACTGGTTGTTTCATGCTATTAAGGGACTATCATTATTGTTTTAAAAATTGATAATGACACATTGTGGTTTTGTTTTTAAAAGGAGTCCTTTTCTTCCATAGAAGCATATTAAAATATTTAGTGTCAGGATGTGGGGCTTGGAATTTACTTCAAAATAATCCACATGGAGAGGGTGGGTGGGGTGCGGGTGAAACCGGACTGGTGATAGGATGAGGTGATAATTTTGAGCAATGGGTAAAGGTTCATCTCATCATTCTCTTTACTTTTGTAATTTAAATTTTTTCATAATAAAAAGTTAAAAACAAAAGATTAAGACTTACACCATCTTTGGCAACAGGCAAACCTGAGTTCAAATTCAAATCTTGTACGTATTAAAATATTTGCTGATGAGAGAACATTATGTCTAGGATTTGCTTAAGGTACCGCAGGAAAAAACAATTGGAGGGCTGAGGCGAGACAAGATTGGTAAAATGTGGGTAATTGCTGCAGGAGGGCAATGAGTATACTATTCTTCTCTCTTCTACGTGTAAGGAAATTTTGAAAATGCCCTTGATAAAAGACTAAAAGAGGAACATTCAAATCCTAACTGACCATATGAGCCAAGTACCCCATCTTTCTGAACCTCAGATTCCTCATGGTTTGGCACACAGTAAGCGATCGATACAAGAAAGCCATTACTAACACTCCTGTTTCTATTGCACGCGGTCTGCTCTGTCACTCAGCACCAGCTGATGCTCTTTCTCTCCCTTGTCCTCCAGAAAAAATGCAGTACCCCAGGCCCGAGGTGGGCCCAAGAGACGCTGGGAAGGACAGTGCCTACAGGCAGTGTCTCTACCTTCAGCTGGAGCATCTAGAGCAAGAGCTGCTGTTGCTGGAGCCCCAGGGCTTTTCCCAGGGCCAGAGCCACACCCAGGCACTGGGGCAGCTGCAGACCCTGAAGGGCTGCCTGGGGGGACAGCCTGGAACCCCGCCCCCAGCACACTCCAGGTAACACACCCCCTTGGGTGCTCCCAGCCTGGGGCCTGCAGGGAGAGCGCATCCTGGTACCTCGGAAGGTTATTCATCCAGATCTCCCCAAGAAGCAGCGATTATGGACTGCACCAATTCAGGGAAGAGGACTTTGGACAGGGTGATTTTGCCAGATGATGGTTAGAGCCCTTTGTACAGCACTTTACAGTTTATAACCATTTTCACGTGGGTGTTTCCTAGCTGCACACTCTTGGACAAGCCCCTCATCCTCTCTGAGCCATAGTTTCCTCATCTGTAACATGGGAATGATAATGCCTATCTCCTTGGTTCAAACCTAAGAAGAATTTAAAAGGGCCTGGTCCATGAAGAGCAGCATGTGGGCTAAGCGTGGAAGGGCCTGGAGACCAAAGTCCTCTCCAGGGTCCCATTGTCACTGCTGGCATAGCAAACATTTTGTTTACCAAACAGTTGCTTCCATCTCCTTGTGAACTGCCTTCCTCCCCTTTAAGGTCCCAAACCCCTACCCTTATTCTCTGAGATGCCACATAACCCTCAGTTGCCTAACTTGTCCTAGAGCCTTATATTCTTCTGGAGCCCCTATACATATGTAATTAAATTTTTTTTTCTCCTGTTAATCTGTCTCGTGTTAATTTAGACCAGCCAGAACAATCTAGAAAGGGTAGAGGGAAATTTTTTTTCTTCCCCAACAACAGCACCATAATTCAGTGAAAAAATGACCATTTTTTTGAGATGTATTCTAAAATAATTGGTGATGATTTTATATTATGTATGAAATTTATTTTTAAATATTCCAGAAAAAAAAGAAAGCATGTGGGGATAGATGATACACGTTTGACAAGGAGGTGATGGTTGATGAAAGTAGTTGATGAAGGTTCACTGTACTCACTGATTTCCGTATAATGGGGAATTTTCATAATAAAAACTTAAGTACCAGCCTTCTAGGCTTGCCATGAGGAATAACAGAGAAAACCTGTACAAAGCAGTTTGCATGGGGACTGGCTCCTAGTAAGCACTGAATAAAGGTGACCTGAATAGAATATATGTATGTGTACCAGATAGAATACAGAATAGGATAGAGGAGCATACTAAGGGTCTGAGGGGTCAAGGAGCTTGGCCAAGGTCACGCAGCTGGTAGGGTTGGGGCAGGGTTTGAACTGGAGCCCAAATGGTGCCCCCCTGATTATACCCACCCTCTCTTGCAGCTCCCTGCAGGCGAGCAAGCCCCCTCGAGGCCTCCCCTGGTGGTGTGTCCTGGTGGGCTGGCTCCTAGTGGCAGCCACCAGCGGAGTGGCAGCCTTCTTCACCATGCTCTTGTGGCCTGCACTACGGGCGGGCCAGCCCCCTCAAGTGGCTCATCTCCATGGCCGTCTCCTTCGTGGAGAGTGTGTTTGTCACCCGGCCCCTGAAGGTCAGGACCCCTGTGTGGCTGCCCTCCTGCCCTCCGCCCATGATTTCCCTCCTGTCAGCTGCCCAGTTCTTAGGCTTCGGCAATTCCTTCATCTATTCAAACTATTCCTTCAACAAACCCACGTGGAGCACCACTTCTGGGTGGACCTGGGCCAGGAAGGTAATCACCAGGATAACCCACGCTCCCTCAGGGCCAGAGGCTGACATTTCACCATCACACTCACCCTTAGCAGGGGCCTCACCTCCGTTTTACAGATGAGAAAACCTGAGGTTAAGAGGATAAGGTCACAAAAAAATCTTGCCCTTAGGCCACATGTATAAATAGGAATGATATCATATTTCCTCAGGTCTAGGATGCTTTTGATTGTGAGATGGGCCAGCAACTTACACAAACTTTACCTTCAGAAAAAAAACCACCAAGCCATTAAATGTGTGCATGAACTGGAAATACGCTCCTATTTCTAAAAATGTAAAATTACGCAAGAGAGCAGTGAGAGTCAAAGAGACCCTGAGCCCCGCCTGGAAGGAGCCAGGCAGTAGGAATACTGTGTCGGGGGAGCTGCAGAAGTGGGGGAATATTTAGAGAAAATCCGTCCACCTACGAGGCATCACGGAATCCCCCACCCTCATTCTGCCCTGAACAGCCTTCATCAGAGACTTAAACAGCTCCTGACACCTCCCCCAATCTAGTCTGAGAATATTAAGAACAGACTCCTGAACCTTTTTGTTCCCCAATCAAACCACAGAATCCTCCTGTGCTTGTGCACTGAAGGTGCAGAGACAATGTCATGGAAGGAATTACTTAACACAGAAAGAAAGGGAGGGAGGGAAGGAGGGAGGAGGCAGGTGTAACCAGCAATGCTACTAAGTCACCAGGCTGAGAGGTAACAGAAAGGCTGAGCAGCAGGAGACCAGCAGGTGGGAGGGCTCAGAGAATGCCGGAAGCAGGGTGAGTTCAAGGATTTGCCTGTCTCTGCCTGGTTGGTGGCCAGGCACGCAAGCCCTGTCCCTGACCCTTTATGACCACGTCCCCTCTCTGCAGAGGATGGCTTCCGCAGAGCATGGCTCCTGCACCCAGGACACAAGTGTGGCTCCCATTCCACCCAAGCTCAGACCAGGAATTGATACGGAGTTTCCAACCCAGGCTTGGGGTTCACAGTGGGTGTTTTCCAGGTGCTGGGGTTCGTTGCTTTCTTCGCGCTGGTGTTGAAGAGGGTGGAGGACGAGGAGGAGCCTGTGGCCCCCCTCCTGGGACGTCTCTCTGGCCCAGGTAATGGTGCCCGGGCGCAGGCAGGGGTCTGGAACCTGACAAGGCTGAGAAAGCCCCGTGGAGCTCAGACACTGGGTGGTCCTGGCCTCAGACCTTCGCTCCCCATCAGCCTTCACCCTGACTACTGAAGCACCCCCAATCCATCCAGGGACAAGTGACTCTTCCTCTGTCTCTTGGGCAACCTGTTCCTCCCCTATCTGAGCCCTTCCCTCTGACACCTAAGCATGAAGAGGCACCACGGGGTCCATGTTCTTCAAGGGCCATCATCCTCTGTGTAATCCCAAGCAAGCAGCTTTCTTCCCCAGGGTCATTAGACAACCAAAAAACAAGCTTGTGTGGGTGAGGGGTGTGAATGGGGGGTGAGGGAGCTATAATTAGGGTTCTAAGACAAAGGTCTGCAAACAACAGCCAGTGGGCCAAATCTAGCCCAGCGCCTGTTTTTGTAAAGAGTTTTACTGGAACACAGCCATGCCGACTGGTCAGAGGAGCCCATGACCAGCCCTCTTCCCCCCAACCTGATTTCTCACTTCCCAGCCAAAACTCCTGAGGGTGCCTCCAATAAGAGAATTACAAAAAACAAACAAGCAAACAGAACAGATTCAACACTCTAATAGTCTATACAGAGATTTTGACTTTCAGGGAAAGTAAAACAGGAACAAACGAAAGCCCACATCCTTACATCATCATGCAGTGTGGTGACCTCCTCATGGGACTGTATTCTTCTGCCCTACAATAGGGATTTGGCTTTGTAGATCCAAAAAGTCCATTAAAACCATCTTCCCAAGTCAAAAGAGTAATTTTTCTCCAGAGAGACGACAGCCTCCTGACCAATCAAATATTCATTTGGTAATTCCTTTGGCAATTATCCAGGGAGTACTTTCCGTGTGCCAGGCAGTACAATGGCTTCAGAACATGATTTACATAAAATCTAGTCATTGTAAGCGTATAATTACTGATTTTAGTAAATTTATAGAGTTGTGTAACTATCACCACAATTCAGATTTAGAACAGCTTTCTGGAACTTACCCTCAAAAGTTCCTTCTTGCCCATTTGAAGTCAATCCCCACTCTCAGCCTCAGCCTGGGCAACACAGCACTGACTGGATGGAACAGGTTGCTGCTCTTGGAATGAACAGCCCATCTGGGAAGACACATTAAACAAGTAAATGCACAAAACGACTTGTAAGAGAGAATGAGGGGGTAGAATGAGAGGGTGGCTCCTAGAGGATGGGAGAGGGAGGGTCTGAACACTGGGCATGTGCAAAGGCCCTGAGGTGGGACAAGAGCTTGTCATTTTATAGCAATTACTGACAGGGTGGCCAGAGCATGGGGAGCTGTGTGTGCATGGAAGGAATGCTTCAAGATGAGGGCAGAGAGGTGGATGGGGAGCAGGTCATGCAGGGCCCTGTAGGGCCTGGGGCAATGCCGGGGTTTTGGAGTATTTTAAAGAGGAGAGCAGCATGATCGGATTTGCGATTTTGTGACTGCTCTTGGAGACCAGAGGTATTGGGTCAAAAGTAGAAGTGCAGAGGCCAGTAGGAAGACTACTGAAATGGTCCAGACTAGAGATGGCATGCATTAGCAGTGGGGGTGGACAGAGGGGCATGGATCCAAAGGATAGTTGGGTCAATATACCCCTATCAGACTGGCTAAAAATAGTGATAACACCAAATGCTGACAAGGATGCAGAGAAACTGGAGCATTCATACGTTGCTGGTGGGAATGTAAAATGGTACAGCCACTCTGGAAAAGTATGGCAGTTCCTTTCAAAACTAAAAATGGGCTTACCATACGCCCCAGAAATTACACTCTTGGGCATTTATCCCAGATAAATGAAGAATTATTCTCACACAGGAACTTGCAGACAAATGTTCACAGAAGCTTCATTTGTAACAGTCAAAAGATATTTAGCCACTCCTAGGAATCTACCAGGAGAAATGAAAATATATGTCCAGACAACACATTCATTATTCTTAATAGCCCAAACTAGGAGTAATCCAAATGTTCATCAGCAGGTGAATGGATAAACAAAACGTAGTATGTCTGTACAATGGAATATTACTCAACAATAAAAAGAAACTAACTACAAGGAATTCCCTGACCGTCCATTGGTTAGGACTCTGCGCTTCCACTGCAGGGGGCCCAGGTCTGATCCCTGATCAGGGAACTAAGGTCCTGCAAGCCACGTGGCATGGGAGAAGGAAAAAAAAAAAAAAAAGAAAAAGAAAAAGAAACTAACTACTAATATACACAACATGGATGAACACCAAACCACTGTGCTAAGTGAAAGATGCCAGATACAAGAAACTATGTACATATGATTCCGTTTATATGAAAAGTCCAGAAAAAAAAATCTATGAAGACAGAAAGAAAATTAATGGGGCTAAGGGTGGGGACAGAGTGGGAGTAGAGACCAATTTTAGGGACATGAGGAAACCTTTAGGGGTGACAGAAATGTTCTAAAACTAGGTTGTGGTGATGGTGGCACAACTCTACAAATTTACTAAAGTCACTGAATTGCAGGCTTCCAACGGGTGAAATTATGAAAATTATAGGTCAATAAGGTGGTTTGAAAAAGAAGATACTTGGAATTACATATAACAGGACTTTGAGATATTAGTTACCTTCATCCTTCCATCCTTCCAAGTTTTGGAAGCACTGGGATCCATCTTAGAGTTCAGGAACACAGAAGACAGCATCCAGGAATCAGTAAGAGTTCAGGTGAGGAAGGCATCTGTGCTTTCAGGAGGAGGAGAATTCTCCAGCTGGAGAAGAAGGGACGGAATTCTGAGCGCTGGGATGGCGCGGGCAGAGGCACGGAGGGCAGCGCTGGGAAATGGCTCCTGAGGAGGAGGAACAGTGGATCCCGTTGCACCTGGTGAGGAGAGTCTCTCGGTTGCAAACGTACAAGCTGGTTCCACTGCCCATTTGGGGGACTGTCCTTGTGGCCTTGCTCTCACAGACCCCTCTGCCTTGTTCCGAGCACGAAGAAACAGCAGAAGGGACATCTACCAGAAGCCTCTGGCCTCTGACGTTGAGAAGATGAAAACCACCCACCTCAAGGAACAGAAAGCATTTGCCTGTATCAGAGAAATCTTGGGTAGGCAGCCAAGATTACTTACGAGCAACCTTCCCACTTGCTGGTTCTCAACATAGATTTGAGCAGATGTGGTACAATCTCTGACAGGCCCACACGTCTTCTGGGCCCATCGTCCCAGATATCAACTCTCCCCAGCTTCTCCCCTAAACTTAAAATCCTTCCGTGGCTCTTCCAGGCCCCTGGATAACGTCCAAACTCCCTGCTGTGCTCCACCCACCCAGGTCACCCCTCTCGGCCCCTTGTACCCTAAGCTCCAGCGACACTGCGTCCTGCAGCTCCTGACCCAGGCCCTGGGGATCTAGTCTGCCTGGAAGGTGCGCACCCTCCTCCCTGCCTTTTCCTCTGGTTAATTCCTTTTATTCTTCAATTCTCAGCCCAAAGGCTGTGTCGTCAGAGAGGCTCCTCTGGCCCGCTGACCAGAGGCTTTCAAACCTCACTGTGTGTCTTAGTCTGGGTTCCCCCACAGGCAGATCTGGGCACAAGGAGTTGGTCTGGGAGGCGATCCTGAGAAGCACTGGTAGGAAAAAGTACAGGAAAGAGACGGAAGCCGATGGAAGGCGGTTGGTGAGTGGGTTCCACGCGGGCAACTGGGGCTCAGTCCTGCTGAGACCTCGGGAGGGGCGAACGTAGCACACAGCACCTAGTTGCCACTCACCAGGTCACTGGTGAGGGCTGCTTCCAAGGAGGGCGCTGACCCTGCCACAGCCCTGGCCTGCCCTCCCACGGGGAGCCCATGTGGCCAAACCAGAGTTGGCGGAGCTTGCATAGGAGCTGTATGTACAGAATGAAGAACAAGACGGATGTGGGCAGAACCCCAACAAGTCATCTTGGAGACGGGGTGCCCGAATGCACATTCCCAGGCCCTGGGCCCAGAGATTCTGGTTCAGTAACGTTCTGCATCCCCCAACATGATTCTGATGTCAGACCTCCTAAACTAAATCTTTGTACCTAATGGGCCCTTAGGTCACACTCACCTGTCTACGGGTGCGCTCCATGAGGGCAGGGAACACGTCTGTCATCTTTATTGCTCTATCCTCAGCACTGCAACATGGCAGAGCCTCATTTTTTTTTTTTTTTGCAGCATGTGGGATCTTAGTTCTCTGACCAGGGATTGAACCCCTGCAGTGGACGCTCCGAGACCTAACCACCGGACCGCCAGGGAACTCCCCAGAGCCCCATTTAAAAAAAATTCTATTTAAGAAACATTCATACAGCACGAAATCCGTTCAGGCACTATTTTAAGTGCTTTATAAATATTAATTTGTTGACTCCCTCATCACAACCCTGTGTGACAGAATTATCCCCATTTCACAGACGAGGAGAGTGAGGCACAGAGGGGTTAAGTCACTTGCGAAGAGCACATGGATAGGAAGTGGCAGAGCTGGTTTGTGAACCCAGGCAGGAGGCTCATGGCCTGTGAACTTTACTCCTTTCTGCTGTCCCTATAAGGACTGATTCCTTTGTCACCAGAGGGGTGAGTGGCTGGTCTACAAGACCTCAACTGTTCTGAGCCACGTGCCTTTCCATCGCCTGCCCTGGACTTGGTAGGAGTTGGGGCCTCGGCCTGACCTGGGGTTGTGCCTCCCTTCCCAGAGCACCTGGGCTTCCTGTGGATGCCGCTGCTGGTGGCCTACGGGCAGGGGGACCCCAGCGCCTACCACGTCAACAGACACCTTGGGCACAGCTTCACCCGAGGCTTTTCAGCCGTGCTGAGCTTTCAGGACTTCTTCACGTGGGCCAACACCACCCTCGTAAGCAACCTGGACAGTCAACACCCAGGTACCGTCCACCCACCCCAGGACGTGTGTCAGCTCCTTTCTGGGAACAGCTGTGGGCCACTGTCAACTTCAGCCTTACAGAGAATCAATAACCACAGAGCCATATGCTTTGAAGGAGAGACCCTCTGAGGGTCCCTAGCCCTCCCTGGCTGCAGAGTGGAGAACCTCCTTCTTAGATAACTGAGCAGGAATTGGCCAGGCAGAAATGGAGTGCCAGGCAGAAGGGACAACGTGAGAAAAGGCAAGCCTGAAACACCGAGGCACTATACTTCCTGGAACTACAGAGCGTTGAGTGCAACTTCAGTGTCCGGTAGGAGTTGGGGACCCACGAAAAGCAGAGCAGGAGAGGGGAACAGGGGCCAGATCATGAAGGCTCCGGAAGCTCATAGCTTATGCTCAAGGAAATGAGGAGCCACTGACAGCTTCTCGGTGAGGCAGTAACATAATCAAATCTGTGGTATAAGCTGCATGTGGAAGTTGGAGTTGAGGGTAGGTAAGTTAGGATGCTGGGCAAAAATGATGCGACTGATGTAGGGGTGGGGGCAGAGGGGATGGAGAGACGGGGTGGGTGCAGACAACACTGAAAAGGTACTATTGGTGGGCCTCGTTGACCCTTAGGATGTGGGCATCGAGGGAAAGGACATAAATGGTCTCCAAGTTGATGACTGGGTAGGAGTTGCCACTCCCCAAGAGAAGTTATGCAAGAAGTAGACCAGGTCCAAGGTGGGGACATGGTGATGAATGGTTGAACGTAGTCTGTGGTCGGCCATGAACGTCTCTTGGCTAATTCTACAACGGGTGCACTGAAATTCACGTTAGCATCCAGGCCAGAAAGCTTGGGATGTGTTAAGGTGAGGTTGATGGCTCGATTTACCCACTTGTTTCTCACCTCCAGGCTTTATCACTGATGGGAACTCCAAGCTGGTGGGCAGTGCCCAGATTCTCCAAGTGAGGGTCCAGGAAAGCTCTTGCGCTCTTGCCCTGTAGCTGCAGGCTTCTCTTGATGGATGCCATGCGCCATATTCCCTGGATGTTGAAGACCTGTCAGACTGTGGGGAAGGCTGGAATGCCTCCGTCCTCAATAACAGCAATGACTTTTGCCAGGCTTGGCAGTACCAGAGCCAGAGCCAGAGCCAGCGCCGAGGGTATCCCATATGGGGCAAACTCACTGTGTACCAGGGAGGAGGTTATGTGGTCCCCTTGGGGACTGATCGCCAAAGTGCATCAAGGTAAGGCTCACTGGATTCACATGCAGCAGAGGAAAGACATTTGCTCAAGTCCAGGTCTGATTGGAGGGTGCAGCTTTCAAAACAGGGCCGAGCCAAGCTCATTGTATCATTGTGGGGAGGGGCTGGGGGATTCAGAGGCATTCAGGTCATATTTTTCAGGCCCCTGGAAACTGTGCAATCTCAGAGTTCGAAGGGAAATCCTGCTTCCAGCATTCTCAGCCTGGTGCACCAAGCCTGGTGGCCTCTGCTAGAGCCAATACACGGATGGGGAACTTAGTACGACACAAAGCGTCCACCACCAGGCAAGTAGGAAGTGGTGAAGGCTCTTAACCTTAACCAAGAATTATGCAGGGTCTGAGGTCTTACCCTACTCACGAGCTAACACACTAACCTGTTTCATGGATGCTGGCAGAAGACACAAGACTCCTAGGTCAGAGACAAAGGATTTCATTACTCACAGCAAAAGCAGTAGCAGAGCTTCATGGTGGTTGAAGTCAGGTCCCCAGGAAGGGCCAGGACAAATGCTTTTGCCCATGCAGTGAGTTACAGTACCAAGGAGGAACACTGAGCTTAGAGCTTTCACTGTTTCTACAGTGGCAGAAGCAAGCCTGCTCTTTGTCTGAAGGAGGATGTCACCTCATCCCTTGACGTTGCTCACTGCAAACTCAGCCCTGAGACGACGCCTGGGTAAAGCCCAGCCACAGCCTTGCATTCCTGGAATACTCAGCATGAATGTGCAGGGACACTCAGGGCCCACACACACTACGTCTCCCAGCACACTCTAGAGTCAGAGAGCCCTAGGTTTGAAACCCTGGCGCTGCCCCTGTTAGCTGTGTAGTCCCAGGTGAGTTAGTGAACCCATGTGAACCTCCATCTCCTCCATGGCACTATTACAGCACCAAGGAACACAGGTAACAAGTCCCAAAGGAAGACACCTGGCAGGGGTCCCCTGGGATGAAGGACAGGCCAGGAATAGCTTATTTCCACATAATAGGTGTTTTCCTGCCACTCAGAACAACTGATACTCTCTCTCTGCTTCTATGTATCAAAGCAGGACGCAGACCCACCAGGGACAGGGCATGTTTTAAAACAGGCCCATCATTACTGCTCTAAGTAATAACAGCTATTATTACATGTGCACACACACACGCACTCGCACACGCGCACACACACACACACATACACACACACACTTCTATTTCCTCTTCACAATGATCCTGAGGCACTGGTGTTAACACTATTGCAGATGAGGAAACTGAGGCGGAAGACGTTACCAGCTTGCCCACAAGGCAGGCAAGATTTGAACCCAGGTCCCTCTGGCACGTGCTCTTTCCACGGCACCTGTGAGCAGATCTCCAGGAACTGGTCTTGTGAACTGCCAGCCCAAGAGGAACTGTGACAGTTGCAGCTGCTGCCTGCCTAAGCCCCTGATGTTCTATGTGGCTGCTCTAACACCATGGTTCTCAAACTTTAAAATGCATCATATACGAAGTACTATGTATAAAATTGGGACTTCCCTGGTGGTCCAGTGGTTAAGACTCTGTGCTTCCACTGCAGGGGGCATGGGTTCGACCCCTGGTTGGGGAACTAAGATGCTACATGCTGTGCAGCATGGCCAAAAAAATAAAAAATAAAATAGACACGCAACAAGGATATATTATATATATATATATATATAAAATATAATTCCCAAAGGAATTATAGCCCTTATTCTGTAATAACTTTTAATTAATTAATTAATTAGGCTGCACTGGGTCTTAGTTGTGGCACGCAGGATCTTCGTTGTGGCATGCGGGATCTTTTTCGTTGTGTTGCACAGGCTTCTCTAGTTGTTGCACACAGGCTCAGTAGTTGCGGAGCGTGGGCTCAGTTGCCCTGCGGCACGTGGGATCTTAGTTCCCTGACCAGGGAGCGAACCCACATCCTCTGCATTGGCAGGCGGATTCTTAACCACTGGGCCACCAGGGAAGTCTCTGCAGTAACTTTTAATGGAGTAAAACCTATAAAGATACTGAATCACTATGCTGTACACCTGAAACTAACATTGTAAATCAACTATACTTATAGATAGATAGATAGATACATAGATAGACAAATAGATATAATGTTTAAAACAAACCAAAATACCGCCAATCATAATCCCTCGGATGGCTCATCAAAACACAAACTCCCAGGTCCCACCCCCAGAGTTTCTGACTGGGGAGATCTGGGGTGGAGCTTGAGAATCTGCAATTCTAACAAGTTTCCAGATGATGTGATGCTACCAGTCTGGGGACTGCATTTTCAGAACCTCTGCTCTGATGGCCAGGGGACCTTTGCACATGGGATGGGAAACTGAGGCACAGAAGGAGGAAATTAATTCCCCAAGATCATGGCAAATGAAGGGCAGACTAGAATCACATCTCCTGATTCGTGGGACTCTGTTCATTACATCAGTGATTCCCGGCCCTGACTGTACATTAGAAACACCTGGGGGCTTTTGGCAATGCCTGCCACTGCACCTGAGACCAATAAAAACAGAATTCCTAGGAGAAGGATCCAAGGACTGGTATCTTGAAATCTCCCGTGTGATTTGCATACACAGCCAAGATTGAGAACCCGTTGGAAAAATGACTAAAGAAAACAATTTAGGTGATGACAAACAAACTCTAACTTTTCATGAAGTGGACTGTCTCCATTCAGAGACCTGCAAAATGGAGTGGAAGGCAGGAAGTTTTTGTAGGGTAAAGAATAATGAACAAGGAAGGGGAAAATACAAAGTATCTGATTGGCCAGGGCCACAGAGTCAACCTTGTTTGGGATGAGAAGGAAGAGCAAATAAGTATAGAGCCTGGAGTCTGCCTGGTGTTTGGGGATTAGCTGACTGGATATACTGCACTTCTGGTCAAGGGGAGCCTTTACAGAGACACAAAAGTTATCCAAGTTTCAGTTTGCTGAAATGACACCCTGCACAGGAGCAGCTCCATCTTGGGACCAGAAATTTATTTCAAGATGTTCATATGGTCACTTTGGTTTAAATTTTGAGAAACCACCAAACTGTTTTCCATTTCACATTCCCAGCAGCAATGAGGGTCTTTGTACACAAATTCCTAATAGCCTTTGTGGGGGTGGGTGGGGGGGTGGAGGGCATCTTGTCATTCTCAATGGAGGGGAAGAAGGAACCCCCTGGGGATAAAGAAGGAGCCCTGTGGGGATAAAGGCAGGAGTGAACACCCTTGGGATTCCCAGAAGGAGGTCAATTCCAACACAAAAGCAACACTAAACAGTGAAGTGACTTTGGCAGGGACCAAACTGGACGGTAAAACCATGGTTTCCCCTTAGAAAGGCCCTCAAAGAGAATGGCCCTACCTAAGTTGCATGGTTCTTTCTCCCTCTGCAGCTGTCGGAGGAAGGAGAGATCGTCGATTTGCTACTGATGAAGATACTCAGTTTCCTGGGCATTAAATGTAAAAGACAGGAGCCTGGAAGCAGCAGTGAGCAGCCTGAGTTGCTGTCAGAGGCCTGGGCCCCTCAACCCATATCAGCTGTGCCCCAAATTTAAGCAGTTGGTCCAGGCACAATCATCTGTAGAGTAGGGGAGGGCCAGCATCTTAGGCCCACACTTACCAATGATTCTGTAATCTCTCCAGGTCACTATTTTTCTGTGTCCATAGAAGAGTTACCAAACCTGGCAAGCAAAAAAAAAGAAAGGAAAAATACATACATACCTCCATACAGTTGCCACCACTGTCATAGACTGTTTGTTCAAATATATTTTCTCCTAGAAATATAACAAATTTGTCTGGAGTTCGAGGAGGGGTGGGTGGGAGATCCCCTCTACAGACTAATTATTTCATCTTCTTGGTCAGTCAGGAGTTATCTTTGAATGATTCTAGTTCAGGGTTTCCCAAACTGTGTCCAGGAGATGCTAATGGGTGTCATATTAGTTTGCTAGGGCTGCCAGAACAAAGTACCACAAACCCGGTAGCTTAAAACAACAGAAATTTATTGCTCCACAGATCTGGAGGATAAAAGTCCAAAATCAAGGTGTCAACAGGGCCGTGTCCCCTTGGAAGGCTCTCTTTTAGCTTCTAGCGTGTGCCAGCAATCCTTGGCGTTCCTTGGCTGGTAGATGCATCATTCTAACCTCTGCCTCTATTGCCACATGGCCTTCTTCCCAGTATGGGGGCTGGGACTTCAACCTATCTCTTTAGGGGCCACAATTCAACTCATGACAGGTGTCATCCTCCCCCAAATGTTTCTAGATCAAATGTGGGAAACACTGGATATACAAGTTCTTTAGCATGGGAATTGTTAGAGCTTTTAATATGCTAAATGTGTACTGTGAGTCTTCTGGGATGAGATGAATGTAAGCAATAAAGTGTGTAATGATTCCCAAATCCCTATGACCATGGCTTCTGGTATTGAAGCACTTCAGTCAGGGCTAGTGTTCCTTAGGCAATACTTTGGGAATCGCTGATCTACACCAGTGGTTCTCAATATTGGCTACACGCTAGAAACCCCAGACTTCATCCCAATTGATCAGAATCTATGGGTGCCAGGCATCAATATTTTTTAAGCCCCCCCAGATGATTCCAATGTGCAGTCAGACTTGATAAACATGCTTTAAATTCTGAGAACCACAGACCTAGATAATAAAAGTCTTCCAGGTGACTGTGTGGATAAGTGCACATTTCCCCTCTCCTATGCAGGAGAAGCACCTCACGAATCCTCTCCAATTCACCCTGTCTTGTCTCTCCTCCTCACACACCCATTGTAGCAGATACTCTAGGTAGACTGCCCCAAATCCATTCCATGCTTCCCTCCTTGCTATCAGAATCCCAATTTGTTCAGGTAGCCCCTACCCCTACTCCACATGACTCATGGTAAGGTGATCCTGTGGCCACCTCAAAGTAAATCTTGATTTGTCTTAGCGATAGCCCTTGACAATGAGCTGTTTAGGGTGGCCACATGACCCAGTCTGGCCAATGAAAAATGAAAAGAGGTCTCTAGGACACTTCAGGGAAACGTCAGTTTCCTAATCAAAAGAGATGGGCTCTAGTGCTGGACATTGTCTGGTCTAAGACTGCTGGAACTCTGACAGCTACCTTGAGACCATGGGGAACAATCTGAAGATGGCAGAGCAGAAAGATGAGAGGAACACGCACACTTGATGAGGTCATTAAACAGCTAGTTTAACCGTGAAGCTGAACTACTGCCAGCCTTCTATCTGGATGAGAGCTTAAATATCCTTTTATGATGGCTGAACCAGGATCCCACCCAACTACCCTGACAATCAAAAGCCAGAATCCTTTATAAACAGACAGACACATAACGTGGCAATACACATAAGACCTTGGGGATTTATCTTCTATCCACCCCAAAGCCCATCATCCATTCTTTATTGTGTCAGGTATGAACATGAGCTATATAAGCAGATAAGCATCAAATAATTTATACCAAGTGCACACATGTCTCCTGAAAGTCTGGTACAGAAATCTACCCAGACACATACAGTCCGTTAGTTTAAATAGGAAAAGTTCTAAGATCTAGAGAAGTTATAAATTCTTCATTTCTCTTTCCCATCTTTCCCATCCACTCTCCACTTCTCTGTTGACTATAAATATCAAATTGGAAATTTCTTGTTGTGAGAGAGAAAAATATATCTGCTCAAAGAGATGAGCAGGCCCCCCTGAGACACCTGAAAGAAATGACCACCTGCATTTTCAGGTGCCTGTACCAACTGTGCAATGAGATGACCTTTCACATTCCAAGCCATGGATGTTACAAAGATAATCAGACGAAAAAAATATATTTTTTAATCCACAATGCTTGTTACATTAAAAAAAAACACACACTTCCTATTGCTTTGGCGTAAGGGCCCACGACATAGCCCACACATTGATATGTGACCTTGTTCTTCATACCAAATGAGTTAGTGAAGCTAGGAATAAATATTTTAGGGCATGGCTTGCATTATGCTGCAGTGGCTTGTAACAAAACAATAAAAACAGAACACTGACATTATGGAAACCAGCCAAGATCTGGAGTTTAGAGTAGACTACTGTGAGCCAGTCAGCATCCCAAACAGCGGCAAGTAGAACAGAGCTTAAGAGCAGCTGACTGTGAATCAGACTAGAGAGCAAGTCTGCTACTGCCACCTAGTAACTGCTGAAGTCATAAAATGCCCTCCTCATTCCACTCCTGGGAAAGTTAGTTAAACTTTCTTAGCCTCCAGATCTTCATCTACAAAATGAGTATAATACCTACCAGAAGGGGTTTGGAGAAGATTACAAAGATAATACCTGCACAGTCCCAGCACATAACAAGGGCTCAATAAGTGGCTATGATTTACTCAGAGGAAAACGGAGCATAACAGCCCTTGCAAGCCACCACACACACACACGTGCCCACATCCCCAATTTTATAAATGAGGCAGAATCTCACTGCAACATTTGGGTCACCCAAACACAAACACTCACACACACACACACACACTTCAAGGTACTCATCCTGTAATACTGAAGGTGTAGAGATTGAAGTGTTTTTCACTGCCCCGTTTCTTTGCTAATTCATGCCCACTCCATAAAACCCATGTTAAAGGTGAGATCTTTCCTCGAACCTAATTATTTTGTCTCCTTGGATTGGGTGGGACATGTCTCCTGCTTAAGTAAAGAACTGATCATGCTGGGTCTCAGCTCTCTGCCTTTTGATTGCTCCTGCAGTGCAGACTCCACCAAGAAGCCACTCCTACCCCTTGAACAAGTCCTTGCTCCTCTATGAGTTTCATGATTCTGTCTGTCCCCTCTTTGGGGACCGTGGGCCTTTTGGGATCTGTAAAGTAATAAAGTGGGTTCCTGGACTGTTTTCAGTATTTCAAAAAGTCAAAGAGAAACTGCATTTGTGTCACCGAGCCAATGCCCAATAACCATCTTTGGCTGGCATGATTGTTTGGACCTATTATGAATCCTGCTTTGGGTGACCTTGATCCTCGTAGAAGGGTGGGAACCAATCTTTTAACAGAACTGGGAGCACCCTCCCTTCCCCAGGGCCCAAGGGCACTGGAATGCGCTGGCCCAGCAGTACCACCCCTGCCTGGAGCCCATTTTACCGCCCGGCTGGGTCGCGGAGGCAAGAAGGCCTGACCAAGCGCTTTACTCGCCCAGAAGCAATACCGGTAGGCGTGGCTCCACGCCTCCCGGGAGGCCCCGCCCCTGACGGGCGGCCTGGCCCGCCCCTGACGGGCGGCCTGGCCCGCCCCTGACGGGCGGCCTGGCCCGCCCCCGTACTAGTCCCCGCCCCTCGCCGCAGCCCCTTCCGGGCCACAGGGCGTTCCGAGTGTCACGCCCCTCCCGCCTGCCACCCCACCAGGCCCCGCCCCTCCCGGGGCCCCGCCCCTGAACACTGGTCCAGCCAGCTCGCTCCGGCTCGCTCCGGCTCGCTCCGGCCCGGGGCCGCCCCCTCCCCGCCCCGCCCCCTCCGGCCGGGGGTGCTCTAGATGCTGCGCGGAGACCCTCTGCACCCCTGCGAACATGGCCCTGCGAGTGGCGCGGAGCGTGCGGGCTGCGCTCTGCAGCCTGAGCGCCATCTCTGCGCCCAACGCGCCCTGCCCGCCACGGCACTGGGGACTGCGGGCGGGCGCCATCCGGGCGCTGTGCACCGGCCCCGTTCTGCTGTCCGGTAAGTGCGGGCGGGCACGTGGGGCGAGCCAAGCTGACTCGGGGGAAGGGGTTGGGGCCTCGATCCTCACCTCGGGTCCCCGCTGCTGGTCGCCCCGGTCAAGGGAGGCGACCCCTGCGCACGCTTATTGTTGCTGGGATCCCGTGTTGCGAGGCCGCTACTCCCTGAGTGACTTGGACGACCCCGCAGTCTTTGTCCTGCGGGTTGGGAGGCGGGGGGAGGGGGGCGGGGAGGCCTGGAGAACACGCGCGGCCGCCGTGTCCCGGCTGTTTCCGGCAGGAGCGTCGGCCGCTCGCTGCTGGAGACACGGGCGAGCGTCGCCGAACTCCTTCTAGCATTTGTAAGCATCGTGGACCCTAAGAGTGAAGACAAATAATAGGCTTTACTTTGCTACACGGATCGTCACTGAATTCTGAAGTAAAAGTAAAGCAAGAGCATTTATTGAAATTTAAAGCACTGGGTCTAGATTTTTACCAGATAAAGCTAGCATAACTTTGGAGACAGCTATTTCCTAAAGCAGTGAGATAAACTCTACTGGACTCCACAGAAGACGTTCTACTGAAGTCTATATCGAGTCGTGAATGTGTGTTGGGCTGAAACGAGGCCTTACTTACACGGACTTGAAGTAACAGGGAGACCTGCCCGTAAATGTCTTGGCCATCTGTCCTACTTTAGCACACGTTACCGCAGAGGAAAAACCGTTTTACTTCATGCACCGTATTACCTGAGACACTAACTGCACCTCCGAGAACTCAGGCTTCTTGCTGACAGAGCGCAGGTCTGTGCTGGCTGTTGTCTCATTAAGTTCGTTGTTTTAGAAACCTGTTTGGGACTAGAAAAGTTGATAGGTTTAGTCCAAAGTCAAACAATGAAGCTTACCTCCTCCCCACCCCACCCACCCATTATAATCTCTCAGCTCTGTTAGTGCCGCATTTCAAGGGAAGAGCATTTCTCAGATAAGAACTGAATTTCAAACCTATGTATTTTGGTTATTCATTGTTACACTATCACTAGCTTTTTGCATTTTCCTGTTAACTAGTTAAATATTGCCCAAGATATCAATACCCATGATCTGGTTGAACACCTAGGTTTTTAATACTAAAGAGACCGAGTTCCAAATTTTCACTCCACCTCTTACAAGCTGTGACATCTTGGGTAGTCACTTAACTTCTGAGTCTGTTTCCCTAATCAGAAAAATGGAAATGATAATCCCCACCTTACAGATTTGTTGGATGAAATGAAATAATGTAACTGCTGTACATATAGCTTGATACATAGTAAGTACTTGATAAATGTTACTTCTTATTAAATATTATTGTATAGAATCAAGTAAATAGCGGAAAATTGATCAAATGTTAATATATGTTATTTGACTCAGTGACTTTGAAGGGAGGAGAATGCAGACTTCTCATAAATTACTCAACACACCTAATTTTGGAGGGGCCAAAACCCATATTTTTCAAGACTCAGAGGAAAAGTAATTATTTACCTAATCTCCTGTTCCCTTTTTTCCTGTTGGGCCAAGGGTTAAAGGAGAATTGTACGAATCATCGTCTTTTGCATGGCCTAGTACAAAGACTTCATGGCCTTTGAAGTCAAGTGGACCTAGGTGCATTTAGCTTAGCAATGTTGCTGCCTTTTCCTCTAAACTTGTGGTTGCTCAGTTGCTAAATTGAATGTGAGAGCACTCTTACTCCTAAGATTATCTTTACAATTAGGTAAAATGGCAAGACCAAAGTCAGGACAGTAATTTCAGAGAAGTCGTATGTTTATGGTTGTCCAGTCCTTACTTTTAAAAGGTATATTAGATTTAAACTGCCAGTTTTAGAGTTGTGACAGAACGTTAGGGAAAATTGAGTCCTGTAGCCAAATAACTGTATATTAGATGTTTTGCCTGAGCATCCTCTTAAACTAAAAAAAAAAATTACTTCACTCCAGCCTTTGAGTGCTTACTATATGTCAAGCACTGTGTCTTGAACTGGGAATACAGATGAGATAAAGCCTGCTCTTGCTTGCTTTGTACTTGGTCTACTGCCTGGGGGAAACTGTAGCCTGTTAAGTGCTGTGAGTGTGGTGGGGGAACGGGGTGGGAGAGTGGTGCAGAATGCTGTGGGAGCAGGTTGGACGGCCCAGGAACCCAGGCTTGGAGGGCCGCATAAGGCATCTGGCAGGCAGAGCTGCTAAATTGAGATCTGAAAGTCAAGAAAGGGCAGTGGGGAGAATGGGTTGCAGTCAGAACACCAAGTACAAACACACTCTTAGGGAAACACACGTTGACCCGAAGCATTTAGTAATTTGAAGTGGAGTGAAGCAAAGCAAGTTACTTTGTGGCAGATTTTGCAACCTCTTCCACTGAGGAGTATGATATTAAAGTTTTTTAATGATTGGGAGGAAAAGAAAGAAATACTCTTTATTTACACTCTGCTGTGTATCAGAGCTGTGTAATCAAGGCAGTTTAATGTTGTTTTAAGTACAGTTATCTTTTGGGTAAGGGGTAAGAGTGAACCAGCAATGCTTATTGTAAAACAGTATTGAAATTAACGAGCCATTTTCTTATTAACTTCTGATGTAGTATTTTTGGAAAAATACTACTTCACTTCAGAATGTGATATATATTTAAGAAGGTAAGTTTTTTTAAAAAAATGTATTATTTTAAGCAAGTACTTTTGACATTAAATTGTAAGGAATTTTTTTCACATCACTCGAACTTTGGTAGGTCTTTCTTCCAAGAATCCTTGAGTATTTTGGCCATCTGTGTATTTGAAGAGAAGCAGCTCATAAAGCCAAGGGCTAACCTGTCCAATGAATGTCGAGCAGAGGCTGCCTTTCTACCAGTAAATGTCTTAGCTCTGAGGTGACTATTGAGTTCTGATCGTATAGTTTGCTTCTTTAAATGATGGTAGCCACTTTCCTCAAGGGCAGACTTGAATTCATTTAAGGTGGAATCAAGAACTTAGTCAAGTTATAATTGTTCCGGGTCAATTTTATTCCTGTTAAGATTCCACACAGCTCTACCTAAAGAGGCACATAATTTTTTAGGTTAAATCATTTATGAGCAGTCTTTATGCTCCTCCCAAATCCTCATCACTCTTTCTTCAGAGGGACAGACTTCCTTTGTATGACAGACCAGTAACAGATAAATATATATTTAAAATGTGCTCCAAAATTTGTGTGTGTGTGTGTGATTTAGACTGAGTAATGTGAAGGGCAAATAATCAAATCTCCGAAAGATGCAAAGGTGTTCACGTCAAGCCATCTTTGCCTAAATGATACCAATGTTGAGATGTGTCTTCTCACATGATCTGTTTTGTCCTGGGCAATATACTGTTGAATGACAATGCCAATAAGTCAAGCACAAATACTGAGAAGGTCTTGCCTTTTGACAGCACTGATATGTAAAAAAATGCTTTTTAAGAAGTGATGCCACTGCTTTTCTGAAATATTGGTCTTCTATTTTAGGTCGTAAATTCACAGACAAACATGAATGGGTAACAACAGAAAACGGTGTTGGAACAGTGGGAATCTGCAATCTTGCACAGGAAGCTTTGGGAGATGTTTACTGTAGTCTGCCTGAAGTTGGGACAAAATTGAACAAACCAGAGGAATTTGGTGCTTTGGAAAGTGTGAAAGCTGCTAGTCAACTCTATTCTCCTCTATCAGGAGAAGTAACTGAAATTTATTTTAGGTCGTAAATTCACAGACAAACATGAATGGGTAACAACAGAAAACGGTGTTGGAACAGTGGGAATCAGCAATTTTGCACAGGTATCGGATTGTCTTGAAATATTTAATTCAGTCTGCTCTTGCCTAAATTGCATTGCTTTACCTTTTAAAAATTGTTTATTCTGCCCCTTAGTATTATTTTGGGCCCTTTAAAGCCCCTTAGAAGAACATCAGTCATAGGTGGAAAAAGTAAAACATAGTTTAGTTAGGGCAGTGTATAGTGTTTTTAGAGATATTGAAAGGTTAACACTTAAAATTAAAAATTAAATTCAAGAGAGAAACGTTTGATATTGGGGCAGTTAAGGAAAAAAGCAGAGCAAGCAAAAGGGCTGGAGTGTTGACAGTGTTTTGTGGATGACAATGATATACACATGATCTGGGGACTTGAAGAGGGAACACCTAGCTTGGCACAGATTACACAAAGATAAACCTTTTATTTAGAGTTTGTCTCTACTAATTCCCTTATTGCCACTGATCCCATTTTGAGATATTGTGCAAAAGAAAACTTCAGAAGCCAAATAGCAGCATGCATCACTGATTTTCAACTGCATCTCTGGGTGGGGTGGGGAGAAGGGGCGGGGGATATTAACTGATGGGAGTATACAGTATTCTTCAGAAATGTTGCCATCTCAGGTACTGAGAATCAATGACAACTATATCTTCATTGGCATATCTGTGTACCTACTGAGGTACACAGTACAGCATGCTTTGTGAAATATTGCATAAGTATTGTCCTCCCCTCCTGGAGTTTATGAGGGAGAATCAACTACATGGAAAATGACATACAAAACATGTGATGGATGACTTGAGTGGTACAAGGCGTTGTAACCCACTCACCTGATGGAGAGATCACTACTTATTAGTCACATGCAGTAGGGGAAATGGCCTCAGTAAAACTGCAGAGGTGGAAAAGCACAAAGTGTGTTTGTTCTTAGAGGAGCTAGTAATCTTTTAGGGGGCATATGGTTTGTGACGGGGTCACTGCCACCTCTGGGAAATTCAGCTAGCGGTCTGTTTTCTTGCAGATCCTGAGGTAAGAATAACTTTTCATTTTTAAAGGGTTATAAGAAAAACCAAAGAATTTGGCCCCTCAAGTGTAAAGTATGTACTGTCTGAATTAAAGGGATTCAGTGTTTGGCTTGTTCCTATTTACTAGGTTTAATTTGATTTCTTAGAGGTTTGGTGTTTTGTTTTTTAAAGGAAGCTTTGGGAGATGTTGTTTACTGTAGTCTGCCTGAAGTTGGGACAAAATTGAACAAACAAGGTGAGTGTTTTTCTCATCTTGTTATGTCATGCTTCATGCCATGAATTTTCTTTTTCTTGAATAATAACTTGTTTGTACCCAGGATCATTTAGAGTGCTTTTTCCTCAAGTAACAGAAAACTTTACATAAGAGTAGATCAACCAACAGGGGTTTATTATATCTCATACAAGCAATTTTGGAAATAGGTGGATACAGGATTGACTCAGTGGCTCAGTGAAGATGATCAAGGACACAACCTCTCTGGTACTTTTTCTGCCTCAGCATGTCAGAGGTCACAGAATGGCAGCAGAACCTTCAAGCATCATGTTCTCAATGACAATATCCAAAAGTAGGAAGAGAAGGACAGGCTCTCTTTTGTCTCTTTATCGGGAACAAATATCTCAACCAGAAATCTCTCAGATCACCTTTTCTTTTATCAGTTTAGCCAAGTCTGGGTCATACTGCCATGCCCAACTGTAAGGAATGATGGTGAGAATAATGAGCATTTTCAGACCTTAAAATGGAAGGCAGGAAGTAGAGGGAAATGGCTGTTAGCACCCTCCCCGCCACACGTTGATACAGTATAATATAGCTGAAGTGTTTGTTTTTTTTTCTTTTTTTTTTTTTTTTTTTTTTTGCAGTACGCGGGCCTCTTACTGTTGTGGCCTCTCCCGTTGCGGAGCACAGGCTCCGGACGCGCTGGCTCAGCGGCCATGGCTCACGGGCCCAGCCGCCCCGCGGCATGTGGGATCCTCCCAGACCGGGGCACGAACCCGGTTCCCCTGCATCGGCAGGCGGACTCTCAACCACTGCGCCACCAGGGAAGCCCCCAAAGTATCTGAAGTTTAAAAAATAAAATCTGTCTTTCTTTGGAGGCAGTAAAGAATATCAGGATAGAACATGGGCTTCTGAGTCAGAATCTGGTTTTGAATCCTGGCCTCTCGACCTATCAGCTGTGTGATTTGGGAGAGATTACTTTATGTAGGTCTCATCTGTAAGTTGGGATAATAATACTTACCTCATAGAGTAGTTGTAAGGATTAAATGAAATTAGCATAATAGCCAGCGTAAGATTAGTGCTTGATAAATGTCAGCCAGTGGAATGACGTATATTATTATTCATGGGTTCCTTGACATATATAAGATAGCCCTACAGAATTTAAGTATCTGTTTTCTTTAATCATGTTTTATTTACTGTGTATGCACTCTGCTGTTCTCAAGCAGATCAGAAATTTCTGAACATCTCTTTATAGCAAGTGAGGAGCATGAACCTACTTTTTGTGCTTCTATTATAGAAAAAATTCTATTAATCTAAATATGTTGAGTAATACCCTTAAACTAATGAATGCTTTCTTTAAATTTTCTGCTAAAGGTGTTTTTTAAAGTGATACAAATTACTTTGTGATACACATTACTTTGGGTAATGTGTCTTTGAAGCAAGTACTGCACAGTTGGCATGGAACATCAGGTACGGCAATGACTGATGTGACCTGATTCCCTGATGGAGAACTTAATACAGTATGCAACAGACACATAATTTATATCTGTAAATTGTAATGAAAATTCTTTTTTGTTCAATTTATGTGTGTGAATTTTTTCAAACCGCTACTCAATAGTTAGGATATAAAAATTTACTAAGTAGTTTGCACTTGACCTCTTAATAAATTGAAGTGTTAGCTATTTGTTTCGGTCTAGAGATTACCACAAAACCTTACTGAGACACTAAGGGCATTCACTGTGAACTGAGAAAGTGAGCAACTCTGGCCCATACCAAGGTTCGCAGAGATATAGTATTTCATCATTAGGTATGATATTTAGCTGTGGAGTTTTTCATAGATGCCCAGTATCAGATGAAGCAGTTCCTTTTTATATCTAGTTTGCTGAGAATTATCATTTGTGGATGTTGAATTTTTGTCAAATTCATTTTCTCCATCTATTGACATGATCGAAGGGTTTTTCTTGTTAATGTGATGAATGGTGATTCATTTTTGAATGTTAAACCAACCTTGCATTCCTGGTAGTCATGATACAAAAATTAAAAATTATCTCCAAAAACATACTGCTGGATTTGATTTGCTAATTTATACATTATGTTCATGAGAGATATTGGTCATTTCTTATAATGGCTTTGTCAGATTTTGGAATCTGTTATATTGACCTCATAGAATAAGTTTAGAAATATTCCTACCTCTTTTCTTTTTCTGAAAGAATGTGCAAGATTAGTGTTGTTTCTTCTTTAATTGTTTGATAGAAGTAACTGGTGGAATATGAGCCAGATTTCTTTGTAGAAAGGTTTTTGATACAAATTTCTTTAATATATATTCAGATTTTCTATGTTATCTTACATTGGTTTTGAGAAATTTTTCCGTTTCATGTTGTTATATTCAGCATAAAGATGCTCATATTTTTCATTTGTTATCCTTTTATACCCATACAATCTGTAGTAAGGACTCCTTTTTCATTCCTTCATATTGGTGGTAATTTTCTCAGTCAGTCTGCTAGCTCTTTATCAAAGTTATCAATCTTTTGAAAGAACCAAATTTCTGCTATGTTAAATTTTCTCTATTTTCCATTTCATTTGTTCTTTCATATCTTTATTTTCTTCCTCCAACTTACTTAGATTTAATTTCCTTTTTCTAGCTTCTGGAAACTTGTGGTTTTGTTGGTTTTCAGGTTTTTTTACTGGACTTTTTTTTATCCATACTGTAAAATGCTGTCTCCCTTGTGGTGAGTGGCAGCTAAAATCTGAGTCTGATTCTTCTAGTCTTATCTAGGACACCTGGAGTCTGCCCCGTGCACATATGATTCAGGGATCATTCAGAGACCTGGGCAGAATTTGGGGCTCTCCTTTTCATCTCTATCCTTAATGAGATTTCCCAGCTCACTTTCCAGTAGCTATGGTGGCCCCAAACTCTTGTCTCCTAGTCCTTTAAACCAGTAAGACTGAGATTTTCTTTCAGAATTTTGGCTGCTCCATCTGGCACAGATCAGTGTCCTTTCTTCAAGGCTAAAAGTCATTTAAAAAAAATCACCAGTGTCATCCCTTCTTTCTAATGTTGCCTCCTTTCCATAAACTGACTGCTTTTGTTCATTTTCTAGTGTCTTTAGAAGCCAGGTCATTGATTTTAAGATGTTCTTTTTAAATAACGCTTAAAGATATTATTTCCTTCTAAGCACTTTTTTAGCTCTGCCCCCACAAACTATGGTGTGTTGTATTCATCACATTCAGTTCAGATCACTTGATTTTGTCCTGTAGGTGAGCAGGGCTCTGGTGTTTTGTTTTTTTTTAAAATTTATTTATTTTTATTTTTGGCTGGTTGGGTCTTCGTTGCTGCATGCAAGCTTTCTCTAGTTGTGGTGACCGGGGGCTACTCTTCGTTGCAGTGCGCAGGCTTCTCATTGCGGTGGCTTCTGTTGTTGCAGAGCACGGGCTCTAGGCGCACGGGCTTTAGTAGTTGTGGCACGCAGGCTCAGTAGTTGTGGCTCGTGGGCTCTAGAGAGCAGGCTCGGTAGTTGTGGCCCATGGGCTTAGTTGCTCCGTGGCATGTGGGATCTTCCCAGACCAGGGCTCAAACCCACGTCCCCTGCATTGGCAGGCGGATTCTTAACCACTGCGCCACCAGGGAAATCCCAGGGCTCTGTTAATTTTTCAGTCTTTTTTTTTTCTTTTCAAACTCTTCTTGGTTAGTTTCAGATGATCTTCGTGTTCACTGACCCTTCTGCACAGTATCCAGTCTACTGTTAATGCCATCTAGTGAATGTTTTATTTTAGATATTATGCTTTCCAGTTCTAGAATGTCCATTTTAAAAATTATAATTTCTTTGCAAGTATTTCTCCATATATTCACTCACTAGTTTTTTGTTTTTGTTTTTTTTGGTCTTTGAACATACTTACAGTAGCTGTTTAAGGTTTCCTGCTAATTCCAACATGTGGGTCTGTGGATCATTTTGAGATCTTTATACTGACTACTTTTTCTCTAAACTATGGCTCCCTTCTTTCTAGAATTT
This sequence comes from Physeter macrocephalus, assembly GCF_002837175.3. Taxonomy (NCBI): domain Eukaryota; kingdom Metazoa; phylum Chordata; class Mammalia; order Artiodactyla; family Physeteridae; genus Physeter; species Physeter macrocephalus. Next base: position 49,334,878 of record NC_041230.1, on the reverse strand, counting down.
CAACCCTCAATTTCCAGCCACCTTGGGGGCCCACACTCCATCCTCTGACCCCTATAGCAAATCAGACTGTGGTTTTCTAGTTACACTGTGCTCTTTGGATGGGGCCATGTCAGGCTACAGACTGTATAAATGAAGATCTTGCATGACAAAACCTCTGGTTTTATTTTAATTAAAGATATTTAGGACTTTCTATCATTACTGTATTAGAGGTGATCACTTCTCCATATTTTGTATTTTGGGGTCACTAACTTGACATTTAATATTTTCTTTAATTTTCTCAATTTAGAGGAATTTGGTGCTTTGGAAAGTGTGAAAGCTGCTAGTGAACTCTATTCTCCTCTATCAGGAGAAGTAACTGAAATTAATGAAGCTCTAGCAGAAAATCCAGGACTTGTCAACAAATCTTGTTATGAAGATGGTAAGTTGTTGCTAGAAATTTTTTTAAGGTTTGCTGCAGTTAACATTTAATCTAGAATTTTAAGCAATCTTTAGCTGATGGTGGCTTCTTTTAGCCCTACTTGGTACTAAATAGAGATATTTTGCTTTAAAAAGGGAAAACAGTTTAGCTGAATATATAAGGAAGGTTATGTTTAAAATCTCTGTCAATAAAAGCATTACCTTATTTTATAGGGTTCTTAGTATCATAGTTGTAGACTCATTGTAAACACTTCAAAGTATTTACCTCTTCGGTCATAAAGCATCTAATCACATTGTGTGATGTAGGTGGTAATAGAATAACATTTATTACATTAATTTTCAGTTTTCTCATTTTCATCTTCATAATAATGTAGTAAGGTAAGCTAGCAGCAATTTTTTCCATTTTGTAGATGAATTGAGGCCCCAAAGGATTTCTCTGCTAAGGTCACACAGCCAACAAGATGCAAAATAAGCATTAGGTTGTAGTTCTCTGTTTCCTATCACCTACTTCTTCTCTCTACCGAAGATTTCTAATGCCATTAATCTAAGTAGTTACAGTGTTGGTGTTCCTTTTGTTAAAGATATACCTGGCCTTGTGTATTTGGATCCGTATGTAAAGTTGCTGATGCTTATTACAGCCTAGAAGTTCTTAGTCCATTATGGTAGAATTTCTTCTGGTTCTTTTCAGTTATGATATGTAAAGAATATTAATTTAATTCTTAAGGCTAAATTTTAAAGCTCTTTGAACAAATAATGAGTGATTTATGTAAAGAATACTAGGTTAATTTTGAGGCACTCAGAATTTACATTTTGAATGAATTTGACTTTCTCTTTAAAAAGGTGATTTGGAATATAAGATACTTTTTTTTGGTTGCAGGTTGGCTGATCAAGATGACACTCAGTAACCCTTCAGAACTAGATGAACTAATGAGTGAAGAAGCATATGAGAAATACATAAAATCTATTGAGGAGTGAAAATGGAACCCCTAAATAAACTAGTTTGAAACAACTTAATCTAGCATAGTTGTCTTAAATTAGTGGTGGATAGATTTTTAAAAAGCAACTTTTAGCAAAAGAAACTACTTGCAACAATGGTGCCTGAAGAAAATACCCCTTAACTTCCTAATGATTTCAGATAAACACTATGCATCTTTTTCACAACACCCTGTGATTTTTAGGCTAGTCTCCAGAATTCTCAGAATTCCTGAAATTATCTGTGGTAAAAGTAGTTATAAAAATTATGTAATTCAAGGATAACATTGTTATCTTAACCTTATATAATATTGTAACTTGCTTACAGCCATCCCTGGATTTGGGTCAAAATACTCAATGAACTTACCACTGGAAATAAATGACAGTGGAGAAAAGTTTGTTAGTTGTATAGTGTCCAGTGAAGAACATTACTATCTTAATTTTGCAATATACTGTGTTTGCTGGTGCTATTTTTATACAGTGAAGCAACAGCCTTGCAGGAAAATAAGAAAGTTTAATAATAAAATATTCAACTTCTTAATTAATCGTGTTTTTTGTTTTGCTGTTAATATTTCATTTAGTGACTCCGCTAGTATTTGTAAAGATGCTAATTTTAACTTACGGAAAGTTATTTTTTAAAAAGGAATTTTAAGCCCTAGCGATGAAAGGTTGGTTCCAAGAAAATGTTTCCTTTTAGTCACAAATCTTGCTTTTCTTAAGCAAAGATCTAATTGCCTGATAGCATCAAGTACTATTTTTTGGCCATCTTTAACATAAAAGAAATCACTGACTTTGTTTTTCTATCATGTCAATTAGAAGAGAAGAGTTAAAACAAGGAAAGGTGAAATTTTGATCAGCATACCACATGACATCCTTAAGAAAGTTAAACCACATTCACATAAGGTTTCTACTTAAGTAATGGGGACAGAAGTGGACACAGTGGCCAACATAGCATACTTTCTAATTAAGCCAATGGTAGTACTGTAGTATGCTGATATTTGGGGCAGGGGATAGAACATACATAAGTATATACACACACACAGATATATATACTTATACACACACACAGCAAGAACAAACTTCTACCATTTTCCCAGTTACTAGAGGAAAAGGGAAGTATGTAGACACTACTATCTTCTGGCAAATAAAGAACATAGAGTATGTAGGTAGGTAAATAACATACAAGTCTTTCCTGTTCCTCTGCAGAAAGAATGCATTCTTTCCAGGACTGTGCCAGTGGCCATATCACTGCTGAGCTGTGTCTGTTATTAATCAGGTTAATTAATTTGACTGTCTGCTTTGGAAATAGGGATGAGTAATAATTCCTCATTTAAATCTAAATAAATCTTGTTTTAAAGGTACTCTCATATATTACCTTCTTTCATCTTTACCACAATAGCCAGAGCTAGGTAGGGCATATCCATAACTACCACCATTTCATAGATAAGGTGATGGAGAGGATAAGAGGATATGGTTAGGATTTTCACATTTCCTGGCTCACTCTTCATCAGTTCCTTAGCAAATGTAAGTTACTATGATAATACTTAAGGGAATTCCCTGGCGGTCCGGTGGTTAGGCGCTTTCATTGCCAGGGCCCAGGTTCAATCCCTGGTCAGGGAACTAACACCCCACAAGACGCGTTAATGCGGCCAAAATATATTTAAATGGGAATCTGGCAGGTGGGGGGAGGATCAAAGAACAAAACTTTATGACAACTTGCTCTTTTTCACTGTTTAGAATACAGAGCCAATTCAACCTTCATTTCTGTTTTAGTGCTGCTGAAAGTATTATGTGTTGAATGGCCCTCCAAATGGACTAAATCAACAGAATTCAATTTCTCAGACCTCATATTCCTTTGAATGGTTTTGGTCTTAATAGAGGAGCTTAATATAGGTTTTGAATAATGCTCTCTAATAATTTAAAATTCAAGAAATGGAACAGATAACCCTGGAAGTGTTTAAAAAAAATTTTTTTTCGTATCACCTCCCAGATGGTTGAAAGAAGTTGACGGCATTAAGTTTTAATAAAGAAACCACTAGAGGGCTCTCTGTACAGGCATGCTAGTATGAAAATGAGGCTGGTATTTCAGATCAACTCTCAAGCAAACCAATTTCTGAATTTCTGCAACTTTTCTGGAGCTGCTAAAATGTCAGAGTACCACCCACCTTCAGTTTTTAAAATTACACTATAACTGTGCCTTCATTACTTCTCAACAATCACTGTATTATTTCAGACCTAATCATGCATCTTTCTCAGTGATTAAATTCTTTTTTCTTCTCAGCAACATGGCTTTACTATTAACTACCTATCCCCATCAGTCTTTTTTTTTTTTTTCCTTTTAAATACACTTTTTTAGAGAGTAGATTTAGGTTCAAAATTGAGCAGAAAGTAGTTTCTGTATACCTCCTGCCCCCATCTTGGTGTTTTTAAAACACCCCTTTGCCAACTCTGAGACCTTTTTCTACTAGAGCTTTTGTATCTTGATTCCATCTCTACTTTGGCTTTTTATAAACATGACTAGGCAAACACTCATCCCTTTAAGTTTCTGCTCAGTCATGTTATCAGGCTTTTTTTTTTTTTAACATCTTTATTGGAGTATAATTGCTTTACAATGGTGTGTTAGTTTCTGCTGTATAACAAAGTGAATCAGCTATACGTATACATATATCCCCATATCCCCTTGCTCTTGCGTCTCCCTCCCACCCTCCCTATCCCACCCCTCTAGGTGGACACAAAGCACCGAGCTGATCTCCCTGTGCTATGCGGCTGCTTCCCACTAGCTCTCTATTCTCCATTTGGTAGTGTATGTATGTCCGTGCCACTCTCTCACTTCGTCCCAGCTTACCCCTGCTACCAGGCTTTTACCTGCTAAGCTTCAACAGTGATTAGAAGCCCGTTTAAAACGGGTATGCAGACAAAATTAGTGTGAAGCAAATCATTTGCCAGATCTTCCACTTCCACGTGTGCTTAGGAGAATGTGCTTTCAGTCAAGAAGTTTAACAGTTATTTAGTAAATCTTAGTTAAGACTTTTGGTATACTTCCCAGAAACTGAGAACACAGCTTTAATGACTTGGCTAACAAATCCTGCTAGTCAGGTGGTTTCAAATTTTCTATTTTCAAGAGAACTAAAGGAGGTTCTTCCTAACCAAACTGTCAGGTGATAATTAAAAAAAAATTTTTGTTGCTTACTAGGTGATTTCTGGTGTGGAAAGGAGTTTAAAATTAAGAGACACTGCAAAACCCCTTCATGTGCATCTTCCTATGAACAAGGTATCTCACTCAGCTTACATCTATGAAAAAAACCATAAAATTGGGACTGAATCTGTCTCATTCTAGCAATATGTAATATTTCCCCACAGATACATGAATTGGCATGAGGGGAGGAACAGCCCCATCTCTTTCATTCTATACACTTTCAGTAACATTCTTTTGTTTACTATTTATGAACGCATGGAATATATTCCTTTATTTGCCAAGTGAGTAGAAATAAAGGTAATTTTAAATCTGGAAACAAATGTAGACTTACAGTATTATGAAAAAATTTTAAATTTCATTTTCAAATTATATTTTTGTGTTGCACAGAAACATGATAGATTACTCCAAAGTTTTTGATCATATATATATGTTAGAATGAAATTCTGTGGAGAAAGTAGAATAGAAATATAATTATGAATTTAGGAAGAAAAAGCAAAGAAAATTTTCAATTTTTTAGTTTATTCATGTATTTTTAAATAGATGTTTATGGGTATCAGATTGCTATTAAATTTAGCTTTCTTTCCGTACTTTTTTAAGAGTGATGTGCATTTTAAAATGCCAACATTTATGATCATCTAGATGGTACATCCTTTAAAGTCTGTGATTGGGAACTTCCTGGTGGCCCAGTGGTTAGGATTCTGGGCTTTCACTGCTGGGGCCCAGGTTTAATCCCTGGTCAGGGAACTGAGATCCCACAAGCCGCACAGCACAGCCAAAAAAAATTATCATAGAAAATTTTGTGTTTTAACACAAAAAAGTGGAATGAGGTATGCAGTTTTGTACAATTCCTTTTAGAAGTATGCAGGCATACTGTTAATTCCAGGTTGTGAAATACAAACGGTCCCAAAAGTGTGTATTTTTAGGTAAAGAATACCTTAAAAAGTAGTCATTCTAGAAAAGTACTTCATTCTAACGTCTTAGAATAATGTAATCTATACATCATTAAAAAATGGTCTTTCCATAGTATTGATAGGCTTTCTAATTAATACTGTACCTTCTGTAAAAAAAAACAGTAATACATATCTATCTTTCCAAATGGCTTTTTTTTTTCTTAGATTTTTTTTGACGGGGGCCCTTTTTAAAGTCTTCATTGAATTTGTTACAATATCGCTTCTGTTTTATGTTTTGGTTTTTTGGCCTGGAGGCAGGTGGGATCTTAGCTCCCCAACCAGGTATCGAACCCACACCCCCTACATTGGAAGGCAAAGTCTTAAACATCGGAACGCCCGGGAAGTCCCTCCAAATGGCTTTTAATCACAGGGGTATAAAAGGCTTATGATATTTTTCTCCAGCAGAAATATTCACACTTTTAAAACCAGAAAGCACAAGGGCTTTGGAACCAGACCTGAGATGGGTTCTACCACGAATGCCTGACTCCGGGCACAGGTTCCCACCCCTGGCTGCACCTTGGGATGCTCGAAAATACCAGCACCAAAGCTGGGAGGGGAGCAGGGGGTGACATTTCACTGTCTTCAACGAGTTCCTCAGCTGATTTAGCAACGTGGGGCTACTTTTCTACATTTGTATAAAAGATGCCAATGCCCACTTCACAGGCTGCGCTGCTACACGACAGGGGGTGGCGCCTTAAAGACCTACTGGCCTGCACCACCCTGGCACAGTCCTTATGGGGGAGAGGCGATTGGGGGACAGTGGGCAAAGTTTGGGGACATTTTCGGTCGCCTGGCATCTAGTGGGTAGAGGCCAGGGACGCTGCTAGCCACCCCCCATCACAGAACCATCCGCGCCAAGGGCAGCGGTGCGCAGGGAGAGGTCCTAGGTCTCTGAGGGGAAGCTGGTCCCAAAGCCCTCACTTTCTAACTCCAGGATCCGACGGGCACCCAACCCTAAGGTGGGTTTCCCTGACCGGCACTTAAGGCTACACGGTACCTCGCGAGGCGGCCTCCCGCGCTCTCAGCAGCAGTAAGCGCCTCACGCGCGGGTGGAAGGTTCGCGGCCGCGCACGGACTGCCGGGAGTACGCCCCCACCGCGGTCAGTGGGCGTCGCCTCCCGCGCTCAGTTTTGTTGCGCGTGGCGCGTATACGTCACTTCCACTGCGAATCCCCCGCAGGCCCGCCTACCGCCCCGCCCCCAGCGCGTCCATAACCCAGGGCAACTGTCGCTGTCGCCCGCCGGCGGGGACTAAACTGCCCGGGCGCCTTGGACCCCGCTGGCCCCACAGGAGGGTGTGAGCGGCGGCGGCCGCTTCCCCGCCTCCAGGGCAAGTCCCCAGACCACTCCTCGGGCGGCAGAGCGAGACCCCCTGCCCAGTTTGGAAGGAAACCTCCTTCTGAGGCGGGGAGGCAAAAAGGAGAGGTAGGGCGGGCCGGGGCTGGAAGGAGAGCGGGCAGGGCCTGGGGAGGAGGGCGCGGAATGGGTGGGGCAGTGGGAGGAGCCATTGAAAGGGCAGAGCCCTGTGAGGGAGGAGCCAATGGAGGAAGGGGTGGGGCTTGTGGAGCAAGCGGTGGCGCTTTGCTGGAGAGCATAGCTATTGAAAGAAGGGTATTGAGAAACTGGGATTGACATATATACACTAATATGTATAAAGTAGATAACTAATAAGAACCTGCTGTATAAAAAATAAATTAAAAAATTAAAAAAAAAAGAAGGGGAGCATCTTTTGTGGCAAGGTAGGAGCTGCTGGAGGAAGGGGAGGAGCTAGATGAGGAAGAAAGAAGGATCGTGGAGGAAGGGGCGGGGTGGGGCTACTAGAGGAAAGAGAGGAGCCAGGTGTCAACTGCTTGGCCTTCAGGAGCCACAGATGGAGAGTGAGTGTGTGTTTCAAGACTTGAACTTTCCTGTACATTGTATGCTGTGTGAGAGCTGGGAAGACGGGCGTTGCTTTACCATTTTACTACCAGTGCTAGGCATCTAATAGGCACTTAGTGAGTAATGAATGTGACTGGAAAAAGCAGAAGAGTTGGAGACTGGGATTGGAGTAGAAATGTTCCGATAGGGAGGGATGGTTATAGAAACTGCTGTCCTAGGAATCATTCTGTGAATAATCAAAGCTGCTGTGCTCTGTAGGTGTATAAGAAGCATAAAGCACAGATAATGAACATGGGGAGATAAACTTTGTATTCTTGAAAATGTGAACAAATTGTTCGAATGGGGTGGTGCAACCTTTGAGGCGAAGTTTCAACTGTCAAGTTGTGTTCCCAGACGGTAAGTTAGGTCGCAGTCCCAGGGTCATTTTCCTTTAGAAGCTGTATTGCCAGTGACCAGCATGCCCAGGCCAATCTTCAAGACCTATTTAACCAGTTCATATGCATAAAACTTAGCTCTGCAGTAAGAAACTTAACTAACATCATGGCTAAGAGTGTTTGTATTCTTTGATTTCTTCCTTCAAAACATGTTGATAAGGATCCACAGGAATATCCATTCAGAATTCCAAGTGAGGCTGCCAGAGACCTGACTTTCCCTGGCTGACATTCTGACATAGATTCAAGATTCTTTGAAACCTGAAACTTCTAGGAAAGTGGGGGTAGGTGTGTGGGCATGGCCTAGAGCCAGGGAGGGGGTAAGGAGTTTTGAGGTAATCACAGCCTGCTTTCGACAGAAACAACCTGCTTTTGACTTCAACACTCTGGGCTTTTCACCTCTTCTGACCCATTAACATTCCCTTCATCATTAATTGATTAAGAATATGTCAACTAGGTATAGGAATAGAGGGTAAGGCATTTGTAGTCTGACTGCATGGACAGGTGATAGCGACTATGTGGCAAAGATGATGGCAAAAAGAAAGAAAGAAGAGTGGCAGCACTCATCAAAGACAGTAAGGTGCCTCGAGTTCCTCTCGTGCTTTGAATCTCTCACTTCTGCTCCTGCTGCTATAGCCAGAGAAAACTCTCTGCTTTTAAAGGGCTCATATCGTTAGATTAGGCCCCACCCCGATGAACCAAGATAATTGCCCTATCTTCAGGTCAACTGATTAGCAACCATAATTACATCTATAAAGTCCCTCTTGCCACATAATATAACTTATCCATGGATGTTATAGCGCATCATATTGATAGTCCCAGGGATTAGGATGGGAAACCTTGTGGAGGGAGGATTGGCAGAATTCAATTTACTACATTATCTTTCAGGAATATTGTAGAAAAGCTACTGCAACAGGTTTTTTTTTTTTTTTCCCCAGTTTCTCTCCGTGAACATAAATCACATTTATACACTATTAGTTCCACCTCTAATCAGAATTTTATCTTTGAATTGATTCAAGTACACTCTTGGTCTTCCAAAGAATGGAGCTTGTATTCTGATACTTTTAATCTATAATATTCATCTTTTACTCTGACTTTATGATACGTACCAGGCTGGCTTTGCACGGTAGAATACCTATAGAAATCTGTTCCCTTCTATAGTGCTGAAATACGCTTTTGGGGGGGTATTTTTTCATAGAAAAACTACATTTATTTTTCTTTCATACCTGAAGCTAGTTCTTGTTTTCTTTCATTATGTAGCTTTATATACAATAGTGATAACTCACAGGATTAAATAGCACTCTAGTCCCTTTAATATGTAACTCTTCATCCAGTTATTTTAAAAACTATGTTATAGCTAGTTTCTTCTTTTGCTTCAGGTGTAATAGTTAAATGAATCAGTACTAGAATCAGAAAGGTCTGGCCTTGGAATTTCAGTTGACACTAACTATCTCAGTGACTGTGTTCATCGGTAGAGGTCAGGCTCCGCTGCAGTAACAGACAGATCCTAAAATCCCAATGGCTTGACTCATTAAGTGTGTTATCATTCATGCATAGTCTGATGAGTGCTTATGGGGGTTCTCCCCAAAGCTGTGACTCGGGATCCAGGCTTCCTTCATTTTGTGATGCTACCAACTCAACATGTGACTTCCAAGGTCATAGTGGGAGGAGAAGAGAGAACTGAAGGGGCACTTTACCTCTTCACTGTCTTATCCAGGACGTGATATAATCAGTTCCACTCGTTCTGCTGGCTAGGCTAGTCACAGCGCTCTAAGACAGCTGTAAGAGAGGCTGCAATGTAGGGAAAGGCAGTGGCTCTTTTGGGAGAACTAACTTTCTCACAGTGACCACGGAAATTTTCCCAACCTTCCCGTATGTTTTCTCATTAATAAAATTATACTAATAATCAGTAAATATGAGTTTCTCTCTTTCAGACGTTCAGTATAGGTACCAGATATAAATATATGTTGACTTTTATTTTTATTTAGCTGAGTTGAAACCAGTGTTTCTTGTATGTCGTCTTTGTCTCGGAATTGTTCATTTTCAATATAATGATTTCCATTCCCCTCCAGCCATTATATTTTCTTTTCTGGCATTCTTCCAACCTTGGTCACAGACAGCTGGTGGCTTGTATTGATTAGTAATAACGTGCACATTTGACTGAGTCATTTTGAGCTGTCCTATCCCACCTAGAGTGGGGTTGAAGCATTCTGAATAGACTGTGATCTCTAATAAAGAACAATAAAGACAGGGACCAGGTATGGATGTCCCTTGCACCCTTCTCAATGTGGCTAGACAGAGAGTCTCATACCGCCAGAACCATCAGACTGCTGCTTTCTGATTGGCATTGGATTCCCAGGAACAAGAATTTCCACACAATATCATGAAGAAAAGCATGCATGGACTTTAGAGTCAGAAAAACATGTCTACAAATTCTTTGATCCTTCTCCCACGGAGAAGTGGAGTGTGGATGTCCCCTCCTCTTGTGTGTGGGATGACCTCAGTGGCTGGTCAACCAGTTGAGTCCAGCAAAAGTGAAACGATGTGACTTATAAGGCTAGGTCGTAAAAGGCAATTCAGCTTCTGCCTATTCTAATATTGTAATGATATCAAACACTTGGCAAGCGTTAGTTGTCCTTCCTTTCCTCAAGCTTATCTTTCTTCAAGTAGTTTCCTGAGAAATAAGACTGACTCTGCAATGCTATGGTCGAAATTGGTTGCAACCCAGCATCTTTACATTTTGGTAATATGTACCGTATTATGAGTACCCTCTTTGCGGTACAACAGAAAACCCAAGACCCCTGTACTACCTTATAGCAAGGATTCTGGCATGTGACCTAGGTTCCACCAATTAGATGCACCCTCACAATACATGCATTGAGAAGTGAATAACAGGAAGAAGTGGTCATTTGCAAAGGGGTGAAAGAAATTCGTCGTGATGGTGGCAGAGGCATTTGATACTTTGGGCCTGGGGTGGCAGAGCTTTGGAATCCAATCCCAAGTGTCCTATTTCTGAAAGCTGAGTCAGTTACATATTTTGAATAAATAGTTCCAGGAACAAATTTTTCCTGACTTTATAGCTTCAAAGTCTTCCCCTGAAGATTTTGTAGGCTACCTAATAACTTCTGATAATTTTGTTATTAAAAACCAATGAGGAATATATAAAATAGATAAACAACAAGAACCTACTTTATGGCACAGGGAACTATATTCAATATCCTGTAATAACCTGTAATGGAAAAGAATCTGAAAAGGAATATATATACATAAATCACTTTGCTGTAAACCTGAAAATAACAGCATTTTAAATCAACTATACTTCAATAAAAAGTTGTTTGTTTTGAAAAAAAAAACCAACTTGTGGTTACAATCAAGAGAGGGAAGGGAAGAGAGACAAATTAGGAGTATGAGATTAAAAAAAAAATCAATGAGGATTCTGTCATTTACAACAAGGGCCCAACTAATAAAAATGTACACTTCCAATTTGAGCCTCAGATCCAATGATTAACATAACACTTATATAAGAATGATGTCTCATAGTTATACGTAGTTTAAGAGCCCTCATGAGTTGTTTTTTAATGTAAATTTTCATCTTTAATGCCAAACTCTTTTCCAAAGTATACCCATTTACTCTCCTCCCATCGACGTTTTACACTTTATCAACAGGTTTTTTTTAACCTTTACCAAAATTTTTGTTATGTTGTGCTATCTCAATTGACTTTTTGTGTAAAGTTCTATGAATTTTAACATATATATAGACACCAATCTGTCTACCATTGCTATAGTTCTGTCTTTTTGAGAATGTCATATAGAGTATACGCTCCTGTATTCTGTAGAGCATGCAGTACAATTTTCTGAAAACGACTGGATTCACTCAGCATAATGCCTTTGAGAGTCATCCATATCATTATACATAGAGAGAGTTTGTTTCTTCTTATTGCTGAGTAGTGGTCCATTGTATGCGTATACCAGTTTGTTTACCTGTTCACCTATTGAAGGATATTTGGGGTGTTTCTAGTTTGAGGTGATTATGAACAGAGTTGCTATAAATACTCATGTACAGATTTTGTGTGAATATAAGTTTTAATTTCTCTAGAATAGTCATCAAGAGTAGGATTGCTGCGTAGTTTGGTGAGTGTATGTCTCCCTTTATAAGAAATTGCCAGATTGTTTTCTAGAGGGGCTTTACCATTTTGCATTTCTACCAGCAATGTATGAGAATTCCAGGTGCTGCTGTCCTTGCCAACAATTGCTATCGTCAATATATATATATTTTTAACATCTTTATTGGAGTATAATTGTTTTACAATGGTGTATTAGTTTCTACTTTATAACAAAGTAAATCAGCTGTACATATACATATATCCCATATCTCCTCCCTCTTGTGTCTCCCTCCCACCATCCCTATTCCACCCCTCTAGGTGGTCACAGAGCACCGAGCTGATCTCCCTGTGCGATGCAGCTACTTCCCACTAACTATCTATTTTACATTTGGTAGTGTATATATGTCCATGCCACTCTCTCACTTCGTCCCAGCTTACCCTCCCCCCTCCCTGTGTCCTCAGTTCCATTCTCTACACCTGCCTCTTTATTCCTGTCCTGCCCCTAGTTTCTTCAGAACCATTTTGGTTTTTTTTAGATTCCATATATATGTGTTAGCATACGGTATTTGTTTTGCTTTTCTCTTTCTGACTTACTTCACTCTGTATGACAGACTCTAGGTCCATCCACCTCACTACAAATAGCTCAATTTCGCTTCTTTTTATGGCTGAGTAATATTCCATTGTATATATGTGCCACATCTTCTTTATCCATTCATCTGTCAATGGACACTTAGGTTGCTTCGGTATATCCTCGGTAGTGGGATTTCTGGGTCAATATTTTTAATTTTAGCCATTTTAATACGTGGTTTTAATTTGCACTTCCCTAATGGCTAATGATGTTGAATGTCATTTTTTGTGCTTTTTTTTTATGGGGAATAATTGCAATCCCTGATCCCCATCACAAATGGGGTTCAACAGGTTCCCCGCATCTGCCGGCATAGAGTAGGCACACACTGAGCTAGGCATCACAGACCTGTTATTGCTCAATCTTGGGTGGCTGAATGCCATTTGTCCCTCTAAGAAGTATGTGCTTATTATATCCTCTTTGGTGAAGTGTCTGTTCACAAGTGTTTTGTCCATCTTGTATTTGGAAAAATTAATTTTTTGATTTTCTATTTGTTGTTATTTTCTTACTATTGAGTTTGCAGAGTTCTTTACATATTCTGGATAGAAGTCCTTTATCAAATAAGCGATTTGCAAATATTTTCTCCCAGTCTGTTGCTTGTCTCTTTTCATTCTCCAACAGAGCCTTTGGCAGAGTGAAAGTTCATAATTTTGATGAGGACCAGTTTATCTATCTATCTATTTGTTTATTTATTTATTTATTTATTTAATGGATCATGCTTTTGGTGTCATGTCTAGAACACTTTGCCTAACCCCAGTTCTTAAAGATTTTCTGTATTTTATTCTAAAAGTTATATAGTTTTATGGTTTATATTTAGATCTATGATCCATTTTGAGTTAATTTTTTGCATATGAATGGCCAATTATTGCTACATTCTCGTTGAAAGACTGTTCTTTCTGCACTTAATTTTTTTTGCATCTTTGTCAAAAATCAATTGGCCGTGTTTATGTGGGCATATTTTTGAACCCCTTATTCTGGCCCATTGATCTGTTTGTCTCTGCATTCACCAATACCATACTGATTCCTATAGTTTTATGGTAATTTTTGTTTGTTTTTTGTTTGTTTGTTGTTCTGTTTTGTTTTGTTTTTGAGTTTAAAAAGGTATTATTCTTTATTTTAAAAAATAGTGATAAAATGTACATAACGTAAAACTTACCATCTTCACTATATTTAAGTGTACAGTTCAGTGGCATTAAGTACATTCACGTTGTTTGTGCACCCATCACCACCATCCACCTCCAGAACGTTTTTCTTTCTTTTTTCACACACAGACACACACACACACACACACACACACACACACTGTATTTTAGTTTTACAAGAGATAAATAAACTGACACCAAGCATTGTAAATGGATGACCACAACAAAATACCATATTGATTCCTGCAGTTTTATGGTTATTTTTTAAACTGGGTAATGTGATTCCTCCATTTGGTTCTTCATTTTCATAATTGTTTTAGCTATTATAGTTCCTTTTATATTTCCTAATAAATCTTAAAACCAGTTTGTTAATATCTATAATAAATCCTGCTCTAGACTCATATCTTGATATTCAGCAGTTATTCCTCCAACTTCTTCTTTGAGATTGTCTGTCTATTCTTGGGCGTTTGTATTTTCGCATATGTTTTTGAATCCAGAAAATTGAAAACAGTTTTTAGAAAATAATTTTAACTTTATAGTCCTATCTTCCCAAGATCTAGGACTTCCCATTTCCAGGGGCCCTGGACTCTATTTTCAAAGACCACAAATGTCTACATTTTAGGTAGCGATATTTATAGTTATTAAAGGTCATTTGCTTTGTATCTCACCTCTGATGATACCAGATGAGTGTGGAACCAAGACATTACTACTGGTCGCCAAAATCTGGCTTCCTTTTCCTTCTGGAGATAGAGGAGGAAGTATTATCTCCACTTCTCCTTGAAGTTAAGCAGTACCTTGTGACTTGTTCCAGTTAATCACATGGGGACTGAAGTCATATGATTTACTTCTAGGCAGAAACATCTAAGAGCCAGTGAGTGCCCATGTTTGCCATCACATTGTGCCATCGCAGTTGGCTACGGTTTCCCAGGATGGTGTCTCCATCAGTTCAAGTTCCAGAGTGAGGATAATGTGGAGCAGAGTCCAAAACATCACACAGTGGACATGTAGCATGAGTTAGAAATAAATTCTTGTTGTTTTTTACTACTGGAAAAAAACCCCTGGGATTGCCTGTTATTGCAGGATAACCTTGACGATCTTGACTAATACTAGGTAGCTGAGGCTAACAGACAGTGACCATGTCAAACAGAAGTATACCCTGGTAAGGCTGCCAGGCAACCTTTTCCAAAAAGAACCTGACAGCTTAAGCCATATTGGGGTACACACACACAAAACAAACAAAAATTCAGAGTTTTATGGGCATTTTCAAACAGACCCATTTCTACTTTTGTTAAAATGATAAAGTAACTACATTATCACCTTCTTGACCAAGGAAATACAAAGTTTCTTTCTGTAATAATATAGCATACTCTATCTGTCTCTTCTTGTGTCTTCTGCTATCCCTTTTCTTAGCTTCTCTTCAGCTACTAGCCTTTTGGAAATGTCTTTGTGTTCTTGGTTGGGCTTGCGGGGGGGTCTCCTCTTTTCACGTAGGTTTCTCTCTGGGCAGCATTATTTATTTGCAAATAGTAGATATGGTCATTGTTCCCGGTTTACAAGAATTTCAACCCCTGCCACCCTATTTTAACTTTCATCCAACACATCCATGAGCGTAGCAACAGAAGACGTGTCCTTTCCAGCGAAAGGACTCCGCTGTAATATCGGTGTGCCTCTGCCACCGGCCAGTGGCAGCTTAATGGAAATCTTTGTTCATTTCAGGAGCAGGATACTTTGTATTCTAAGTTACAGATTGGTTAGGCTGTCAAAGCTCCATTGATTTTGCCAGATGTATAACAAAAAGGCATTTGGTAGTCTCTGTACTTCTTCATTAACAAACTACACCATCATAGTGCGGAGTCAGAGATCTGGAAGGTAATGTCTACTTTTTTTTCCTCTGAAAAAATTCAATGAGAATTCAATGAGAAGGCTTTGAGTACTTTGACTTATGAGTAGTTGGCTAATTATTTATGGAGTGTCTCCAAATCACCTTCGTAAGCTTTATTCTCTGATTTTTTTTGACTTTGTGGTACATCTGTTCTCTTTATGTAAGTCCCTCTTCAAGGTCTTTACTCCAGTTTAAAATTATACAAACCGTGTAATCTATTCTTTGATACATTTACTTCAGTTTGCTTAAGGTCAAAATTCATGCTTTGCTCACCTCCACCGTATTCTAACACGATGGCTTAAAAGAAAACATGTTATTATGGAAAATTTCACAGTGACATAAAAGTAGAGAGAATAGTGCAATTAACCTCCGTGTCCTCATACCCTTCTACAACAAACAGAATTTGTGGCTACGTTTATTTCCTCATTCTCTCTGTAACCATGGCCACACCCACCCCCTTGCAGGACTTTTGAAGCAAGTCATAACGGCTTATGTTTAATTGGTAAAATAATAACCAACTTTACAGGTTTTTGCTGATCATTTTCTTTTCTGTTTTTTTTTTGCAAATTTATTTATTTTTGGCTGCGTTCGCTCTTCGTTGCTGCGTGCGGGCTTTCTCTAGTTGCCGCGAGCCGGGGCTACTCTTAGTTGTGGTGCAGGGGCTTCTCACTGCGGTGGCTTCTCTTGTTGCGGAGCATGGGCTCTAGGAACACGGGCTTCAGTAGTTGTTGCACGCGGGCTCAGTAGTTGTGGCTCGCGGGCTCTAGAGCGCAGGCTCAGTAGTTGTGGCACATGGGCTTATTTGCCCCACGACATGTGGGATCTTCCCGGACAAGAGCTCGAATCCGTGTCCCCTGCATTGGCAGGCGGATTCTTAACCACTGCACCACCAGGGAAATCCCATTTCTGTTTATTTTAAATGCTGCTAGAAATGATATTTTCTGTATCATACTGAATTTCCATAGGCTCTTAGACTCTCGTTCATCTTCTTTATTTCATTTCCACATATCTTGAGTTCCTTGGATCAGTTTTTCTTTGGGTTTATTCTTGTTTATCCAAACATGTACTTTCGGGGCTTGCACCTCAGTCAAAATTTTCTTCTTTGTACATTTCAGTTCTAGCCACCTCAATAGCGTATGTTAGAGAATTTAATACCTTCTGGCATACATCTGTGTGCCTTCCTGCTTTGTACTACAAATCCAATTTTCTAGTTGCATCTGCAAATGCATTTTCCCAAGAGAGCATTTGCACTGTGATCTTTGTGTTTCGTTGATGTAATTTTCTTGGAAAACATATGGACTTTTAGGTGTACTTTATACCAGTGATTCTTAAACCAAATCAGGTTGTAAAGCTCCGTGGAAATCAAGAAGTGGAAGAACATGAGTTCTGATTTACTTCAAATCTATAAACAAGGCATAATTTTATCATCAGAAAATGAGTATTATGTCACTGCAGATTTCTGCATTCCAACGTAGAAGGAAAACTGCATGTAATTTGTCAGAAATCACATGTCCACTCTTTCAGTTGACCTTTGATTGCTTCTTGCACATTTCTATATGTCATCTCTTACATGAGCTGGAGGACAAGAATGGGCAGTAAATCTCGAAGGCACAGGACTTCCCTGGTGGTCCGGTGGGTAAGACTCTGAGCTCCCAGTGCAGGGGGCCCGGGTTCCATCCCTGGTCAGGGAACTAGATCCCGCTTGCGTGGCGCAGCTAAGAGTCTGCATGCCACAACTAAGAGTCTGCATGCCACAACTATGTTGCAACAGGATCCCATGTGCTGCAACTAAGACCCGATGCAGCCAAAATAAATAAATAAACTAATTAAATATTTTTAAAAATCTTGAAGGCATGTTTATAGGAGGTAAACTGAAAATTAAGATGATTCTTTACACTTACTGAATTTTTTCTAATTAGGAAAAGCCCACCAATATTCTGTTTTAGTAGTGGAGCATCTTGACGCAGCTTGAGAACACCAGTGTTCCAGAGGAGCACCTAGCAATCTGGTATGCAGTAATCTGACCATTTGACTAAGAATACTGCATTTACCAACTCAGAGATGATACGTTGTTTTCAGTCATAAGGAGTCAGTATAGTTCCCATGATCCCCCATTAAATGAGCAAAGTACTTATATTGGGTTGGCAAAAAAATTCGTTCAGGTTTCTCTGTAAGATGTTGCAGGAGAACCCGAACGAACTTTTTGGCCAGCCCAATAAAAATGTAGTATTTATAACAAATAAGTAAAGTGCATATAGCAGTGCCTGGCTCATAGTAAGAGCTATGTAACAGTAAGTTTTATTATTAAATTATTGTTGTTACCTGGGTTTCTTTTGGTACTTGGTAATATAATGTGACTGGAACCTCTTCTGGCGCCTTCACCAGGTCCATCTTCTAACTTACTCTAGTTTTTGTTGTTGTTGTTGATTTTTGTTTGTTTCTTTTTGTTTGTTTGTTTGGCTGTGGCATGAGGGATCTTAGTTCCCCGACCAGGGATCAAATCTGTGCCCCCTGCAGTGGGAGCGTGGAGTCCTAACCACTGACCCACCAGCGAATTCCCTCTACTGACTCTAAAATAGGGGCTTGGGCCTTCCCTGGTGGTGCAGTCGTTAAGAATCTGCCTGTCAATGCAGGGGACACGGGTTCGATCCCTGGTCCAGGAAGATCCCACAGGCTGCGGAGCAACTAAGCCCGTGTGCCACAACTACTGAGCGTGTGAGCCACAACTACTGAAGCCCGTGAGCCTAGAGCCTGTGCTCCACAAGAAGAGAAGCCACTGCAGTGAGAAGCCTGTGCACCTCAATGAAGAGTAGCCCCTGCTCTCCGCAGCTAGAGAAAGCCCACGCGCAGCAATGAAGACCCAACACTGCCAAAAAAAGTGGGGGGGGGCTCACCTAATACCACATCTTTGGCCTCTGCGGTTCTTCTCTCTAGATATAGAGGTAGGGATAGGGATATAGTCTTCTCTTCAGATTTCACATATTCTCTTGACATGTAAGAAGTAGATGGAGGAGCTGGAGATGGTTAACCTGTAAGAGAGAAGAGTACATGGAACATTTTCATAGGGCTGTTGGGAGGCTGAGGCAGTGGCCAGTCTCTGGATCAATGATTCTTCAATCCTCTGTAGTGACAGACTGCTTTGTACCTCTGATGCAAGCCCTTCCCCCAGAAATGATTGAGCGTTTACAGAGGCATCATAGACCTCCAGAAACCCATCCGTGGATGGGAAGGCTTCCTGCCTTGGTCTGGAGGGCAAAACGAGGACCAGGGAGTGGATGATGTTGAATGGGCAGGGAAAGAGGTCCTGGTTCAATATAAGGATGCTCTTTCTAACAGAGTGGTAGTTCTCCAACTTTGCAGGATTTTACAATCACCTAGGGTGATTTAAAACATTCTGATGGCCAGGCTGTGCCCAGACCGACTATAATCAGAATTTCTGTGGGTACAGTCTGGGCATTTTTACTTTTTATAAAGTTCCCCAGATGATTGCAAGGTGCAGCCGAGTTCAGGAATCAGTAAATTAGAGTACTTTGCCATTGGAACAGTCTCTTTAAGTAGTGAGCGCCTTGTCAGTGGAGATACTTCAAGCACAGAACATTTTTCTTATTGATTTGAACATTCTAACTATACTTAATCTCTCCTAAACAGTATCTGTTTCTTTGCTCTATTAACCTCAAGTTCAAATTTATTTTATTATTTAAGAAATGACTTCGCTTTTGATTCTCTGCTTTTTTTCTTTCCAGTTGTACACTTGTTAAGCCTATGGGTTCTGTGGTATTTGCATTTGTAATTCAAAATTACAAAGGTGTGAGTGTACTTATAGGAGCTTCTTTGGCCTGGGCAGCAACTAAAGTGAAATTTCACAATATGAAAGGCCCAGGCTGGTTTGCATAATCTGTCTGGTCCTTAATCATACTTCTGTTTGGAAAGAGAATAGTGCTTCTAGTTTTCAGTCACTTGTAATATCATTTCTTTCCCTTTCAGCGTTCATTCATTTCCTCTGATGTCATATTGGAAAAGATTAGGATGCCCAAAGATATCTGACCTTCCATAGGTAAGTGGAACTTTATTAGCATCAAAATGCCATTTTAAGCCTATGTGAAAAAGCCAAAATGGTAATTAAACAGATATTGTTATCAGAAGTTGCTGATCTCTACCTAGACAGAAAGTGAAAATGTATGCTTCTGGCAGGGGTCACTTTGGGGTGAGAGAGCAAGGCGTGTGGTTCCCAGTGGCCTCTGTCTCATTACAAGCAAAGTTTTCCTCAGGAAGGCCCTGGCCATTCATCAGCAGTCGTTGTGCTGATGTAATACTGGTGGTCATTGCCTGGGCATTAGAGTTCATCCACACAGCTTGCGGGGTCCCCAGGAGGAACCCATCTGTGGGACTGTATTACAATCATGCTGGGTTTATAGATGAGCAAACAGACCTGGAAAAGTAACTCGCCCAACGAAACAGACAGCTAGGACATAGGATTGGAACCCTGGCTGATTGGAACCCGAGTCTGTGCTCTCCTGATAAGGATTATTACTTTCCTACCACTTTGGCTGGCTTATGAATGCCAAGTCCTATTTTTCAACCTGGAAAAACATCAGCTAAAGATAGACAGCATCATCATCACCACCACCTACCACCACCACAGCCACCAACACCATCATCACCACCACCTACTCTATCAGTTCGCTAGGACTGCCACCACGAAGCACCACAGACAACAGAAGTTTACTGTTTCAGTTCTAGAGACTTGGGAGTCCAAAGTCAAGGTGTTGGCAGGGTTCGTTCTTTTTTTTTTCTGGGTTGTCTTTTCACTTTGTTTGTTTGTTTTGACCACGCTGTGCAGCACGTGAGAATCTTAGTTCCCTGACCTGGGATCGAACCTGTGCCCCCTGCATTGGGAGTGCGGAGTCTTAACCACTGGACCGCGAGGGAAGTCCCTCACTTTTTTTTTGTTAAATTGAAGTATAATTGATTTACAGTGTCGTGTTACTTTCAGGTGTACAGCAAAGTGATTCAGTTATATATATATTATAGATATAATATATAATTATATCTATAATATATAGATTCTTTTTCAGAAAGAATATATATATTCTTTTTCAGATTCTTTTCCCTTATAGGTTATTATAAAATAGTGAGTATAGTTCCCTGTGCTATAGGGTAGGTCCTTGCTGGTTATCTGTTTTACACATGGCAGTGTGTATATGTTAACCCCAGACTCCTAATTTATCCCTCCCCCTGGGTTGGTACCTTCTGAGGCTGTGAGGGAGGCATGTGTTCCAGGCCTCTCTCCGTGACTTGTAGATGACCATCTCATCCCTGGGTCTCCTCACATTGTCTTCCCTCTAAGCACGTCTGTGTCCAAAGTTCCCCTCTCTATGCGGACACCTTCATATAGGGTGGATGAGGGTGAACCAATTGACTTAGCTTTGACCACATTCTCCACCAGCTTCCTCAGAAGCCAAAGGATCCCCAAGCCGACATCCAGGGCTGTTCAGACAGGACAGAGGGGGTAGCTGCCATGCATCTGTCACACACAGCACAACGGTTCTCTTCATATTAGCACAGCATCATTTGCATGTTTTGGGAGTGGAGGGTAGGGACGCTTAACCCTACATTCCTACTCTGCAGGGGCACTTGGTACCCCATCACGAGAGACCGAGTCTGTGGTAACATCTTTCTACCCTCTTTTCTTTTTTTTTTTTTAAATTTATTTTTATTTTATTTATTTTATTTTTGGCTGCTTTGGGTCTTCGTTGCTGCACACGGGCTTTCTCTAGTTGCGGTGCGCAGGCTTCTCATTGCGGTGGCTCCTCCTGTTGCGGAGCATGGGCTCTAGGCGCGCGGGCTTCAGTAGTTGTGGCACGCGGGCTTCAGTAGTTGTGGCTCGCGGGCTCTAGAGCGCAGGCTCAGTAGCTGTGGCGCACGGGCTTAGTTGCTCTGTGGCATGTGGGATCTTCCCGGACGAGGGCTCGAACCCGTGTCCCCTGCATTGGCAGGTGGATTCTTAACCACTGCGCCACCAGGGAAGCCCTCTACCCTCTTTTCTTCACTTCCAACTTTGGTCTTTAAATCCATCAGTCTTTAAAATTAGCCTTATCTTTTACAATGTCAATAGCTGG
This sequence comes from Physeter macrocephalus, assembly GCF_002837175.3. Classification (NCBI taxonomy): domain Eukaryota; kingdom Metazoa; phylum Chordata; class Mammalia; order Artiodactyla; family Physeteridae; genus Physeter; species Physeter macrocephalus. Next base: position 49,313,164 of record NC_041230.1, on the reverse strand, counting down.
CAAAGGATGATTTTGTAATATTTCTTCTGTCTATTCCTGAACATATCTTGACGGTATTTCACCTGAGTTGTTGAATTGCTATTTAAAAAACAACAACAACAACAGTATTAAATGCTAAGTTCAATTTGCGTTTCAAACCACAGGAAGAAGATGTTAAAGACTTTAAGCAACCATCACAGCAATGGATCTCAGTCTGAAAAACAAGACTGAATTAGAAAATAGTGAAAATAAAGAAATTCAAAGCACAGACGAAACTGAATTAATCTATACTTGTCCAGATGAAAGAAGTGAAAAGAATCATGTTTGTTGTCTTCTCAATATCAGTGACATTACACTTGAACAAGATGAAGAAGCCAAAGAGTTTGTCATTGGAACTGGATGGGAAGAAGCAGTGAGTATTTTCTTGAGTTAGGTCTCTTGCATGTCAGTGTTTGGACACAAGCCTTTTCTTTTACTATTTTCAAAAATAGTTACTATTGCCAAAAAAAAAAATGTGTAAACGATGAAATATAGAAACCTTTTGGAACAGAGGTAGGATGTTAATGATGAAAATAGCTGTACCTTTTATTGAGTATTTATGGCCACTCACTGTTGGCAAGCACAGTACTGAATGCTTTACGTACATCAATTCATTCACCTTCTCAGTAGTTCTGTGAGGCAGGTATTATGTGAGGCATAATATTATGTGAGACAGCCTCACTTCTTGGACAAGGATACCAAAGCACCGAAAAGGTGAAATGTGTCAAAGATCACCCAGGCAGTGGTCAAGGCAGGGCCTGAACCCAGCTCTTCTGGACTCCAGAACCCAAGCTACTTAACTTAACCCAAGCTACTTAATTCCCCAAGAGACCTGAGATTTTTATCCTGATGGTTCTACTCAGAACCCTGTGGGTTTATTCTTAAACTATTCTTAGAATCAGTAGTAGAAATACAGTTCTCAATTTAGAACTGTAGGGGAATTTGGTCTAATCCAATGTTTCTCACTTGGTAGTGTCACAGCTGGTGGGGAGGGAGAGGGGATGCTACTGGATGTAGTGAGTAGAGGCCAGGGGTGCTGCTCCGCATCCTACAATGCCCAGGGTGGCTCCCACCGCAATAAATGGTCCAGCCTTGGGACTTCCCTTGCGGTCTGGTGGTTAAGACTCTGTCCTTCTATTGCAGGGGGTACATGTTCGATCCCTGGTGGGGGAGCGAAGATCCCACATGCCACGAAGACAAAAAAAAAAAAAAAGAAATGATCCAGCCTTGTCTTAGCTTGGGCTGCTGTGATAGAATACGTTAGACTGGGTAGCTTAAGCAACAGACATTTATTTCTCATTCCGAGGTCAGGGTGCCAGCATGGTTGGGTTCTTGGTGAGAGCCCTATTTCATTTTATTTTATTAGTTTTTGGCTGTGCCATGCAGCATGCGGGATGCAGGATCTTTAGTTCCCCAACCAGGGATCGAGCCCTTGCCCCCTGCAGTGGAAGTGTGGAGTCTTAACCCCTGGACCGCCAGGGAAGTCCCCTCCTTTTCTTATAAGGGCCCTAATCCCATCATGAGGGCCCTGCCGTCTTGACCTCATCTAACCCTAATACCTCCCAAACACCCACCTCCAAATACCATCGCACTGGGGATTAGGGTTTCAACATAGGAATTTGCCGGGGGAGGGTACACAAACATGCAACCCATAAAAAGCCCCCAATGTCGGTAGTGCCAATGTTGAGAAACCTTGATCTAATTGCTTTATTTTATAAATATGGAAACTGAGGCCAAAATAAGGCAGAGTGACTCTACCCAAGTCCACTTGACAGTTGCAAGAATGTGTCTTCGGAGCCTCCTCTGGTGCTCTCTCTACTGTACGCGCCCCCCCCACCTCGTTAAGCATATATGACCTTCTATACACACACCCCCAGATCAGGTAAGTCAAGGTGGTAGAGAGTTCTATTTAAACATGGAAAACTTTCCAAGCTTAGAAGGTTCAGTTTACTATTCAAGGTAATTACTTTGAAATATACATCCAAGGGCTGTTGGAAAAGAATTTTCTTTTAATTGGAAAAATTGCTCGCGCCCCATGCTGTGAGTACATTTGCTGTTCACACTCTGTCTGGTATGACCATTTCCTCCTGCCTAGTGCCTGCTACTCTTTGCTCTCTCTGCCCAGCCCCCGACCCCTGCCCACCCATCCCTACCCCACCTCTCAGACAGCCTTGCCTCAGGAGGGGTGACTGAGGTCTGTCCCCGCCCCCTGCAAAGGCTGGCTTCCTGCACTGGCTCATGGCCCCCTGACCCTTTCTGTGTCGGTGCCAGGGACCCCTGGGCCAGCATTTAGAGGAGGACAGAGAACACTTTGCTGGTAGCAATTCGTGAGAGTTTCTTATGCTTGCAGAGCCAAGGGACCTCACAGGAGGCAGATGCTGGGATGCCTCAGGGCTGCACAATGTTGACCCAGGCTGACCCAGTGCAGGAGCCTTTCCTATCACTACCCTGCTGTTTCTCCCCGTGGCAGCCTGTGGATGCTGACACCACTTGGCGGCTCTGTGGACACTCAGTCAGGAGGGAGGCACAGTCACCTTGCACTGCAGCTGGGCTCGAAGTCCTGGCAGACCTCCAGACCTTTTTGGAAACACCTAGCTTACCTGTGACACCTCACCTGTAAGGACCAAAAAGGCAAGGTGTCATTGCCCCCTGCCCTGGGACTTGGATCCCCTGCCAGGCCATCTGAACACCCCGGAGATGTAGATCCTCTGTATCAGCCTCGACCCAAGGCTCATGTGGGGTGCCTTTTTTTTTTTTTGGCTGTGCCTTGCAGCTTGCTGGATCTTGGTTTCTGGACCAGGGATTGAACCCGGGGCCTCTGCGGTGAAAGCGCCGAGTCCTAACCACTGAACTGCCAGGGAACTCCCATGTGGGGTGCTTTTTATTTTATTTATTTATTTACTTATTTTTTTTAAAAAGATGTATTTATTTTATTTTTTAATTAATTTATTTTTGGCCGTGTTGGGTCTTCGTTGCTGCATGCGGGCTTTCTCTAGTTGCGGCAAGCGGGGGCTACTCTTCGCCGCGGGCTTCTCATCACGGTGGCTTCTCTTGTTGCGCAGCAGAGGCTCGAGGCACGCGGACTTCAGTGGCTGTGGCACGCAGGCTCAGTAGTTGTGGCTCATGGGCTTAGCTGCTTGGCGGCATGTGGGATCTTCCCGGACCAGGGATCGAACCCACGTCCCCTGCATTGGTAGAAGGATTCTTAACCACTGCACCACCAGGGAAGTCCCTGGGGTGCTTTTTAAAATCTACGTTCCCAGGAATTCCCTGACCCTTCCCAAGCCCCTCCCCTGAGTACTGGCTTAGTAGGTTGGGGTGGGCCTCAGGAATCTGGATTTTGAAAAGCAGCTCAGGTGACTCTTAGGGTCAGGCAACTGGGGAGCCTTTGCTGACCCAGTTGGGCCTGTTTAATGGATCCAGAAAGACAGAAGCTCAGGGGTTGCTCCACATTTTAGGCTCCCCTCCCTCACTCAACATCCCGTTAAGCCAGAGTTGGCTTTTTCCACACACACAGCCCGGAGACAAATCCCCTTGCCTGGTTGGAGGTGGGGACCAAGCGACTTGCCTCACTGCACCAAAGCCACCATCTGCAGAGAGGCTGTCAGCCTGAGGACCTGTCAGCAAATGGGCTGGGACCCTTGCTTTTCTGTAAAAGCTGGAAAACCACCCGGGGAGCCAGGGTCGAGAGCAGTGAGGTGTGAGGCCAGCAGCATGGTCCTCTTGAAGGTGCAGTGCCGACCCTGCAGCACGTGGAGGGACGGGGTTCCCGGAACAGAGGCAGAGGGAGGGGGAAGCTGGGGAAGATGTGCTAAGGCTGACTCAGCGTGCAGTGCTGGGCAGCGGCCTTGTAGCCGTCCAAGAACTGGGACTTCACTACGCTAAAGAAGATGGTTTTTTTTGATGAGAACATATTCAAGGCTTCAGCAGCACGGCTTTGGGAAGGGCTAGGCCTGTGGAATAAGAAAGTATCGGACTCCAATAGCACTTACTAGACTTTTTAAAAAAGTGATGCTGCAGGCTTCCCTGGTGGCCCAGTGGTTAAGAATCCACCTGCCAGTGCAGGGGACACGGGTTCGAGCCCTGATCCGGGAAGATCCCACCTGCCACGGAGCGACTAAGCCCGTGCGCTACAACTACTGAGCCTGTGCTCTAGACCCCATGAGCCACAACTACTGAGCCCTCGTGCCACAACTACTGAAGCCCGCGTGCCTAGAGCCCGTGCTCCGCAACAGGAGAATCCATCGCAATGAGAAACCCACCCACCGCAAGGAACAGTAGCCCCCACTCGCTGCAACTAAAGAAAGCCCACGCAGCAAAGACGACCCCACGCAGCCATAAATAAATACATAAAGAAAAATAAAGTTCCCTTTAAAAAAAAATTTAAAAAAATAAAAAGGGGTGCTTCTTGACACTTACGAATTTCTAACAGGAATTTGGGGAGCTGAACATGTGAGGTGAGAGGGTGTGGAGGGTGAAGAGGGGATGACGGGAAAGGGATGTTTTTGTGCAGGAGGACCAGAGGCTGGCCCCGTCTTCAGGCCCGGGAGACAATGCTACTCCTCACAGCCTCCCCTTGTCCTCCGCTTGGGGACGCACAGACCTCCTGAACGCGCCAGCACTTGTTGGCTGTAAGGATATTTTGAGCCTCAGTTTCCTCCTCTGTAACCTGGATATCAGAATACCTAAATTGTAGCGCTCCTATGAGGATTAAATGAACGAATGCCAAGAGAGCCTCAGCTCAGTGCCTGGAGCATAGTAAAATTGTGGGAGCTATTTTTGCTTTTTTTTTTTTTTTTTTTTAACATATAAGGTTGCCAGATTTAGCAAATGAAAACACGAGGCACCCAGTTGAACCTGACTTTCGGTAAACCTAATTTGTTTAAGTATGTCGCGAACGTGGGCTTGTAGTTGTATCTAACAGCTCTGTTTCCCCGCGACCTCTGTGGCAGGGCCAGCCAGGGGACTCCGGGTGTGGCCGCGGGCATGGGTGGGCCTGGGCCATGCTGACCCTGGCTCTGCCTCTGCCTTTCCTTCAGCCTCTCCGGGCAGCAGTCTCCCGGGTGTGGTAAACAGAGCCTGAAGTACAAGAAAGCCTGGCAGGGGGGACGAGAACAAACAGTTTTGATTTTATTTTAATAATTCTGAATTTACTTTAATGCACGTCTAAAAAAATGTGGAGTCAGCCCATCAATGTGGCCATTTATAGATACTATCGCTTAGTATTTTCGTCTTTAAAAATACTGTTACAAATACTATTGCTTAGTATGAGGCTAAACTAGGCATGAAAAGTTAAAACCAAAACATTTAAGTCAATTTTTAGAGAAATATTGATTTAAATAGGACAGCCAAACTGGGAATGGGGCCAAAGTAGGGGCAACTGGAGTCTGGGCAGCTCAGCTGAGAGTAACATGCTGTTTTATTTGCAGGTCCGAGGCTGGGGACGGATTTCTCCAACTGCTTGCATCTGGCCCAGGAAGAAGCTTAAAAAGGCGAAGGTGGCAGAAAGTGCCAGCAGCTGCTTACTCTGTGTCAGCCTCTCCCAAGGGAGCTTGGAGGCCAGGCTTCAGTCGGAGGCGGGGAAGTTGGAGTCGGGGGCTTCAGCTCTGGCTGAGGCAGGGCCGGAGAAGGATGGAGGCAGCCTCTCCCAGACTCTGGGCCCCCCGCCAGGCCCCACCACGGCCTCCCGGGAAGTTAACAGGATCTGCTTTCCCACCTACAGTCAGGGAGAGAAAAAAAGTCTGCAAATAAAAGAGTTTATTTGGTGCCTGGAAGACTGGGCCACATCCGGGGCTGTAAGGGGCAACGACCCCGGAGGCCCCAGCGGAGGCGCTGTCGGAAGTGCCTCTGTAGCAGACTCCTTGACTTCCAAGGCCCTTTTAGTTCTACCTGCCCTGAAGGCTTCACCCCCAAATGGCTTGGATATGCCGGGTAAGAAGAGTCAGAACTTTTTCTTGCAGCTGGAAGAGAAGGGGCCGAGTGTGGCGAAGGATGAGCGAGCGGCTTGTGCATACGGAGTGAAAACAGTTGACGGGACAGGTGAAAAGAGGCCCATTGAGCTGGCCAAGCACCACAAGGTGAAGGAAACGCAGCCTTTCCCCACGCCGGGGGCCCGGACATCCCTGCTGGCCGGCCCCGAGCCCTGCTGCCTGCCCTGGTCCCTCCTGCCTGAAAAACACCTGGTGTGCCCTCCCCACCTCAACAGCGTTGGCTATCTCGCCACCCTGCAGCTTGTGCAGAAACAAGGAGCACAGACCTACAAAGCCAAATTCAAAGCCAGGGAGCCGAGACCGCCCATGAAAACCCCACAGCGCATTCTCACAGCGGCCAAGCCGGCAAACAGGCCCCAAACGCTGGAGACCAAAGTGTTCTCAAGACCTCTCTTGCCATCCCTCACGGTGAGCAGAGTTGTTATGGCTGTTCCCACTCACAGACTCCTCTGAGTTGCCACGATATAATTCCCTGGGAATAAGCACTGTCTGAAAGTTGTTCATCTTCTCTTCCCTCTCTCCCTCCTGCCCCAGCCCCAGTCTCTTCCTCCTCCTCCTCCTGGTCCCAGATTTCATATATTATAGCCTCATGCTAGTCTCTGGGAAGTTTTTCTTACCATTCTACAAAATTCATCTTGGGAGGCAGGTTAAGAATAATTATTTTTTTTTAAATGTCACTGTGATTATTGTCAGCACACATGCTTCCTCCAGTCTTACCTTATAACTACTATTTGGGAACTCGACAACCCCAAACAGACAAGTATGGAATAGGGCTGTGACTTCCTTCCTTCTTCCATCTTTTCTCTCCCCTCATTTTACCCGAGTGCATATTTCCTGAAGTTGTATATAAATTAAACTTTTGTAAATGAGTTATATTTTAAATGTGAAGTGACAATGCTATGTAGAGAAATGCTCTGAAAACCATTTTGTAATATGCATAACCATTTAGCCGCTCTGTAATTACATAGTTGGCATGTGCTTAAGGTAGGTTGTACTTGAACTCTAGGCTTTCCATCTCCTAAATGATGGGCAGACAGAATATATGACTGTATTTGTAAACATCTGCTTTCCACAACTGGTCTTTGTGATGTCTTGTCTAAGTTTATGTTTTTTGGTTTTGTTTTGTTGGTTTGTCTTTACAAAACACCAGAAATGCAGGAGTGACTATAGTACAACCGTCATTGAAAGGCGTATTTTGCCTTTTGAGGTCATACACTTTACAGTCTAGAAGCAGTTAACGGGTTCTACTCATTCTTTCTTCTCTGAATGAAGAAACCATCTGGATTCATCCCCAAGAAGAGGCCCTGATTTCCCACTGTGTCTGGACAGTGGGGGTCTTGGACCCAGTACTGTTTGAGGACCCTCCAGCTCCGGCAGCCTGCCCACCTAAGTCAGTGGTTTTTCAAGCCCCTCTTTTTTTTTTTTTTTTTTTTTCTTGCGTTACGCGGGCCTCTCACTGTTGTGGTCTCTCCCGTTGCGGAGCACAGGCTCTGGACTCGCAGACCCAGCAGCCACGGCTCACGGGCCCAGCCGCTCCGCGGCATGTGGGATCTACCCGGACCGGGGCACGAACCCACGTCCCCTGCATCGGCAGGCGGACTCTCAACCACTGCGCCACCAGGGAAGCCCTCAAGCCCCTCTTTATAAGCTGCAGAATAATGAATGAATAAGCTCACTATGTAAAGCAGTCAAAAGTGTTTGATTGGGAGGGAAAAAGCATCCACCAGTATGAGGGACAAAGCCCAACTGCTCAGCCCAGATGTACTTACCTGTTGAGATCTTGAGGCAGTTAGAACTGATCCAAGTTACATGTTTTTTTCTTAAGAAAAACTCATTTGTTGAAATAAGGGTCATAAATTCTATAGCTTTGGGGGTAAACATATAATAATTTACAATTGAGGAGAGCCAGTCTGAACAAAGGAAGGGCCAAATGTAAAGGTTTGTAGTATCTTTTTTGAGCAAATAATTTGGTCCACAAAATGTTGACTAGAAGATCCCTCTGTGAATAGATAAGAATGCTTTGCATTTGGCATCTTTTTCTTTAGGTAATTATTCAAGTATCTGTTAAAGGCCCTCTGGGATCTTATCTGTGTTAGCTGTGGTTTAAATTGTTTCTCTGTGGATAGTCACTCTAGGCCTTGTCCCAATTTCTATTCAGATTAAATCAGGACATCCGAACTGGTCTTTGATGTCCAAGTTTAGATAAAGGCTAAATGTTTGCTAGAATGAGCCCCCCTTAGGGTTCTAGGTCACTAACAAAAGTCCTGCCATTTTAAGGAGTTAAGCATGTTATAATTCAGTACCAATGGCCCTCTTCCTACCTCTAGGTGATGATCTCTCTTTGGTTCCTCTAGTCCTCCCCAAACCAAGCATGGTGGGCTCTGTGTTTCACCCCTCATTCTGTTATGTTTGGCTGTCTCATTAGTAAAGCTTTCCAAACCCCTATTCTTTTTTTGTTTTTTGTTTGTTTGTTTTGCGGTACGCGGGCCTCTCACTGTTGTGGCCTCTCCCGTTGCGGAGCACAGGCTCCGGACGCGCAGGCTCAGCGGCCATGGCTCACGGGCCCAGCCGCTCCGCGGCATGCGGGATCCTCCCGGACCGGGACACGAACCCGTGTCCCCTGCATCGGCAGGCGGACTCTCAACCACTGCGCCACCAGGGAAGCCCCCCTATTCTGTTTTGAAATTTAAAAAATCACCGAGTGGAACTGTGGCAGCACCCGACAGAGGGCTCCTGCAGGGCCTGAGGTCAACTACTGGGTGAGGCCAGGCTGAGGTCTGGGGATGCTCCTGGGCAAGGGTAGGGACTGGAAACCTCGGAAAGATATAGATCTGACAGAGAGACGAGGGACAAGGCCAAGGGGAAGACTAAGTCAGAATAAGACCCGGCGACATTTGGACAAGTATGTAGGGCTTTGGCTACTCAGGGAGACTTTCCCTAATTTTTAGCTATGTTCTTTTTATTCTGGACTTTGTCCCCTATTGTAAAATTTACCTGTACTTCCAGGACCATGCTATAAAATGACTTGAACCCAGAATCAAATTTGCTTTCAACCTCTCCCGAAGTGCCGGAGCCCCAGCCCGTCTCCCTGCGGGCTCACCCAGATGGCCAAGCAGGCCGAGCTGCACAGTTGGAGTCCTCGCATCTGGGACTTTTTGGGTGTCTGGGATTGGGTCCAGTGCAGCCTCAGTGCTGCAGTTTAGGGGCTACGGAAAAGTCAGATGGGGAAGAAACGGGCTCCTGTGGCTGTGACTGCGGGCAGACGAGGGTGGTCCCTGGTACCACAGGCAACACTCTCCCACTGTCTGCCAGGCTAACTGGGGCACTGGAGCCAGGAGAGATTCAGTGCTGTGCCCCTGATGCCCAGGCTAAACTCTGACCCGAGCTCCACTAGCCGGTCACATGATACAATAATTCCACTTGAACTGGCAAGGCACTGTTCTAAGAGTTCAAAGCCTCTTCTGGGTATTATCTCTTTTTATCCTGAGCAAATTCATGAGGGTCAGGGATCATTTTCTCCTGTGACCCAAGGAAAATCCAATCAACAGAGAGCTTGTGTTTAGTCAGGCCTGGTGTGCACCTTGGGCATCTGAAGGTGCCAACTTATCTCCAAGGGGAGGGAACAGCTGGAGCACTGGGTGGAAAGTATCACATAAGGCAGGAAGGAAGGCTTCAGAATGTCATTCCTTCCTGTAAGATGGGAACGATTTGACTTTGACGTAGGATGTGGTGAAGATGAGGAGGTAATGTATGTAAAACAAATCAAATAGAGGTTTGATCTGTGGTTTTCCTGAATGTGGTGATCAGATCAAATACAAATAGCTGGATCATTTCCCTTTAATGAATGCCTGGCTATTCAAAATCATCTAGAAATCCTGTGGGCATGGCCAGTTGTCATTTGGAGTTTGATGGATCTTCACTCTTTAAAAGTCCTCAGAACTCAGCTTCCTAACTTGTCGACTCAGGGTCCTTGCTTGGGACTCCTGTTAATCCACGGGCCATCTTCATTCCCTGGCCCTTTTCCTCATCCTGTTTTGCTTGAATTTCCACTGCACCAAGTCTAAACACCGTTGCTCTGCAGATTTATACCATGCCTCTCATACTGATTTTGTGTCACCTTGAGGTGTTATAGCAAAAAATTTACTTTTCAAGTTTAATCTCCCAGATCAAAGCTTTTGTATATCTTCCTGAACACAGTCTTAGGATAACTCCAGTGCAACAAGTAAAACTAGCACCATCATCCTTTTTCCTAAGAGCTGAGAACAAGACTTTTTTTCTTTTTAATAGCCCAGCTTTCCCCCTGGACATTGTTGACTCTGCCCTATAAAATGAGGGGATTAATACCTAGGGTCCTTCCTAATTCTGTCATTTTAGTGCAGTTAACTTGCCTGTAAACATTACCAGACACTCAAAACGTGAACAGTTCTTTTTGTCACAGATTTGCGATCAGATTTCCTCTGGATGCTGGCTTTTGTAGTGAAATTAAAAAAAAAATCTAAATAAATTGCAATTTGTACATTTCAAAAGTTGTTTATAGTAAAAATCCTAAAGAGATTAAGAAAATTTTTTTTACATAAGACTATAAGAGTTCAACTTTACTAACACATTCTTTATAAACAACGCACATACTTCTTTTTTTTTTTAAAGACAATTTTTTAGAGCAGTTTAAAGTTCATAGCAAAATTGAGAGGAAGGTACAGAGATTACCCATATGCCCCCTGTCCCCCCCAACAGATGCACAGCCTCCCCCAGGATCAGCATCCCCAGAGTGTGGACATTTGTTACAAATGATGAACCTACGCCGACATGTCATAATCACTTACAGCCCACAGTTTACATCAGCGTCATTCTGGGTATTGTACGTTCTGAACACACATACTTTTTTTAAATTTAATTTAATTTTATTTATTTTTTATACAGCAGGTTCTTATTAGTTATCTATTTTATACTTATCTTATTAGTTATTTTATCTATTATATATACATTTTATTAGTGTATATATGTCAATCCCAATCTCCTAATTCATCCCCCACCCCCGTCACTTTCCCCCCTTGGTGTCCATACGTTTGTTCTCTACATCTGTGTCTCTATTTCTGCCCTGCAAACCGGTTCATCTGTACCATTTTT
>NC_041230.1:49288461-49301532 GCF_002837175.3 Physeter macrocephalus | reverse complement strand
GTCTATAGTGTCCGGTCTTACATTTAGGTTTCTAATCCATTATGAGTTTATTTTTGTGAACACACATACTTCTTTAATGTTCCAATGCTCAGCTGATATTGCATCCACAGCAATGCTTAAAATTCCACTCCACCACCTGGCCCTATGCCTCGGGCAGGACTTTTCAACCTTCACGGTTGGCATTTAGGAGCTGGGTAATTCTTTGTGGTGGGGCTGTTTTGTGCACAGAGGGATACTGAGCAGCATCTCTGTCCTCTACCCACTAGATGCCAATAGTCCCCTCCCAGCTGTGACAATCAAGAATGCCTTCAGACATTGCCAAGTGCCACAAGGGCAAAACCGGCCCAGGTGAGGACCAGTGCTTTAGGGAATTAGTTATCACCTAGAATGCCTCTGTTTGCTGCTTCCCTGACAACTTTACTTACAGAGCAAGCAGAAGCCCTGGCACAGAGGCAAAGGAAATGTGGGAGATGTCCTGCCTGCTTCATCCTGGAAAGCACAGGTGCTCTCAGTTTTGTCCTGGTCCTTCAGGGCCTTCTGGCGGCACCTGCCCGGTTTCCCTCCTGAAGGAAGCGACTCCGGGCCTGCCTTTCTCTGAGACAGTCTCTCTCAGAGTAACAGCAGGGCTCATTTAGCCAGCGCCAGGAAGAGCTGTTGGCACTCTCTTATCCTTCTTTTAGGAGAATGTGCATTATTGTTTTGGCAAGGTTTTCAAGAAAATTCTAAGATGTTAAGTTGATGTATTTACATTTAATGGCATCATTCAGAATTCTCTACTTTTTTAACCAGTACTCTCCTCAACTTCACTGCTTGTGCTAAATCACTGTGAATACTGAGAGGCAGCCAACACTATGTATGACCCTCCTCCGTAACCGCTGGAACATCTATACTTCATGTATATGTGTGTGTGTACACACACACACACACACACACACACACACACACACACGAAAATGGCTTTCTTCTCCCATTAGCTCAAACTACAAGCCTTTCTTCCCTATGTATCTTTTAAAATGAAACAATTTCTCACTTATTAAAACTTGAAGACTGCTAACTTGAAAACATAGCATAAAACTAGTCTTATTTCCAGCACCACAGGAGGGTTAGGACCATTCACTAAGTCTGTAAATGTGAAAGAACTCTCAGCAATTTCATTCGCTTTAACCTCTGTATGTGCTCTAAAGAAAAGTAGAAATCTAACTAATTTGAGATAAAAACCACTGGTCCTGATACTGTTCATGACTGTGAAGGTTTAGTTTCATGGCTATTCACCCAAATCCTCATGACTGACTTTTCTAATGTAATTCCAGGAAAATGGGATGTCAGGGAGATACCATTATGGCAGCTAATGAGAGAACTTGAAATCTGAAGGCTTACTCCTTAGACACACATCTCATTAGAGAAATGGGATTTAAATGGTTTTAAAATACACCACATCTTACCAAAAGAAAAAGAAAAAAAAAATGGTACCAGCTTACAATTCATTAATAAGTACTGGACTCCAAATATAGCTAAACAAAAACTATTACCACGAACTGAACTAAGACAATATAAACAGTTCCTAAAGCATAGTTTGCCAAAGTTTGGATGGTTTCTCAAAAAGCATACTATAAAAATCTTATTTTGTGAAGGCTCACTTTTTAAATAGGGAAAAGTCTTTGAAGAGCATTTTAAGGTTAGATATCCTTTTGTGATTAAGTTAATTCAGATACATTGACTCCTGCCAAATTTTTATTGCAGCACGAGCTCTACGTTTTCTGAAGTCACTAAATTTCTCGTTACAGCACAGGAAAAGGAAGATAAAGTAGGAGAGGGATCAATTCAAATTCGGTCAGTCCTAAGCAGCAAGAATGTTTGAGATGCGATCATAAAACCAAATATTTCACCTAGGACATGGAAAAAGCACTAGATCACCAGAAAGCAAAGAGTAAAAAGCTGCAAGCAGAAGCAATAAGAAGATGCCAAACTTGGAACAAGGTCTTGTTGACACATAATATGCTAATCAGCTCACTCCTTTAGGCCAAAAAAAAAAAAAAAAAGTCTTTGTTCACATAGGTAACATATATATTTTTGAGAATAACAAAGTCACCATGGAGATATATTTTTTTAAACAATTTTTAAATTTTCTGAAATATTTGACTATTTCACTGATAAACTAAAAAAGAATATTATTTAATTTTGTGGTTGTTTCTTTTTTGTAGCCTTTAGGACCTGTAATATTAACTTGCTTGATGGTAAAGAACCAAAAGTTAATGGAAGGGCCTTGACCACGAGTTTCTCCTATGACAACCTTCACTATTCCTGATTTTGTGGATATAGAACAAAGTTACAAATGTGTTTATTTTGTTATTTATTAGTAAGGCAATATATAAATTTAGATTTTTTCTGAAGTTGAAGAACTGAATGAATACTAGCCCTCTTTCAGTTTCAGTATTATAGATAATGCTTTTATTCATTCATGTACTTTGGACATTTGCTCCTTTCAAACATGCATATTTTTAAAATACAATGCCCAAATGTGTTAATTTGAGGACACTAACAACCTGAGAGGCCTTTCCATTTGCTCTTTAGCCTGCTTCTCTCGATATGTAAACTAGTGTATCAGTGTGTCTGCTAATAAATACAGTTCACACAGTTGAGAGAACCCTTTGGATTTAAGCACTGCAAAACAATGGTATTTAGTCGACTACCTTCTTGACTATAAGAACATTAGACTAGCCGACATCTTGCTGAAAAATCTAGATTAAATTCATGCCATTAAAGCCAACAGACTGACGTGTCCTCTCCTAGTGTCAAATCTAATCTGTGGCACTTTAACACACTTCAGGTGAGAACACACACATATACTGAGATATAAGGAAAATAAAACCGCATAATACTTGAGACTTCAAAGGCTTCATTCCTAAATGCCCCAAAGTTACATGTTCCTCCTACTCTTTATTAAAGAGGGTTCCGAAAAGAAGTCTGAGAAGCGTTTCTTTAAGTATACACGATAGTAAGTACTCTTCAGAGTCAATATTAGATAACAAGTTTGGACTGGGACTAAGATAAGCATTCTAAAATTGAGACTGTAAAGGATTACATGAAAATATCACCCTGTCATTAAACAACTCAACTTCACAACTAGCCTGACACTGATACATTTTCTTCCAATCAAAAGTAGCTGCAAACCGCGACTTCCCTCGTGGCGCAGTGGTTAAGAATCCGCCTGCCGATGCAGGGGACACGGGTTCGAGCCCTGATCTGGGAAGATCCCACGTGCCGTGGAGCAACTAAGCTCGTGTGCCACAACTACTGAGCCTGCGCCCTGCACTCTAGAGCCCACAAACCACAACTACTGAAGCCCACGTGCCCAGAGCCCGTGCTCCGCAACAAGAGAAGCCACTGCAATGAGAAGCCTGCGCACCGCAACGAAGAGTAGCCCCCGCTCACCGCAACTAGAGAAAGCCTGCTCGCAACAACGAAGACCCAACGCAGCCAAAAAAAAAAAAAAAAAAAAAAAAAAAAGTAGCTTCCAACCTTACTCTGCATCTTTCAGGTAAGTCTATAAACAATTTCTACTTTTATTTCCCTTTATCTAAAGGGAATCAAACACACTGACTTGGCTTTCCTGCAATTAGTGACTGAGTATGAGCAAAGAACTACTCATAGTCCTACCCTCTTATTTTTGCTCTTAAGCCAGAACCATATTACTTAACAAAGATAAAAGACACCCCATTATGAAATGGTGACATTTGGATGAAAAATGAATCAGAGTAATTTCCTTTGAAATTATTTTTTCAAATTTCCTTTGAAAAAATTTTCCCCAAACTTAAATCATAGGGCAGTTTTTATCAAAATAAAAACTTTACATCAAAACAGCAGCTTTGGGAATTCCCTCGCGGTCCAGTGGTTAGGACTGTGCTCTCACTGCCGAGGGCCCAGGTTCAGTCCCTGGTCAGGGAACTAAGATCCCACAAGCTGCATGGCGCGGCCCAAAAAAACCAGTTTTGGTAATGGAATGTCTTTTCATTTTCTACTAGGAAAACTGTTAGCATATTTTCATGAACAAAGGTAAGACGGTAATGGAAATAGCTAGGCACAGTAATTTCATCGTGTGACTTTCAGACGATGATGAGTTTGTGAAAAGTTAAGGCAATGAAGTCACATTATGAGTATGCTGAAGAATTCACACAAAAGGTAGAATTCTCACTTCTCTTTAATCACTGAATTTCAGATTTTACAAATAATCTTAGAACAATTCAGGTAACTAAGGTTTTGGGGGGAAACAGTTCTTACTTGTACATGAAGAACTATTACATGCTCCATTTTTCTGCAAATAACTCTATTGGCTGCATTAAACATTGTCACAGAATCACAGAATTTTTTTAAAGCCATAGATCACTGCATATATATTTACAAAAAGCCATAAACAAACATGCATTTCTCCTTATTAGGAGAACTTAAATAGATGTTTGAACATTAAGGCAGTGATGATTCTAAAACATAATGAAATTCTAAGTTAAGGCTTTATGTTTGTTTTGAAACCCATATTCATAGGCAGCTGTGACCAAAGCAAACTTTTATCTATCAGATTGAGTTAATCTGCTCAGGATATGTGATTTATCCACTACCAATAATTCTTCTACAGGATAGGAATTAGTAGCAACACCACTGATTTACTTTAATGAATTCTTAGTCCCCTCCTTAGGTTTTATTTTGAGGATTTAGCCTTCAGCAGCAGAAGCATGTACCACAGAAAGAACAGAGCATTTTTCTGGGTAAACGTAGAAAAATTTACAGACTGCACTGATTTTTACATGCCTGAAAGTTGGCCAACAATCAAGAACTCAGAATCTCCTAAATACAGAAAACACCAAAAGCATACTTAACCACACACCCATCTCAAAACACAGATGTTCTTGATTATTGAAGCACTTGGTCTTCACCTCATTTTCTTTGAAGACTGTTTGGTATTACCCTCTCTAAACAAACAAGCAACAAAATGCAGAACACCATATTTTAGATGGGTCTATTCTATAATTGCTATCCTCAGGGCACAAATATTATCCTTGCTAGACCAATGTGTTTCCTCATTTAAGGAAAAAATGAGAGGTGGATGAAAAGAAGATTCACTTTAAAGTAGCTGCTGATTGCACTCTTGCCCTATCAAGCTTATGCAAAGTATTGAAATTTAGGGGGGAATGTCCTTTTCTCCTTATGCTATTTTTTTAAAAACATTTAGAGAGAGACAACTCAGACTCAGCTGGTGGGTGAGCTTTGAGGAGCAGCTCTGGAGCACCATCCTGGCCTTCTGTAGGGAGTAGGAGAGATGCTCATGGGACACACTCCAGTCTGGGCTAACAGGCATGATTTCACAGCCCAGCATTTCCATAGTTGGGGTGACTTACTGTCATTTAGACTGAAAGGATCACTATTTACATGAAGTGCTTGCCGCTACTGCTTTAAGCAATAATTTTACAGCAACATGTCTTGTGAGGAAAGTACGATACACTTAACGTTGGTATCAGTAAGAGTTCACGTAGAGGAGGGATGGCATTGACTATATGAAAATTGTCTCAAAAGCTCAAGACAAGTGTAGTTTCCTTTGTGTCTTCAAATCAGGGGAGAGTAAGATGTCAAAGCAGATGAAGCTGTTGGTGTTTAAATCTGATGGTGCAGCGTCAGACTTCTTTAGACATTATTGGGACACAGGAATTTCTAACAAGCACTGGCAAAAGTTTTTTAGATGCAATTTAAGTAAGTCATACTTTGACTAAAATGTTTTGAAGGTTTGAAAAGTTTGTATCCTAGTCCTGCTGAGCTTGGTTTCAGCTAAATGGCTAGATGGGTTTTAAAGGTGTGAAATACATTTTTTTTTTTTTTTAAGAAGGGAAGACTACATTGAAAGGGCAAATGTAGGCAACACAAAAACAATCATTGTTAGATCAACATCTTATACTTTATAATACACTCACACATTTTTACACAAATTTCAGGTTTACAAGTACAAAAGGCAAAGAACCTCAGATAATCGAAGTAACTGTATTATCAAGTACATTCAACAGAGTTAACACTGTTGTCCCCGTTCTCCATCTTCTAAATCCAGAAGGGAACCAACTGTAAATGCCATCCCCATGTGGATTCCACTTTCAGAAGTTGGAGACTGGGTGTAGTTCTGCACATGTCTGGGTTTCAACAGAGCTGAATTGAGATTCCATCGTGTTCCAGGCCAAATCGGCCAAAAGAAAATCATCCATTGCTGTTTGAGTTTCATTGCTGGTGAAGAATAAGCTCCCCAAAGTTTCAAAGCCAGAGTTCATGGTCTGTGTTTCTGCACTGTTCAACTGAACTTTGCTTTCTAGAGCAGGTAGGTTTTTAGCAGTGGAGATTCCTTCAGTTTGGGTCTCTGTGTCAGATGAATCAGTACTCATGGAAAAGCTGGAGTGTTTCAGAATACTTCCCAGAGGCAGATGAGGGCTACTGTCTAAAAAGAAGTTCAAGTCTGTCTGTGTCTGCGTGTCAAACATTTCAAGGCCTAAGAAGTTAGAATTTCCCCTACAACTGTAGGACTGGGCACAGGCATCTGCAAGTAAGAAGTCAGTTTGGGTCTCTATGTCCAGGGATTCCAAGACTGGCTCCGTGGTCATGGTGCTAAGCTCACTCTCTTCAGTTTGAGTCTGGATATTTGAGGCCGAAAAGAACTCTTCAATATCAAAATCAATTGCAGGATTCTGGGTTGGGCCAGATGGGAGCTGGGTGTCAGGTCCAGTATTTGCGTCAGACAAAAGACTACGATTGTCCAGTGTCTGACCAGGCAGATTACTTGACAAGATGTTTTCTAGATCACTTAATAAATCTATGGTTTGGGTCTGATTATCTGTCATATTCTGTGAAGAAAGCATACTATTCTGTGCACTGAAGTTTATAATTGGTGCAGATTTCTCAATATCTTGATTTAAAGTTTTAGGGTGGTTCTGAGGTAACAAACCATGAGTCACAGTCTCTGCTACTAAGCTGCTGCTTATAATATTGTCTGTAGAAACACCATATGACGAATGGACGCTCTCAAAAATGTCTCCACACATTACAGCTTGGTCCATCTGTACTCGATCATCGGTTGGACTTTGCATTCCACTGGTCTGAGTTTCTCTGGAGATCCCACCTGACTGGAAACTGGCATCTATAAACACATCAGTCTGAGCCGCTATAGATGAGGTTACCTTAGAACTGGGCAAAAAAGTTTGAGTATGAACACTAATGGGAAGGGAAACTTGAGAACCAAATGTCAAATCAGTTTGAGAACAAGATGACACAGAGGAATCAGGGCTAGCCCACTCTGCAGACGGTATAAAGTGTTGTGTGGTGTAAGACAGTTCTGTCTGTACATTGATTGAAGAAATGCTGTTCTTCTGACATGTGTTCCCTAGTTCTTGTAAAGGGTTAGATGGACTTTTACCCAAGTTCACTTGAACACCTGTGCTAATTGGCTCAACAGCAACAGGATTTACAATTTTTGAAAGAGGGAGGCTCTCCTTGAGAGAGCAAGCCTCCGAATCTAGGCCAAGGATCAAGGTTCCGATGGACAAGGGCAGTAAGTGCACAGCACCGGGGGCAGAGCCCTGATGATCGACACCCAACACCACAGGCTGGGCTGAGGAGTCGGCTGTAGGCACAAAGACAGGCACAGGAGAAAGATGCATAACGGGGAGTTTAACCAAAGCCACTTTGGGCTTTGGTAACAGCAACTTCTGAGGATACCTTGGAGGTGGTGGAAGAGTCTGCTTTCTGGCATTAGAGCTGCAAGAATCTTCAAACGAAGCCACTAGCTTTATTTCTGAAGTTTCTAGTTCTTGAGCATCTGGTCTTGGGGTTGCTTGGTTGCTCAGTGATTCAACAGTCTTACTGGACAACTTCTGGTTGTGCAGGCAGTTTTCCATTTTCCTTTTCTTACTAGGTGGATCCCTGAAAACAGTGACAGAGTAAAAAGAGAAAAACAATTTTTTAAATCTTTTTTTTACGGTATGCGGGCCTCTCGCTGTTGTGGCCTCTCCCGTTGTGGAGCACAGGCTTCAGATGCGCAGGCTCAGCGGCCATGGCTCACGGGCCCAGCCGCTCCGCGGCACGTGGGATCTTCCCGGACCGGGGCACGAACCCGTGTCCCCTGCATCGGCAGGTGGACTCTCAACCACTGCACCACCAGGGAAGCCCGAGAAAAACAATTTTAAACTGCAGTTTTCTTCATCAACCCTGGCACTGTATCTTCACTTACAAATTCTATTTCCTACATCTACAGCAGAGGTCAGATTCAACCCAACGAAGAGAAATCCCTTCTTTTGTAACTCGGCCTATTATCAGTATATGGTAGGTAGAAGTTCAGAAACATGCAAACAGGGAAGCACACCTTTTTTTGGGTAAAGTGCTAAGTACCAGAACTCAACTTAGATCCGTAAGCATCAGGAAGCTAACATTATATAATGCAACTATTATCACTTCTAAAGTAGGAAGCTCTTAGTCCAAATATAAATATGACCTTTCAAATGAAGCGCAGTTTCATGACAAAAAACTCTTCAACAATCTAGTATCCCTCTAACAGAAAATGCTGGAAGTTTTTGAAGAATTGAAAACCCAACAGATTTTCAGTTGGGAATAATAAGGGATTCTCAAAAGGAGCTGGTGAAAGAATAAGGAAGAACAGTTGGGTAAAGTAGATGTGGATCATTTGCTAGTACTGCTGCCATTTCCGAAAGTTCCCTTCTTCATGTCACATCTTTTCTCCGCCATTCCTTCTTTCTCCCCACACTAATGGCTCTACAGGAAGTTTCATTTGAAACTCTTCCCACAGCTATTGGCTTTTGGGCCACCATTTTTTCCCCTTTACCTGTGTTCTGCAGGGATCTCATGACCAGTTCGGTAGATGTGGGACTGTAATGCAGTCCTGCTGGCATAGGGACAGCCACATGTGCACTGGAAGGTCTTACCACAATCCTCTGCATGTCTTTTCAAGTCCCACTCAGTGCCATATGAATTGCTGCACTTACTACATTTATGCTTCTTTTCAGCATGCATTTTCATAAAGTGCTAGGAAGAACACAAAAGGACTAAAATGAAAAACTGCAACTGCTCAAAACATTTCAAAAACCATCAACATACCCAAATTAACAATAATTTTACATGATACAATATAGCAGTGCAAATCAAAAGAATGTAAAAGCAGGCAACTCTTCCAGTCCAGAATCATCTCTTTCCCCACTGGCTGGGTCCCTCCCTCCTCTTTAAGATAGCTGCTTCTGAAATTATTTTCCCTGCAGTTTCTTAATCTCCTGGGAGAACATTTCCTTTGTGCCTTTGCTCCTCTGACCTTGAAAGCATGCAGATTCACACAAGAGATCTGGAAGTACACAGTTTATCATACTTTGCTGACTTGGTCTTCTTTTCTTTCCAAATCCACTTCTGGACAACTTCCCCTCCAGAACAAGCCATGTCTCCTTCACTTACACCCTACTCATTTTTTCCCCAAGTGGGAGACTTGGGTGGCCGTCCTTACAAGCAGCTTTCTGCTCAATTCTCTAGTTATGATTGGTAAGTAATTAGAATACATGAGGTTTATGGCATCTGCATTTCATCCTCAGAGAAGTATACTTAAAGACAAGTAAAATACCTGTTTTACAAGAGAAAATTGAGAAAATGGTCTGTCAGGGCCTCTAGGGCATCCTTCAATTGGACAACAGTAGAATTTTGGTACAGTTTTCAAATCTTTTCTTATTGTTGGATTCACTATGCCATCCTGCAAAAGAAAAATTACTTTAAATAATTATCTTCAAAAAACCAACAGAATGAGCTGGGAGTGACAACAAGGAATGAGTAAAGATGTGCACAAGGGATCTTTTTAGGGTGATGAAAATGTTCTAAAATTTGGGATTGTGGTGATGGTTGCACAACTGTAAATCTACTAAAAAATAACTGAATTATTAACTTAAAATGGGTAAATTATATCGTGTAAACTACAGCTCAATAAATCTGCTAAAATTTTTCAAAACAAAATAAACAAAAACCAACTATATTGTTTAAAAATCTTCTATCCATTCCTTTAGCACTCCTTCTAGACTTAAAAATCTCTGCCCTTCAAGCCAGCTTCTCTAATCGTAAGTGGTATATTTATAGTTTCTCAGGCTCAAGACCTGGTATCATCCTTAAGTCTTCCTTTCTTTTTTATCCCACCCCCGCTGAATTAGTGTGAGTCTCTGAAAAAAAACCTGACTATGATCTAGGTCTTCCTGATAAAGAGAACTGTGACTTTCTCTGACCACCACAATGTCCCCTAAAGTAGCTAAAGCTAGTTAACACAACTTTTATACAGGAGCGTGAATAAAGGCACCATGCTGTTTGAAATTCAGTAATCACTGTAATGGCCAGTGCTAACATAGCTTTTACTACCGAGGCAGGCACTGTTCTAAGCACTTTATATATATCAACTCATCCTAGTAATCCTTTCTTATTAAGTATGTGATTGACTTTTTGGCTGGGAATTTTAAAATAATTGGCGAGTTAATTTAGCTTAAAGTGCTGTCTTGTTGCCCTCGATGAGCCCACATACCTCAGGAGTGAGAAACCTATGACCTCCAGCATAATTCTTATCTGGCAACCCCCAGCTGGCCCCAGAGGAAGGTGTGTGGATGGGGGGTTGGGGTGGGGAAGGACCTCCCTACTACGGGTGGAAACAACTGGACATGTGCTCAGGCCTCAGCTGCCACTGTAGCACCTAGACGTTTTAGTCCTTAGGTGCTGTGATGGGAAAGGATTCACTACTTTTGGAACATACCCACCTCCTCCGCTTCCATCAGTGTGCATCTAGAGAAGAAACGAATAACCGTGCGGCTAGGACTCCCTCCGTTTGCTTTCCTACTGGATCTCAAGAGGAACATGTTGATCTTGTTGAGTCTGTGTCCACTCATGTAGAGGGGAAAAGGAGCTATTCTTGTTTCATTTTTAAAAAACGTAATTTATCTCTCAATGATATCAAATGTAGTCAGTTATTCCTCCATGTCTTCTACCTTGGTCCATCCTTTTATAATCCTATTGCACTACACTGTCTAGATATTCATATTCATTTGGATTATTTAAATGGTCTCCTAAATAATTTTCCTTCCTCTTCTAATGTCAGAACAAATTTGACATTCCAAAAAAATTATTTGTATATAACACCGAATACTATTTTTTTTAAAAAAGGTACATAAAATAAAATCCCGGGACTTCCCTAGCGGTGCAGTGGTTAGGAGTCCACCTGCCAATGCAGGGGACGCGGGTTCGAGCCCTGGTCCGGGAGGATCCTGCGTGCCGCGGAGCAACTAAGCCCGTGTGCCACAGCTACTGAGTCTGCGCTCTGGAGCCCGCGAGCCACAACTACTGAGCCTGCATGCCACAACTACTGAAGCCTGTGTGCCTAAAGCCTGTGCTCCACAACGAGAGAGGCCACCGCAATGAGAAGCCCGCGCACCGCAATGTAGGGTGGCCCCTGCTTGCTGCAGCTAGAGAAAGCCCGCGCGCAGCAACAAAAGACCCAACGCAGCCAAAAATAAATAAATAAAATTTATAAATAAATTAAAAAAAATAAAATAAAATCCCATCTCCTCATTATGCCTCCAATCTACCATTATAACCATATCTTTTTCTGTTCCCTTTTCATACACTCCCCTGATCAGCCTAACACTCTTCCCACTTCCATTTCCACCTTCTACAGCCACTCTCTGATGACTGTCTCCCTTCAGGCAGAACGCAACGGTGGTAAGTGGGCAGGGCGTGGAGAGGCCTGTGAGCCATTTCCACCACTGATTACGCACATGACTTTGGACAGGTTATTTAATCTCTGAGCCAGTTTACTCATTTCAAAAACAGAGAGAATAGTTAACTCTCAGGATTATCTAGTACTGGATTAGCATGGAGCCTGCTCACATTCTCAATAAACAGCACTCCCTTGTTCTGCTCACCACCCAGATCTATTCCTTGTCTGAATTCCAAGGTAGCAGCTAACTAAACTTGCAAACTATCGTTTTCTTCTAGAATTCCTGTCTCCTCTACTAACTTTCTTAAGGGCAGAAACTAATTTATACACCTCTTGGTACTGTTTTCATGCTTTAGACTGCACACTAAAGGCAGAGTACTTTTAGAAAGACAGTCCAGTGTAGGGCAGCAGCTCTCAAACCTAGCGGCCTGTGAAAAAATCACTTGAGGCGTTAAAAAAAAATACCTGTGCCTGGTCCCAGTCCCAGGTAATGATATAATTAGTTTTGGGTGGGTTTAGTATTTGGTTTAAAAATCTCCCCTGATGATCCCAGTGTGTAGCCTAGCTTAAGAACCATGGTGCAGTGGTTAAACCCATGGGTTCTGGAATATGTAATTCTCTACATTGCTCCTTTCCTGTGACCTTGAAAAAACTAAGTGTCTTGGTTTCCTTATTTGTAAAGTAGGCATGATAGTACGATCTACCTCAGGGCTGTTGTGAGGATTTAGTGAATAATTTAAGAGACTTAGAACAGTGCTTATCATATAATCACTCAATTAATTATTATAGCTATTAGTTATCGGCTGTGGAGATTTTTGTTGCTTCTTTTGTTTTCTGCCAACCAACTTAAGGCCAATAAGCTAATCTAAACTAGTACTTTACATTAAATACTGTCCTTGTGGCAAAAGAAATAAAAGCAAAAATAAACAAATGGGACCTAATCAACCTTACAAGCTTTTGCACAGCAAAGGAAACCATAAACAAAACAAAAAGACAACCTAAGGAATGGGAGAAAATATTTGCAAATGATGTGGACCGACATGGGCTTAATCTCCAAAACATACAAACAGCTCATTCAACTCAACAACAAAAAAACAACCCAATCGAAAAATGGGCAGAAGAACTAAACAGACATTTCTCCAAAGAAGACAGATGGCCAACAGGCACATGAAAATATGCTCAACATCACTAATTATTAGAGAAATACAAATCAAAACTACAATGAGGTACCACCTCATACCAGTCAGAATGGCCATCACCAAAAAGTCTACAAATAACAAATGCTGGAGAGGGTGTGGAGAAAAGGGAAC
>NC_041230.1:49196928-49288399 GCF_002837175.3 Physeter macrocephalus | reverse complement strand
AGGCACATGAAAATATGCTCAACATCACTAATTATTAGAGAAATACAAATCAAAACTACAATGAGGTACCACCTCACACCAGTCAGAATGGCCATCACCAAAAAGTCTACAAATAACAAATGCTGGAGAGGGTGTGGAGAAAAGGGAACCCTCCTACACTGCTGGTGGGAATGTTAAGTTGGTGCAGCCACAGTGGAAAACAGTATGGGGGTTCCTCAAAAAGCTAAAAATAGAGTTGCCATATGATCCAGCAATCCCACTCATGGGCATATATCCAGACAAAACTATAATTCCAAAAGATACATGCACCCCTATGTTCACAGAAGCACTATTCACAGTAGCCAAGACATGGAAACAATCTAAATGTCCATCGACAGATGAATGGATAAAGATGTGTGTGTGTGTGTGTGTGTGTGTGTGTGTGTGTGTGTATACACACACACAGTGGAATACTACTCAGCCATAAAAAAGAACAAAATAAGGCCATTTGCAGCAACATGGATGGAACTACAGATTATCATACTAAGTGAAGTGAAAAAGAGAAAGACAAATACCATATGATATCACTTATATGTAGAATCTAAAATATGACACAAATGAACTTATCTATGAAATAGAAATGGACTCACAGACATAGAGAACAGATTTGTGGTTGCCAAGGGGGAGGGATGGATTAGGAGTTTGGGGTTAGCAGATGCAAACTATTATATAGAGAATGGAGAGACAACAAGGTCCTACTGTATAGCACAGGGAACTATATTTAATATCCTGTGATAAACCATAATGGAAAAGAATATATATATAAAAAGTATATATAACTGAATCACTCTGCTGTACAGCAGAAATTAACACAACACTGTAAGTCAACTATACTTCAATTTAAAAAAGAAAGAAAGAAAAATCCAAGGATTCATCTCAAAAAAACAAAAAAATACTGTCCTTGTGAAAGTCTGATTGAAATGCTGCTGTTATTGAAACACTGGCCTCTGCTAGCTTTAATGACAACCAACACTGTCTCTCAATCGCCAAACTCATCCCACTTACCAGTTTATCTTTTTTTAAATGAAATACTTTTAAACTTATTTTCCTTCTAGTGTTATCTGCAAGAAAAAATCAAATATGGAGAGAATATTAAGAAAGCTCTAAAATTCTTTTTTTTTTCTTTTAAGGCCAGGACAATTTTTTAAAAAATTATTTATTTTGGCTGCACCGGGTCTCAGTTGTGGCATGCATGTGGGATCGAACACCGGGCCCCCTGCATTGGGAGCACGGAGTCTTACCCACTGGACCACCAGGGAAGTCCCCATGCTTACTTCTAATACATCTTAAATTTGCTTAGCAATACTTTTATTAACCCTTTACAAACTCCCTATCATGTTCTCATATACCTGTTCACTTTTAAAAAAATAAACTATTTTTTAAGAGAAATTTTATTAGATTCACAGCAAAATTGAGCGCAAAGTACAGAGTTCCCGTACACTGTAGTGCCCCCCGCGCCCCCCACCCCCCAATACAGCCTGTTCCACTATTAACCTTCCTCACCAGAGGGGTACATTTGTTACAATTGATGAAACTACACTGACACGTCATTATCACCCAAAGTCCATAGATTTTATTAGAGTTCCCTATTCGTGCCGCACATTCTATGGGTTTTGTCCAATGTATAAGGACAGCTATCCATCGTTATAATATCATACAGAGTCTATTCACTTTCCTAAAAATCCTTTGTGCTCCACCTATTCATGACACCTTTCCCCTTAAGCCCTGGTAACCACTCATCTTTTTACTGTCTCTGTAGTTTTACTTTTTCCAGAATATCATTTAGTTGGAATCATACAGTACGTAGCCGTTTCAGATTGGCTTCTTGCACCTGGTAATATGCATGTAAGGGTCCTCCATGTCTTTTCATGGGCTTGATAGCTTATTTCTTTTTAGTGCTGACTAATTATTCTCGTCTGGATGTGCCATCGTTCATTTATCCATTCACCTGCTGAAGGACATCTCCGGTGCTTCCAAGTTTTGGCAGTTATGCTTTAAAAATGTCTCCTACCACCTCCTCTCGTTTCCTTTCTCACTGCTACCATCATTAGTTCAAGTATTCCTGACTCTCTGTTTGGACTTTGTCACTAACCTCTTAACTAATTTCTAGACCTTCAATCTCTTTTTCATTCACACTTTGCCACATTCACCTTTCTAAAATATACCTCTGATCATGACATTACCTCACTCAAACATTTTCAACGGCACCCCAATACTCCCCAAGTCCAAATTCCTCTAGCCATTGGGACGTCCAAAGTCCTTTACTACTTTACTATATAGCTTCAAACTATGCTTCTTTTCCGTCATTTCTGTTATATCTAATGGAATTACTTAAAATTCCCCAAACCTTTTCAAAAGGAGGAATATATTTATAACTTTGTTGCACTTGGGAATGTTTTAAAAAGAGTAAATGTTCAGTAAAAACTTGGGGCATTATACTGAATATGGTTAAGTGGCCATCTAAGTCAAAACTGTATCACACACCAGGATGAGACACTAAAGGCAGTCATATTGGGCATCAACAACATCTCCTTGTTGCTGTCATTACAGGTGTGGAAAAAACCCGACGCTGTTCGCCTTCCTGCTTTCTGAGGGCCAGCTCCTCAGTCCTCCCCATCACCACCTCTCTTCCCCAGTTCCTGAACTTCTTCCCATTCTTGTTCTGAGAAAATAAGCTCTGAGATGAGAATGGGGTGATAATAAATGGTAATGGCACAATAAGACATGAACTGCAGTAAGAAAGTGATGTTTTTGTTCTGAAGTGCTATATACATTCTAGAATAAAACTTAGCAGACTTTATTTTAACTGTACCTTTTGTGTGCATAACTGAAAAAAATGACAAAAAATATTTCATGCTTTTTGTACCTTTTGGGTACCTGTTTACAAAACATTTTAAGTAAAAGAATTTGAAAAAGAACCTATGAGAGGAAATAACTGAAAAACAAGATGGACAAAAGTAAACAAAGAAAAGCAAAGCAAGAGGAAGGACCCCGATGAAGAAGAGAGGGTAAAAGGAAAGGATTGTAAGAACTGTGGCACAAATTGGGGGAAAAAAAAAAAAAAAAAGAAAAGAAAAGGCATTATAGCTACTCTAGCATCTCTCTGCCTTCGCAGAAAAACATCCAAGAAGAAAAGGAGTTTGCTTTGTTGTTGTCTTATTGTAAATTTAAAATTAGAAGTCTCTGTACACTATGATCTATAGAGCAACTTGGAACATTTTCTTTCCTTAAAAAAAAAAAAAAAATTCCTGGCAAATCATTAAAAGCAAACCCCTGGACTGAACATAACACAAAATCCACTAAGCCATGTTTTAAAAATATGTGTTGCTGTTTAAGAGGTTCTTTAAGGGGGCCCCTGTCCCCGTCACTATTTTCAAATGTGAGGGATAAAAGAATCAAGAAATGCCCATTTACTCCTACTCTTCTTTTCCCTGAATCACCAGCTTTCATTTCTCCATGGATCCCCTTGTAGGCAAGGATGGACTAGGATATTTCCAGATTTACTTACAGGATATGGAATATACACATATATCTTAAGAACCCACATAAAACCAAAAGGTATCATGTACCTTACACCTTACAAGTCTATCTCCACTTTTATTCATCATCCTTCAGAAGGATTTGTTAATCATTAAGAAGGGAGTATTTGATTGAGGGCAGGGTATCTTCTGAAGACTAGAAATAAATAAGAACCTTACAACAAATAATGGGGAAAGGAATAAAATATTATCATAGGGGCTTCCCTGGTGGTGCAGTGGTTAAGAATCTGCCTGCCAATGCAGGGGACATGGGTTCGAGCCCTGGTCCAGGAAGATCCCACGTGCCGTGGAGCAACTAAGCCGTGCACCACAACTACTGAGCCTACACTCTAGAGCCCGTGAGCCACAACTACTGAAGCCCACGGGCCTAGAGCCCATGCTCCGCAACAAGAGAAGCCACTGCAATGAGAAGCCCACGCACTGCAATGAAGAGTAGCCCCCGCTCGCTGCAACTAGAGAAAGCCCGCGCGCAGCAACGAAGAGCCAAAGCAGCCAAAAATAAAATAAATTAAAAAATATATATATATTATCATAATCTAGGAGAAAAAAACCACAACAACTAGGACAGAAACTAGAATTATGTAAGTAGCCATAACCAAGAGAACAAAGGGAAAAATCGCCATTGAATACGATGCAGATCTGCCAAGTAGATACACTCACGCTTCAGGGCCCATAGGAGCACACTGGACTGCTAGCGGAGCCTCTGGTCCAAACGAAGACCGCCTTCAAAGACACAGGGAGCTCCCAGTCAGCTCTTGTCCTTATTAGGCCTCCTTCTTCCCCCTCCCTCCTCCCAATACTCTGAGAACATCAAGGGTCAAGCGTAATGTTTGAACTCAAGAGCCTGCTACTTGGCTCCCAATTGTGCGGACAGATTCACCACACTGGGACAGCACTATACAGATATGGCTATTTTGTCACATAGGCTACCTTCATTAAAAAAAAAGAACCCCCTTTCCACCAAGACAGCAGATGTTCAGGGGCTGCATGGTTAGAAAGACGGAACAAGGCAGGAAACTGAGCCTGTTTGACATGGAAGAAACAACGATGGTTCAGGGTGAGGTTTCTTTAATTCCTGCTGAAACAGGTCTCTCTAGTGACCTAGGAAGGAAACTCAGGAGAGTCCATTTTTCGGTTGTTCAAGATTTGCTGTTCAGAAAGCAATCTTGAGCGCACTGTGCTGTCTGCAGACAAGAGAAATCTGAAAAAAAAGACTAAAACTGGAAGAATGGCTTCACACAGGTTCTAAGCAAGGGGGGATGCTGATACTCTGCCACGGTAAGGTCCAAGTAAAGGTTTGACTGTTAAAATTTACAGTTGCCTCAAACATATTCCTCCTTTTTAGGCCTATTATATGCTTAGGATTGGTAGCTTCAGAATTCCTGAACTTTACATATTTTAAAAACATAATTAGAAATAAACCTACTGCATACTACCAAACCCATTGTATATTAGTCCTGACAAGTAAATGGTATCTTTGCGCTTAACAGATGCTTCACAAAGTCTGGAGAGATACACAGCCCCTGAGAGCAATTCCGTAGAAAAGAACAATGTAAACTGCTAAAAAGTGCTTGCGAGAGTGATGTTCAGGCCAACACAAAGAGCGTCGTGGTCAGACTGGCAGCTTCCTCTGTGCTCAGAGATGTAACGTCTGCCTTAGTTGTCTACCAGTGAGGGGAGGATGCTGAAGGTGGGTGATGGCTGTTATACATGAACTGAAGAGAACCCAGCGATTAGGCTGAAGAATTCCTGCAAACATACAGTTCATCCACTCAAGATAAAATATGGTTAAGAAAAGGAAGTGTTTAATTAAAATTCGGGATGGAGGAGAAAACAGGAGAACGAAGACCATTCCCAGAGTTACTTCACTTGTGTTGTGGAAGAAACGCAGAACTTGCAGGAAAACTGCAGCCCCACCTGCAAGGTCTTCCTCAGCGTACCTCCATGCACCTCTCCTGATCGGGCCTCCCTAATCGTCACTTCAGGACGTTGTTGCCTCTGTATCCAGCTGGTGCTAGAAGGGGACTGCCCTTCGTGGGCATCACATCTGCCCTACTAGAGACCATCACCTCAAACTTTCTGCTGTTAAATTCTTATCAGAAGCCTGATTCTAAAAACGTTTCTGAGGAAGATTTACCTGAAGGGTAGACGGAACATGCAAGAGGCGAGGTAATTTAAACTGACTCCTGAATCAATTCAGACCACCGAAAGCTACATACTCACAAAACTCCTTTCAGTAACGTGCTTTGGAATTATGCCCCTGTTGGCCTAGAAAGACTTGACGAAGTGGTGCAAGTAAACTTCCTATTGTAATGACTGAGAAATCATGATTTAAAAGGTCTGGGATGGGACTGGACATCTGGATTTTTAAGAAGCTTTCCACAGACGTGCACTGAAGGCTGAAAGTCGCCCCATTTTACGTAAAGTAGAAGGGACGTTCAGATTATTGTCCTGTTATTATATACCGTGTCCCCTCTTAAACGAGATCCACGGGAGAAATTTCGCTTAGGTCTCATCCCAGAGCAAAGGTGATGTTTACCAACATGTGGAACATGTTGCCAAAGCTGCAGCTCCCTGCTAACAACTGGCCCCGGAGGAGGAGGCAGTGTGGGTGCGGTGCAAACGGCACCGGCTTCGACCCGAGCCCGGGTTTAAAGCCCAGCACTACGCAGGTGCGTCATCGGATTCTCTGCAGTAGAACGAAGGTGCCGTGAGAGCTCACGAGACAAACGTGAAAAATGCCCGCGACGCCAAGTGCGAGGCCGGTGGTCCGGCCGGTCCGAGCCCGACAGCGCAGTGGCATGACACAGGGTTTTCCTACCGCTGCGCCTCCCTGCCTCCTAGCTCCCACTCTCCCCGCCGGGACCCCCTCCCCAGTCTGGCCCTTTAGGGCCTCGGAAGCCCCCGCCGACGCCGGCCGGACCTCGGCGCCTTCCCGTCCGCGGCTCTGGCCGCCCTCGGCCCCGAGCGCCCGCTTCAGGCGCTCCGTCGCGCCAGGCCCCGGGAGGCGCCGTCCGCGGTGGGCTCACCTGCAGGCGGTGGCTCTTGACCAGGTGCATGTTGAGCGCGGGACTGTTGGGCAGGATCTTGCCGCAGCCGCGCACCGTGCACAGGATGTTGGTCCGCACGGCCCGGGACAGCTCGCTCACCGACGGCTGGATGAGCTCCCGGGCCGGCGGCGCCGCACCCGCAGGCTGCTGCCTCGCCGCCGTGGGTCGCGGCCGGCTGCCCCTCAGCCGCCCGGGAGGAACCCACAGGCCGGAGGCGGCAGCGGCTCCCCTCGCGGCCGCCGGGACGGCCGCGGCGCCCAAGGCCAGAGCCGCGGGCCCCGCCGCCGCCGCCGCCGCCGCCGCCGTCGCCTCAGAGGCCGCCATGGCTCCCGCACCTCAGCCCGGACAGCTAGGACGCCCCGCCTCCCGCCGCAGCGACTTCCGGAAGGGGGCGGGGCCTCTCGGCTCATTAGCATCCGGCGGGGCCCGGGCGGCCGCGGCGTCGCGTGAGGGTGGCGGAGGGTGCGCCTGCCAGGAGCCACCACCAGATGAGGCGGGCGGGTTACAAAACTTCACAGGGGTTCCTGGGGACAGGTAGGACGTATTGGTCCCGCCGATCCATTGTTCGCCTTCCTAGAAATCTGACCTCGGGCCGCAATTGGATAGAAGAAAAAGCAATGCGTTCAGGAACTTTACTTCCCAAAGATCGGAAATAACCCAAGTGTTCAACAGGAGGAGAGGCGAGAGTATGTGAATTACAACTATCTCTGTTTACCAGACACTGGGAATGCACTTTTCATTCAGTATCTCATTTTGTCCTCGAAACAGACCTAGCAGGTACGTACTGTAAGTTTTCCCACATTTGCAGAGAAGTAAGTAACTAGCCCGAGGTCACATTATACAAACAAAAGGATTGTTATAATTGACAGAGTTAATCATTTTAGGGAGGGTAGATTTACTTGCCTGTATTTTAACTGCTGAAATTTGACTACTGTTTGGGAGACAGTGTAGCTCAGAGGAGGGTTCCAAAACCTAAGTCGGAAGAGGGACCACCAGATAGGTCATTTAAATGAGTGTAGGAGGCCAGGTGTAGTCAAAAGGGAGGGGTGAGGACTGCAGCGGAATGGGAGTTACATCCTTTGTTTAAAGGGGGCAGCGGCTACTACTCGTCTTTGGTATCGCCAGATTTATTTTTCAAGATTTTTATGTGAAAACTCCCATCTTTTATATATTAGCAGCTCTATTTGTTTTCTATTGCTGCAATAACAAATTACCACAAACCTGGTGGTCTGAAACAACACAGATTTTTTATCTTACAGTTCTGGAGGTCAGAAGTCTGAAATGAGTCTATTAGGTGAAGATCAAGGTGTTGGCATGGCTGCATTTCTTCGGGAGGCTCTGTGGAAGAATCTGTTTACTTGCCGTTTCCAGCTTCTCAAAGTCATTAATGAATGGTGAGTTGAGGCTTCTTCACATCAGTCTGATTTCTTCAGTAGTCAGGTCTCCCTCTGCTCTCTTCTATTCCTCTTCCACTTTTGAGGACCCTTGTGATCACACTGGGTCCATCCAGGACATCCGGGATAACCTCCCAATCTGCAAAGTCCTTTTGTTTTGTAAAGTAACAGATTTACATAGTCCAGGGATTAGGATGTGGACATCTTTGAGAAGGGTACTATTCTGCTTCACAGTAACGAATTCTGAATTTAAAAGTACTGTGGGCCCCAAACCCCCCACATCTGTGTGAGAGATAGCATCCATGGGCTACTGTTTCTTCCAGCACAGTGTCCAAGAGGGCAGGCTCTGGAGGCCAACTGCCTGGGATTAATGTGGGCTCAGTCACTTACTAGCTAGTACTAAGCTTTGGGATTCACATCAATAGAGTGAGACTAGTAATGCCACCTGCCTTATAGGATTATTATGAAAATAAGACAAAGCGTATAAAATACTTGGCACAGCGCCTGCCACACAGTAAGTGCTCAGTAAACATTAGCTCTTCTTCATTTTTGGAGACCCTACCTAATGTGCATTAAATTCCTTTGGCCTAGAGATCCTTGGATCTGCATTTACTGCTCCATCTGATCCCACGACTGCATCTGAATGGCGTATGTGTCTCTGGACGTCAAGCACATACCAGGTAAGCATTCCCTGTATCTCATTTCCTGAAGCAGAAGCCTCTGTCTGGGAGGGCTGCAGGGTGCAGGCTCCAGTGATTCCACTGTAGCCTGGGTAATACTGGGTTGGCCAGAAAGTCCCTTTGGGTTTTTCTGTAAGATGTTACAGAAAAACCCGAAGGGACTTTCTGGGCAACCCAATATGATTAGTGTCTTTCTCGTTCAGGCTCTCATTGCACATCCCTGCAAAGCACCAGAAAGGGCTGTGAGCCTGTGGGAAACCATACCAGGAACCTGCAGGGCCCCTGTGCAAACCTAATGTGGGCATTCAGGCACTGAGTAGAAGTGCCTACCATATGTGTGCACATAGGAACAGATGCTCTAAACCATGACTGTGGTCTACAAAAAAAATTAGCGTTATTAAGCCCCTACAGACTCAGCGTCTCACTCTGAGATAACTGAAGTGTCTAAGCCATTGGCTAATTAAATCTAAACAGATATATTTCACATAAAATACCTATTGGTATTGGTATAGACAATACCAATACATTATATTGGTATAAAGCATTGTTTAGCCCCTTCTGATTGTGTTTATATCTGTATATTAAGCCTCTTTTTGATTTTCATCAGAAGTAACTGATACACCAATTTTGAAATATCTCATTTAAATTGGTGTTTTTCTCCTCTGCTTTGGCCACTGGCTAACACCATCCAAATTTTCCCTTTTATTCTAGCAGTTGAGGAGGCACTTGTATGTTCTTACGTGGTAATCTTACCTCTAGTTTTATTTTGTCCTCCTATTCTTTTTCTGTCCTTCATTTGCCCAGATTTCCTCACCTTTTAATTTTATCATAATTGTAACATACGTTGTTATAACCCCAAATCCTTTGTGGATCAAGATAGGGAGTAGACTTTAAAGTGTTATTGTAAAAGGACATGCGATTTAGTGATGATCACTGAAGGATTTTCACCAAAAGTGACAGATATACCCATTTTTAAATATCTTTATTCACAAACCTGTATATTATCTGTCAGTTCGAATGCCATATATATGATAAAATAGATGAGAAGTATCATATTTACAATGAAATCATTATTTTATATAGCTGAATCAACTGATAGGCTACCTCCTGCAATAATAACTTAATGGGCCCAATTCTACCTTTTGAATGGACCAATTTTATGATTCTCTTGGAAAGTTTTGGGTTGGGTGTAGTTTCTTGTTGCTTCTTTCTGTGATCCAAGGCTTAAGAGAAAATCCCTGGAAACCAGCAACTGGAACCAGACCTCTCCAGGATTGAGGAGAGACAGGAGTGAGAAAAGAGACATCCTGTCACATCTTAAAGTCCCACAACTGCTATGCTTTGCAGGAGGAGGAAAGAATCAGTCCCAAGAATTATACTGAACATTTCTAAATCGTCAACATCAAGGATTAATCTCTAAAACAAGTTTGCAGATAGAAGCTATCCAGCTAGTCATTATAAAATGCATATGCAATACAGTCAAGGATGCTGTGCTTACAAAACCACATACATCTTATTTATCTCTAATTTTAAAATAATTCATTCCCTTATTGGGTATGCAAGTGAGCAATGGAGAAAGTGGTGCATCTGCAATACCTGAAATTTAAAAAAAAAGAAAAGAAAAGAAAATGAAAATAATCACAGGGACAACGATTTGAGGCAGTTTAAAAATGACCAAGATTAGAGGGTGGATCATGGACCCCCATTAAGTGAAGCAGAATATGCAAAACAGGGGATGATGGGATAGCAGACTAGAGCCATGAGAAAGCTCAGGGGCAATTAGTCAGCAAAGAGAGGGTCGAATGTAGTATGTTGTTAATTCTTCTGGCTGATGAAGTATGCTGACTACTTACCGGCTGGTGCTAAGGATTTCAGTGCTTCCAGAAGATGGGGGCTAGAGAACTTAACCAGGCACCGGAGGGGTTCTTCTCTCTCAGTCAGGATGCCCCCATTTAGGTCACTTTTGAATTTCGTTTCAAGCTGTCAACAGATATATTTTTAAGTGATGATTAAATATATCAGTTGCAATGGCAAAATATAAAGAAATAGGATTATGTATTTCACTAATTCTTGTTATCAAGAAACACAGGGACTAATGGGGGTGGGAACCATTTAATTTGCTAATTGCAAACGTTGAGGGCAACCAGTATATCCAACAATATCGCATGCAAAAAGCCAAGCGTGGGCTTCCCTGGTGGTGCAGTGGTTGAGAGTCCGCCTGCCGATGCAGGGGACACGGGTTCGTGCCCTGGAGCGGCTGGGCCCGTAAGCCATGGCCACTGAGCCTGCGCGTCCGGAGCCTGTGCTCCGCAACGGGAGAGGCCACAACAGTGAGAGGCCCACGTGCTGCAAAAAAAAGAAAAAAAAAAAAAAAAAAAAAAAAAAAAAAGCCAGGCGTGCACAGTGCCTGACACACAGGAGACCTTGCATGTCAGTTCCGCCCTCAGATGCCCTTTACCTGAGCATTAGGTTTGCATTCTTAATGGAAAATGAGCACTGTTTTTTGTAATCTGTCATTTCAATGTAAAAATGTCATGTGTTTTGAGTCACTACTGCAGTTTAACTTCTTATTATAGAAGATTTAGAAAACATACAAAAGTGAGGAGCACAGTGTAATGAGTCCCCATGTGCATATCACCCAGCTGAAACAATGACTGGTCTTGTTCCATCTATTACTCTACCTTCCGTTCCCTACCTGCCCACCCCCACTGGATTATTTTGAAGCAAATCCAAGACACCGTAGTATCCCACCTGCAAATATTTCAATGTATCTAAAAGAGTCCTAAAAAGGACTCTTTTTCAAAACTTCACCCCCATAACATTACCACACCTAAAAAAATTAATAACAGTTCCTTCATATCATCAAATATATAAGTGCTGCTACTTCAGTAGGTACTTGGCTCTTAGACTCTAACTTCATTTTTTTTTTTTTAACTTAAAATGATCCTTAAAATTTAGAGACAGAATGCTGAAATATTTAGAGGGTGAGTAATGTCTGCAACTAATTCAAATGGTTCAGAATAAAGAAAGAGAAAGAAAGAAAGCAGATGTGGCAAAATGTTAACAATTAGTAAATTTTGAAACAAAGGGGAAATGAATGCTCATTGTAATATTCTCGCATGTTTTCTGAAGGTTTGATATTTTTCAAAATAGAAAAGGTAAGGAAAAATCAGTAGCAGGTATGAATAAATGTGCACCTTGTCTTATAGAATAGACCCATTCTAAGATGTGTATAAAGAGAAGTTTTGTGGACTAAATCTTATGTATCCTAGATCAGTGGTTCTCTGTGCAGAATTGGCTAGAGGGCTTGTGAAGACAGATGTCTGGGACCCACCTCCAGAGTCCGCAATCCAGTAGGACCAGAATGGGGCCAAGAACCTGCATTTCTTACCCATATTCCCAGCTGAGGCTGATTTTGCTGGTCCAGGGACCACACTTTGAGAATGACTGTCTTAAGAGTGTGAGCTGTATAAAAGATATGGGTTGAAACCTGCCATTCGGGGAGCATAACTTGAAAGGTGTCAGTCAACTTTTCCCACTAAAAACAAATCAAACCAAACAGGCACTGGGCCTGAGTGAGCAGATCAATGGTAGACTTAAAGTGTGGTCCGTAGCTGCAGAAGGTTCCTTCTAAGCAGAAAGAATTTTATTGGAAGGTTTGAGGGGAGGAGGGTGTTACGAGTATGACCATGAGTATTAGATTAGGGTGATCGTGATATAAGCCTTGAATTCTTCTAATGGTGGCCATGGGCTTGCCCCCCACCTGGCTTTCCTGGTGGGCAAGCTTCTGGAATGAGCCAGGTGTGCAGGCTGCTGGGTTTTCTCCACGTGATGCCAACTGGGCTTTGTAATGACTTATTTATTCACTCTTTTATTTAATAAGTATTTATAAGCACTGACCATGTGCAAGCATTGTTCTAGGTGTGGGTGGGCTAGAAAGGTGTAACCTACCATTTTTTTTTTCTCAAAAATACAGATCACAGCTGGTTGTACATAACGGAATTAATATGAAAGGTGAAATGAAAAGGCAAATTCAAACTTTCCAAAGGTCTCCTTTGCAACAGAGGAACTTACTAAATATGATAAAGACTATTTTAACTCATAAACTTATTATACAACATTAAAGTGACAAATGAATAAGAGACAGTTTCTTAGATCTGTTTTCCACTTAGTTTTAGTTCTTTTTAAAAAATATTGGTAACTTGTAGTTAGTTTATAGCAGTGTCCTACCTTATATTGTGCAAATTCTAGTCTTGGTTGTGGATAGTCTCCAAAAATTTCTTGAGTCACTCTCTGGACTCTCTCTTTTTCTGTTTTGTTTTCATGAATGATCCTTGAATCCACTACAGATGGAAGATTTCAAGAGAAACAGCTGTTATATATTTAGTATTATTATAATATTATATATTTTATATATGTTAATATATTCCACCCATAAAGTATCATCCTTTCATTCCTAACCTTTCAACTTGCTTGTATAACTTAAAAATAATGTTTACTGTTTCTTCTCGATTGTAATAATTTCTTATTGTTGAAAAGCTGGAAAGTATAGGCTGGTAAGAGAAAATAAAAATCACCCATAATTCCACCACATAGAGATAAGTACTGTTAACATTTTAATCTATTTGTCTAACCCTTTTTTCAGTGAATAAAAAGATATGCATTTTTTAAACTGGGATTATAAAATACACACACTTTTGTATCCTGCTTTCTTTACTTAACATGAAATCAATAGCAGTTCCTATGCCATTGGAAAGTCATAAATATGTTTAGTTCATAATGGCTGTACCATTTCATTTTATTGCCAAATCACTGCCAAGAGAGAGGAACATTTTCATTTTTATAAATCTATATTGTACCCCATCACTTTTCTGAACTTTCTGATCCGCATTAGTAGTTCCATACTCTATTCTCTTGGGTTTTCTAGGAAAGGACTCACGTCACCTGTGAGTAGCAACAGCGTAACAATTCTGATTACAGGCACACTTCAGAGATAAGGGGGTGCAGTTCTATACCACTGCAATAAAGTGAGTCGCATGAATTTTCTGCTTTCCCAGTGCATATAAAAGTTATGTTTATACTGTACTGCAGTCTATTAAGTGTGCAACACTATCATGTCTAAAAGGACAACGTACATACCTTATTTAAAATGTACTTTATTGCTAAAACATGCTAACCATAATCTGAGCCCTCAGGGAGTTGTAATCTTTTTGCAGTAGTAACATCAAAGATCACTGATCACAGATCACCATAACAAATATAATAATAATGAAAAAGTTTGAAATATTGTGAGAATTACAAAAATGTGACACAGAGACATGAAATGAGCAAATGCCGTTGGAAACATGGCGCTGAGAGATTTTGCTCAACACGGGGTTGCCACAAACCTTCAATTTGTAAGTAACGCAGTACCTGCGAGATGCAATAAAGTACTCAGGAAGCATTAAGAGCCTGGGCTCCAGACTCAGATTCGGATTTCACTCCTGGCTTTGCCGATTCCTAGCTATGTGATTTTGCCTCACAAGTTACTAAACCTCTCTGAAACCCAGTTTCCTGATGAAAAGAGCTTGTTCATGGGACTGCGGTGAAGAAATAGGAAATGACTCATATAAACACCTTAGTATGGTGCCTGGCACAGAAGAAATGCTCAACAACTGTTAGTTAATTTTTGTTTTTGTTGTGATTATTATTAGATGCCAGTCTAGTCAATTCTAAAAGAGATTATGGTAGTTTAACTTGCCCACTTCAACAGAAATTTAATTTTCAATTTTCTGAAAACAGTAAATACTTTTGAATCACATTCTGGTACATAAATGTTTTCCTGGGTGACAGAAATCTGAAAAGGAATGTCCTTCCAAATTTCAGTTTTTATCTTAAAACACACATACTATTTATATCTAGCCCAAGGCTTCTTTCTTGTAGAGGTGTAGTAGAGTTGTGAGTTTCAAAGGTCTAGGAAAAAGAAAAAAGAAAAAAGTGAATGTTTTCCTAATTTTATCACCTTGAGGTATAGATATTAATTGGTTTTAATGCACAAAAGTATGGCAAATCTTATCTTTAGTTTTTCCCAACACAAAGATTTGAGGCCATTTGCAGACTGAGTTGAGCATTTCTCCTAGAGCGATGTTGGCAGAGAATGCCAGCAACATGGCTGCTTTGTTTGAGGAGCTCTGTATCTTGTTAACGTAAAAAATGGATCTGGAAGAAGTATAGCGGGTGAATGCAGAAGCTCGAGGAATCAGAGGCAGCATTTACAATGTGATGTTTCAGCTTTATATCTATGTCTTTATAACTGTAAAAAATTTGCTGAGATTCCTTATCGAAAAATAACTTTCCTATTGTAAGTCTGAACCTCTCAGACCCCTTCGCTTACTCTCCCCACTGAAGCCATTGTTTTTATAATTAAGTGTTTGACAATATGAATTTTCCTAGAAATGCAACTGTTATCGGAGAACCGTTGATAGCAATTTGGTAGGAGGGTGGTAGGTAAGAGGGAGGGGCTGCTGTGGGAGAAAATCATTATCTAACTTCTTAATGTTAGATTTTTTCCTTGAAGAGTAGCTTGCAGAGAGCCATCACTTCTTTCTACTTAGAACAGATGAAAAAATACATAAGTATAACATACCTAAGGGCTCAAAGATATACACAGAGCCGTAACAATCCTATAGGAGTCTGAACATATGAGCACACAGATGCCATGCAGAGGAAAAAAAAACCCCAAAAACCCTGAGCCTGGGAGCAAGGCGAGATCCGTTCTTATCATTAAAGGGGAACAGTGCGTTCAAATAATTTTGACAAATAAATTGTGGGACTTAATAAACCAATGTCTTCTCCTTTACTTCCAACTCCTGTATCACCTGCTTGACTGATGGGACAAAAAATTCTGCTTCTCTCTTGCAGAACAGAATAATATAATCAGCTTCAAAAGACAGTGTCGAGTTACTCTGAAGAGAAAATAAATTCAGATTGGAATAGATGATTTGGAAACGGGGACCTATAACATAGACCCCAATGACTAATGGGCAGTATAAAATACAATGCAACTATAAAAAGATGAGAGTGAGAAATTATATTGTTTCCTTTCATGTTAACTGAAAACTTTCTGCACTTCAGGGATATCTGACGTGATCTCCTATCGCTGGAGGTAGACTTTCCCACCTGCTCAGCTTCTAAATTATGTGTGAAAGAGAAAATGGAGACTTAACTTTAAATAGAGTCACTGATGGGCTCACCTGATTATACTGTTTAAAAACAATAGCCTTAAGAGAGTCCAGATACCGGCTTCTGAGGTCCATTTTCACAATCTGATGGTGTTTGCTAGCAATTGTCAGTGCCTTGAAGTGAAAATTAGTAAGACTATTAGCATTACTGTGTCTATCTCTGTATTTACAATACTTGTTCAGGAAAAAATCCAGAACGATTAAATATCATGGCCTGTTACTCAGCTTGAAAAACAAAAACAGGGGCTAATGGCATTAAGAGTCTCACAAATGCAAGGTCTTTTGTAATACCATTTTTAGAAAAGTGATCCTGTTTATTTTTTTTATTAAAAAAATTTTTTTTTAATTCTTGGCTGCACCAAGCAGCATGTGGGATCTTAGTTCCCCAACCAGGGATCGAATCCGTGCCCCCTACAGTGGAAGCACGGACTTTTAACCACTGGACCGCCAGGGAAGTCCCAAAGTGATCCTGTTTAAAGTTAGGAATTATAACAAATGAAATTCAGAGTTAAGAATAAACAGTGAATACTCAAACGTTACCATTTTTGATTACTAGTCATTAATACTACGATACTGCCATACAAAAATGCAAATATGTATGTACGCTCTAGGACAAATCTTGAAGAAAAAAGTGCAAATTAAATGCAACTTATAAAAGCTTCCCATCGCCTGGGGAAACAAGTTGGAAGACTGAAAGAGAATTAATAGAATAAGGTATGTACCTGGAACTAGAGGGTAGAAATAAGTTTGCCTTAAGATACACATTAGAAAAGAACATTAGCTTTTGGGGTGATGTTTAAACTAGGTGGGACAGGGTGGACTCACCTGGCTGTCAGTGGATGGAAAACCACTATTTATTCTGGAGGAAGAGACTCCAAATGTAAAGGAGAGTTAAGTGTTAGAAAGAAATAGAAGTGAGCAACACTAGCAGTCTTTCTGCCACTTCAGTAAACACCTAAGGAATTTAAATGATAAGTCCACCTGCCTGGAGCACTTGGTGTTCTACTTGGCTCTAGAGATGATGCAGGCAGGATGGCAGAGCTGCTTATCTACAATCAGCTCTGGAACCAACTGAAGCACCATTGTAATTGTGAATGTTAAGACGGTGGAAGCAGCAGCAGTTGCCAGGCTAATTTAGGGATGGCTTATTTGGGGGAAGATGCTAGGAAGCCTGTGATACCAAAGGCAGAACCATAAACAGAAGCAGGCTCTGACCAGGGGACCATCTTCTGTTAAAGCACTCTTCTTGCGTACGCAATGCGGGGAAAATGGTTACAAATGAAAATAATGTTCATTAATAGGCAAATGATGAGGTCATGAAAAAGTAGTGAGGTACATTCATATGTAACCTCATTGAAATGTTCTGTTAAGTTAGAATTAGAAAAAGCAAATTACAGACCCTATGTACCAGCGTGGTTTTTGTAATAAAACGTCTTCTGAAAGGAACTAGCAGAACTGTTAAAAGCAGTTATTTTGGGTGAATGGGATTGCGCAGAGGGTATGGAGTCTTAAAAGACTGTTCAGAGACTTCTGTGTTGGTTGGATTTTTACCTTGATTGTGTACTACTTCTCAATTACAAGACAGTAATGAAGAGTTCTAAACCAATGCTTATGCTGTCCTCCCACTTGTAGAATAATAACACTTTCTGCTTCTTATTTTAGGAGATAAAGAATTACAGGTGGTATTTTTTTTTTTGGCTGCGCCACGCAGCATACTAGATCTTAGTTCCCTGACCACGGACTGAACCTGTGCCCCATGCAGTGGAAGCGCGGAGACTTAACCACTGGTCCGCCAGGGAAGTCCCCCTACAGGTCGCATTTTATATCAAATGATATTGAGCAGTTTAAACCTACATGGACCTGAGATAAGGATAATACAGCGTTATAGCTTATAGTAATTGGTTCCATACCTGACCCAGAAGGGGTAGATTGCTTTTCAGTTGGGAGGAAGAAGTGAAGGCATATGGAGTTTGGGAATAATACACCACGTAAGCAGGTTTGTACTGGTTTGGCTTTCTATACTGTGTTCCCCAGGCAATTCGAATCCATACTGCATTCTCCTCAGCATCTCTGAAGCTGACTGTCACCTTATTTAAAAAAAAAAAGATGTAAGTTTCCTAATTAAAATCTCACGTGGCACCAACAACTGGTGCTTTTTAGGGGTGAAGGATGTTACTATAATCTTGCACACCGGCTGAAGTCTGGCAGTCTTTTCTCCTACGTTTTTTTTTTTTTTGGCCGGGCCGTGAGGCATGCAGGATCTTAGTTCCCCAGCCAGGGATTGAAGCCATGCCCCCTGCAGTGGAAGCATGGAGTCTTAACCACTGGACCACCAGGGAAGTCCCTCTCCTACTCTTCATTACAGTGTTTTGGGAAATCTTTGGGAGAATATTTTGTGGTCGTTTTGTAAAGATACATTCGTGCCTTGCAAAGTCTTTTGGAGGGAAAAAAGTTTTAAATCCTACAAGCAGGATATGACATCAAAAATTTTTAATAATTTCTTGGGCTTTGTCCTGAAAAACTATAAGAGTTTACGAAGCAAGGCAGCCTCACAAATGAGATATCTTATAAGGAAGCATTTTTAGCATTGAACACAGACCGTGCACTGTAAAGTTTAATATTAAGATTTCTATGTAGCAATGGGCTTAAAAAAATACTAATCCTAATGCTTTTAGGCATTTAGCTCAGGTGCTAAAAATTACCCCAAAGCAAAGTTACATAGCAAGAATATAAGAAATTCTACATGGTTTCCATTTCATGGATAAAATATAGACCTTTCTAAACTTTTAAATATGATTGCCAGTTTCTATGGAATTTAATATCTCACTCCTAGACTGTTAGCTCCCCTTGCAGCTCACACCCTGGAGATACTTGAGACAGGAGCACTTGGCTTGCCCACATCCCTGTTTTTTTTTTTCTGGCTGTGCTGCGCGGCTTGCGGGATCTTAGTTCCCTGACCAGGGATTGAACCCGGGTCCTTGGCAGTGAGAGCGTGGAATTCTAACCACTGGACCACCAGGGAATCCCCTGCCCACATCTCTTTATTTCCTCCCTCTTGTATCTTATTCCCGGTGATCACATGGCTGCTGACATTAGCAAAGAAGGCAGTTACAGTTGTCCCTAAGGATTCTGGATGATTGGTTCCAGGACCCCTCTCAGATACCAGGATACCAAAATCCGAGGATGCTCAAGTCTCTTATATAAAATGGTGTAGTAATTGCAAATAACCTGTGAGATCCTCCCACATACTTTAAATCACTTCCAAGTTACTTATAATACCTAATAGAAAGTAAATGCTATGTAAATAATCATAAATACAACATGAATGCTATGTAAACAGTTGCTGACCCAAAGCAAATTCAAGTTTTGCTTTTTGGAACTTTCTAGAATTATTTTTCCCGAATATTTTCAATTTGTGGTTGGTTGAATCCATGGGTGCGGAACCCATGTATATGGAGGGCCGACTGTATTTTGACTCTGCCCGCTCTTTATCTGGTTGCTTCCCCAAATTTCCTCAGTGTATCAGACAAGGAACCCAAGACAAGGGGCATGGAGGGTACAGAGCAGTCTGACCTTTCCCTGGATGAGCAGCACAGCCCTCAGCCCCGACAGGCATGCAGTGGACCTCTGCCAGCTCGAATGGAAGAGGACAGGATCTTAGTCTGAATAGCCTCTTTGCATCACATTACAAAAGAAAATAAGTGTGTAAAGTCAACATTGAGTGTAGTATATGGAGGGCACATTTTCACTAGGAGAAAATTGGTAGCATTCAACAGAGTCAGGTAGTCTCTAGTCTAGAATGAGGATAACTTAAGTGAGGGCTCATGAAGGGACTTTAAGAGGTCTGTGACCTCCTGAATTGGATGCACCATTGGATGGACATGTCTAAAGGTATGCTTTTCTAGAGAGGTGCTATGCCACTTATCAAAATTTTCATAAGGGTCTGTAGTCCAAAAAAAGGTTAAAAATCAGTAGGCTAAGAGG
This sequence comes from Physeter macrocephalus, assembly GCF_002837175.3. Taxonomy (NCBI): domain Eukaryota; kingdom Metazoa; phylum Chordata; class Mammalia; order Artiodactyla; family Physeteridae; genus Physeter; species Physeter macrocephalus. The sequence goes on along the minus strand of NC_041230.1, from coordinate 49,268,493 downwards.
AAAGGGCATCCACAGAGTCAGTGTAATCCTGGCCCGGCTGGCCGATGCTCCATCTCACATCCTTACAGTAAAGAAGATACTCAGATACCTGTAGAGGCAGGGCCCAAATACAGACATTTATTATTTTCCCAAGAAACTACCTCAGTGGATATCCTCTTGCAATACCTGGGATAAAGCGTTTCACAGAGGAGAGCTCAGATTAATATTGCTCAAGCTTAAACGAGTGCAGCCAAGGGACTTCCCTGGTGGTCTAGTGGTTAAGACTTTGTGCTTCCAATGCGGGGGGTGCGGCTTTGATCCCTGGTCAGGGAACTAAGATCCCACATGCCATGTGGCACAGCCAAAAAATTAAAAAAAAAAAATTTAAGATGACATAAACTAGTGTGGCCAAGGGTCCTAAGTGGTTTGGCGAAACTGGGACTGTTCTCTTGGCCAGGGTATCCTCCACTAGCCATCAACTGTCAGTAACTGGCCAAGGCCCACAAGCTACTGAACATATGTATGTTTGGCGTGAGAATCAAATGAAGCTTACAATACAAAGAATCACCACATATTTAACACGTTAACATACTTAACACAGACCATCATTATTATACTACATGATACAGGCATAGAAAAGGACAGAAAATGTGCTACCTTACCATTGAAACAGTTTTTAGTTTGTCTCTTCTTTGTAAGTTTTTCCAAGAACTTTGTATTTTGAAGAGTTTTACCTGGTAATATGTGCAGTTAATCTTCTCTCTCTCTCTCTCTCACACACACACACACACACACACACACACACACACTCACTCACTCACTCTCCACCCATCACTCCCCAGTTAGGCTCCCTGTGTCCTCTCATATCAGCTTCTCTCCCCCATTGGTTCAAGACAGGAGTTCTTTACCTGAAGTCCATGGTTAGAATTCAGGGCATCTGTGGACTTGGTGGGGGAAAAATTTCATCTTTATTTTTACTAATTTCTAACTGAAATTAAGCATCTCCTTCAACTGGAAAGTAGGCATGAAAACAGTGGAATTTTAGGACCTGTTACTTTGTTGTCCATAGAAATCCCAAATACTCTTATCATATTATAATTGTTGCACATGCCTCAAAAATATCATTTACACCTATTAGTACTTTGAAACTAGTTGCTTTTAAACCCATCATGAGATTATTTATTGTGTTAATAAAGAAGCACATGCATTACTTATCACAATTTGCCATTTTAATACCTTAACTGTATTTTTAATATCATTTGTTTCCCCTGTGAGTCTATGGATTTTATTTTATAGCATTTAAATACACTCTTCTGAGAAGTGGTCCATAAGCTTCACTAATAGCCAAAGGGTCCTTGGTACAAAAAGGTTAAGGTGCCTGTCCTAGAGTAGCAGGTGACTCACTCTTCACTCCTGGACACCAGGAGATGCTATTTGTCATGACGTCACCATCATCAGCCTTTGGGAAAGTGGGGTTATCCAGCCACTAGTTAAGTTATGTGGAGGAAGGTGAAGATAAGCCGGGAGTCTTCAGTCAGTTGAGGAAAGGGGTGAGGACATGTGGGCCAGCTCGGAGTAGAGGGACGGGGAGACAGAAAAGACACACAGCCTTTACCTGCTCATCCTCCCCATCTCAAATCTGCAGTATACACAGCACGTCACTCTCTAGCTGGCCTTTCAAGCAGGACAGATATGATCAGTAAAAAAGCTCCTTTGTCCCCCCAGCCGCCCCCACTAGTGTGCCTGAAATTCATTCAGGAGGCAAAAGCTTTTGGTAGTGATAAGAAAAGAGAAATCTAACAACTGAAATACATGGGCATCAAAGTGGGAGGAAATGTGAGGGTTTCAGACTCTTTTCTCCTTGCGTGGTGAGGGCAGTGGCCTGGGGTGAAAAGAACAGAAGTTCCTGGTGCCTAAAAGAGGGACGGGAAAGACCATCAAGTGAGAAGGTGCTGGGAGGGAAGATGGAGATAAACTCTGAACTGGACCCGAGAGAGAGAGAGACACTCTCTAGGTTTCTTGTTTTGGGTGAAGTAGGGTGGGAGTGTTTGCTGTGAGTGTTTCTCAAGATGAGTTAGCCAGTCATGTTCAGCCTCATAAGAAGGCTGCTTCCAGAAGGGTCCAAACCACATATCCACAACACTTCTGGAGGTCTGGCCAGGGGTTATGTGGTAATGAGGCTCTTTGTTTAAAAAAAAAAAAATAAAAAGCAGGTGCATGTGCCACAGCCACGGTCCAGACAGGACTCTCCTGTAACGTCTGCAAAGTTCATAATTTCATGGTAAGAAGAGTTTTCAAATAATATAAACCAAAATAAGAACTTAGGAGCAAGGTAGAAAAAAGTGCTTGCTTATTCACAAAATTTAAAAAAAAAGGAGACATACCTTCTCTTGGTTCACAATTTTCTTTGAATTAATTTATAAATTAAATGCAGGGAATTCCCTGGTGGTCCAGTGGTTAGGACTCTGCACTCTCACTGCTGAGGTCCTGGGTTCAATCGCTGGTCAGGCAGCTAAGATTCTATAAGCCGTGTGGCACAGTCAAAAATAAATGCACCCCTACTCAAAAGGCTGAAGATTTTGTTTTGTTCTGTAAACCTGAGAAAATGTTTCTAAGATTGATCTGGAGAAAAAGTTAGGACATTTTTGACAAAGAAGAGTAATTGGGGGTAGGGGCCGGGTTGACTTGTCTTAAGGATTATTGAAATGTTTTAAAAAATACAGCGATTAAAGGAATGGGAAGTTTGCTCCAGGCAAGTGGCCCTCCTGATACCCAATCCAGAAGCAGGTAGAGCAGCCTACATGGTAACTGGCAGGACCACTCTGAGTGGTCTCCCTGCAGGGGCAGAGCCGGCCCTGGAGGAATAGACCAGAGTAGGTGCTGCCTGCAAGCAGCTGCTCTCACTCAGGCTAAGGCCCTGCTCCTGCTGGAGGCAAGTGAAGGGGGCGGTGAGGAGGGGCCAATGGGATTGCTTCCACGTGTGGGACACGTCAGGAGCAAGAAGAAATATTTCCCTCCAAGAGTCTTGCGGCAGAAAGAACAGAGCTTGAGGATGAGCCTGGGGAAAGGATGTACTTTTACTGAGACCTGAGCACATTTATAAGCAGTAGAGTAGGAATCAGAAGAGGCAAGAGATTAAGGATGCAAGAGAACAGAGGAAAATAAAGCAGGTATGTTGGATGAAGACGTAGGAGATGGATTCACAGCACACACAGAGGGTCATTATACGAAAGGAGATAAGGGAATATGTTCGGTGACAGGTGGGTAAGTAGAAAGCAGGACCAGTTAGAGACAGGATGAGGTAAGGGGATGGAGAGACAGGTCAAGGAGTTTATCAGAGAAGAGGGAACACCACTATGCCAGAGAGGACGGCCAGAGCACGGTGAATGGGACAGAGTTTTTGGCATGTCTTTATATGCAAGGAGGACTAAGGCAGAGTAAGGTGGAAAGGGAATGAAGTAGGGGAGGCTGTTAAAAAGTGATCACCTCAGGACCTACTGTATATCACAGGGAACTTGGCTCAATATTCTGTAATAACCTTAATGGGAAAAGAATTTGAAAAAGAATGGATACTTGTATGGGTATAACTGAATCACTCTCCTGTATGCCCGTAACACATCATTGTTAATCAACTATACTCCAATATAAAATGAAAATTAAAAAAAAAAAAAAGCAATCACCTCAACCTAGGATAAGATGTTGAGGTGGTACCTGTGGAAACAGACTGGCAGCTGAGGACTCTTCGGTGCTCTCGAGCTACCCTAATATTGTGGCCACGAGCCACCTAGGGCCATTTAACTAAAACTCATACAGTTAAACACGATGAACATTTTAGTTTCTCAGTCACACCAGCCACACTTCAAGTGCTCAGTAGCCACACGTGGCTACTAGCTGGGTCCTGGACGGTGCTGATCTAGAACAGTTCCATCGTTGTACAGTCCTACTGGGCAGTGCTGCTCTTGAGAAAGAAGCAGTACCCCTGAATTGAGAGGTAAGGGGAGGGGAAAGTTTTTACACTGAGTAGAGTTTGTCTTTGATACGGAATAGAACAGTATGGAATATTACTAACTGAAATTCTTACAAATTGAAAAAAATAACGTAGTAGCGAATTTTAAGTGCACAGATGCCATGAAATTGAATTTTATGGAAATTCAGATAAATTTTATTCTTACATTTTTTAATGCTCTCTTAAGAATTTTCTTGAATGAACTTTTGAATTGTTCCATGTCAAAAAGGTCAATGTCTTCACCTGTCAAAATGAAAAGAAAAATCAAGAAGAATCAAGGGAGCTACAGTGTCTTCAATACATTTACAAAGATCCTGAAGATAAGCATTTGGTGTAACCTCAAGGAGCAGTAATGATCAAATCACACAAACGCTGCTGGTACCCCTGACAGAGCATCACCAGATATATTTCTCATTTTTCTATACACGAGTAATAATCACTGCATTTGGAAAGAAAAGAGACTTAAGAGGAACAAACTGCTACTCATTTTTAAATTGCCAAAACATCAAATACAAGTGTTCAGTTAAAAATGGAAAACATTACCTGGTCCTTTACTCATCTGAAAAACATCCCAAACTTTCTGATGCCGATGAAATTGAGTATCTGAGACAGGGAGGAAGAACTTATTACTATCATATCAGAGAACTTTCAAGTAACTATCATATCAGAGAACTTTCAACTTACAAATACATATTTTTAATAATGTGAAAGTGGAGAAAAATAACAGTAATTTACAAATGAAGTTATACAGATCTTTATTCAAAATATAAATTTTAAATGGATTAAATTTACTCCAGACAAATAAAACAAGTCATAAAGAATTACTCAATATAGTAGAGATTTAGCATTTATTCTTAGACCATTTATTCTGTCCACACTGGTCTACTCCACAGACGGCTGCCTCTATGCAGCAAGCCAGGGATGATGTGCTCCTGGAACTGGTGTTTCTATCGGCTTTCCTTAGTCTGGAGCACTCTTCTCCTAGCTTGCTGCACATCTCATTCTGGCCTCTACTAAAATGCCACAGTGCAGAATGGCCTACCCTGAACACCCTACCAAAATCGATCCCCCATCCCGCCCTGCTTTAGTTTCCTTCATAGTACTTACCACTACCTGACATTACAGCATACATTTAGATGTTCATTTGTACACTGCTTGTACCTGTGGGATATTGGACTTAGTCTTGTTCACTGCTGTAGTCCCAGCGTCTAGCCACTGGCTGGCATTAAACATATATATTTGATGAATGAATGAATGAATGTACGACATAGAAGACACCCTCCAGGAGTTACAAACTTAAGAGTATCTTGGAGTAAAAATGGGCCTAGGAAGTTACTGAGTTCAGTCCCAACACATTATCATCCTGGCTTTACTCTGTCCCTGCGCTGACCTCAGTCTGCATCCCTGTGTCTTTGGACCTAGGACCAAGGTGCTCTGCACCCCATAAGAGGGGCTGTTGGCCCCAATACTCAAGGGCACCAACCTGCTGTGCCTTTGTCTTATTACTTTTCTTGTCTTCTGTCTTTCTTTTTTTTCTTTTTTTGGTGCCTTGGCGTCCTTGTCTCCCCATCCCACCCCATTTATGGCAATGGCCTGACAATTCTTGATTATCCAGTTCTGTCCCAAACAGGTGTAATCAGGTATAATGTGATGCCTGCCCTGAAAGATAGCATCCAAAGGGTTTTGTTTCTTTCCGGTATTTTCTTCCTTGGTTCTGTGTTTCAGAGTTCAGATGGCCTGCTAAATGATCTTTGAATAAGGTTGTTATCGTAATAATGGAGATTAAAAACTTTTTGTCGTTAATGATTCTTTTAAACACTGTGTAGAAGTTCATGATAAATGGCAAGGACTTAAATACAAATGCAGACATTTCCTCAAAATAGAACACGTGCTAGACTAATCCATGATATTTGTGACAAGCTTGGTCCACCTCTAGTGTCTCCTGTCTTAGCCGGGGGCCCAATTTCCTTCTAGTTGCACATGCAGACCCCAGAGCCATGTGTGCCTCTCCCACTTCGTGCCCCCATGATCATACTACGTGCAAGTACGGTCAGTGTTAATCCTTACATTCCTTACAAGCTGCACTGTAATTAGAACACGTTCGCAGACATCTATTTTCAAATTCTGTTAATAATAATACAAAGCCTAACAAACACTTACCATGTGCTTATTGTATGCCAGTTACTGTGCCAAGGGCTTTTCAAGTCTTATCTTACTTAACCCTCATAACAATCCTGTGAAGTAGAAGCTGTTGTTATGTCCATTTTACTTAGGAAAAGTCTGAGGCTTAAAAAAAGGTCATGTGACTTGGCAAAGGACACAAGACTGGTAAGTGACAGAGCTGAAATATGAAACCAGGGCAACTTGACTCTAGAATCTGAGCCATTACATACAAAACTGCCTCTCTGATGAAACTGGACTGGTTAAGCGTAAATACAAATCGCCAAAACTTACAAATGATGTCTAAAAGGGCTGCATCATTGAGACTTGCACGATTCTCCTGAAAGAGAATATACCATTTTTAGTAATCATGGTGATAGGTGTGGTTCTACCCCATCTACAGCACATTTTAGGATTGCTTAGAGCAGATGAGGGCCCTCTCAGTACTTTACTGACAACCTGTCTCCCATCTCTGCTCTCCTGTTAAATAACACATCTTCTGATTCGTGTCTCATTACAGGTTCTCACAACTGTTCTCCCCTGATCTAATCCTCATTTATCACTTTTAACTTTTTTTTTTTTTTAATCTATGGTATCCGTCTAGATTTCCTCTATCCCAGGTTTTCTCAGCCAGGTGCTAGTGACATTTTGAGTCAGATAAAGATGTGCTGTAGAAAATGTCCTAGGATGTAAAGGAGCATTCCTGGCCTCTACCCACTGGAAGCCAGCAGCACCCCAATCTCACAGTTTTGACACCCAAAAACGTCTCCAGACATTGTGTCCTCTGGGAGACAAAATCATCCCAGCTAAGAACCACTGCTTTATACACACACATTTATATGTTTATATATTATATAGTTTCTTTCAGTGTTATACAGAAAGATCTAGTTTATTCATTTTAATGGTTAAAGAATATTTTATGTGGACGTATCATTATTTATCTAATCTCCTAAGTAGAGTTGTTTCCAATTTTTTGTGTGTAAACAATGCTAGTTAACATCTTTATATATAGATATTTACATATCTCTAACTAGGTATATAAATGTTTATCAATTATGATATTACATACACCTCATTTTTTATTATGTTTTCCATATATGTAAATTTCGAAGTGGAATTTCTGGGTCATAAAGTATATTTATTTAAAAATGAGGGCTTCCCTGGTGGCGCAGTGGTTGAGAGTCTGCCTGCCGATGCAGGGGACACGGGTTCGTGCCCCGGTCCGGGAAGATCCCACATGCTGTGGAGCGGCTGGGCCCGTGAGCCATGGCCGCTGAGCCTGCGCGTCCGGAGCCTGTGCTCCGCAACGGGAGAGGCCACAACAGTGAGAGGCCCGCGTACCGGGACACGGGTTCGAGCTCTGGTCCGGGAGGATCCCACATGCCGTGGAGCAACTAAGCCCGTGCGCCACAACCACTGAGCCCGCGCTCTGGAGCCCGTGCTCCGCAACAAGAGAAGCCAGCGCACTGAGAAGCCTGTGCACCGCAAAGAAGAGTAGCCCTCGGGCTTCCCTGGTGGCGCAGTGGTTGGGAGTCTGCCTGCTAATGCAGGGGACACGGGTTCGAGCCCTGGTCTGGGAGGATCCCACATGCCGCGGAGCGACTAGGCCCGTGAGCCACAACTACTGAGCCTGCGCGTCTGGAGCCTGTGCTCCACAACAGGAGAGGCCGCGATAGTGAGAGGCCCGCGCATCGCGATGAAGAGTGGCCCCCGCTTGCCACAACTAGAGAAAGCCCTCGCACAAAAACGAAGACCCAACACAGCAAAAATAAATAAATAAATTAATAAACTCCTACCCCCAACATAAAAAAAATCAACTGTTTACAAAAAAAAAAAAAAAACAGTAGCCCTCGCTTGCAGCAACTAGAGAAAGCCCGCGCACAGCAACGAAGACCCAATGCCGCCAAAAATAAATTAAAAAAAAAAAATTAGTTCCTTTTCCGCTATAGTGGTACGTAGCCCTCCTAACTTCACAGCCTAGCAGCTACCTTACATCTCTTTTGGACTAAGAAAACGAAAGAAAAAAAACCAAAGGGTAGCGTCATGTTCAAGGTTAATCATTTTGAACACTGTTACCTCACAAAGCAGAACCAAGTCCTGAACAAGAGATTCCTTTCTCTGCCGGAAGTTTACAGTCTGCAGTTGATTTTCAGACAAAAAATTCCATGTTTTTAGTATTGTCATCATTTCAGTCATTGGAATTTTCAAGATGGTCCTCCTGAAAAACTCGGAAACAGTTTCATCCATCTCTTTGGCACTTTCGTAAAGACAAAACCAAAAACAGCACGATAAAGTATTAACCAAACACAAAAGTGTAACTTAGTGAATTTTCAGCATATTTTTTTTTTGCCAGAATTTTGATTTGTAGGTCAAACACCCAAATGTTTACCATTTTTCAGGCACTCTGTGAACAGTGTTCCAACAGGAGGATTAAATGATTTTCTCCTTAAGCATACATTTAAATATGTTTTAAAGTTTTTAAAAATTAGTGCTCTCCCTCCTTTCCTGGCTAGAGTGTTTTGATCTTTTGATGGCAATGACATGTGAATCATTCACTCATTTACTGATTCATGTATCAAATTACTGAGCACCTGTGTGTGCCAGGCAGTTTTCTAGGCACTGGGGAAAGATACAGCTTTAATCAAAAAGACAAAAATCCCTGCCAATATGGAGCGTCCTTTCTAGTTGGGAGAGACAGGCAACAGGAAAATCACAAAAAATGTTAAAAGTGATAAGTGCTGAGGAGAAAACGGAGCAGTGTTAGGAAGCAGTGAAAGTGGAGCAGGCTGGCAGTGGGTGGTGGGGATGGAGAGCAGGCCTCAGAGAGAAGGTGACATTTGAGCCAATCCCTGGGGAAGGGACAGTGAGCCATGGGGCTATGGTAGAGGAGCTTTCCAGGCAGATGGAAGAGCAAGTGCAAAAGCCTCGGGGCCTTCAAGGGACAGGGAGAAGGAGGCCTCCAGAGAGGTCAGAGTGGTGAGTGAAAAGGCACACAGGAGGAGGTGAGGTCAGAGATCATTAAGGGCTGTGTTTATGACTAGAGGCAGAAGTCAGTCTGTCAATCTCACCTGCTTCCACCATGACTATGGCATTCCCAAGGACAAATAGAGGAGATTCCCCTAAAAGAATCCTGGCTGTGACGTATTTCTACCATTTAAGTGTTGAACACAGCATATAATTTATTATCATCGCCCACTTCTGAAAATACATGGGTAGTTGAATATATTGGGTTGCCCAAAACGTTCGTGCGGGTTTTTCTGTAACATCTTATGGCAAAACCTGCATGAACTTTTTGGCCAGCCCAATACTTTGGAAAGATACTAAAAACAATCGTTAAAAATAAAGAGGAATGATTAGGAGTTCTTTAGAGAGAAAAATAACTGAATTAAGAATGTGGGAGCAGCATCAGGATCATGGAAATCGAGCCTGACTCATTTCCTTGTCCAGATGCAGGACCCACCTGCCTTAATGTCAGGACGAAAATCCTCACCATGGTCCACAAGGCCCTGCGTGGTTTGGTTCCTGCCTCCCTGTCATCTACCACACTCTCTCCTTGGCTTTCTGAGCTCCAGCTACACTGCCCTTCTACTTTCTCTATTACAAGAGGATCCCTTCAGCTAAGGGCCATTGCATCTGCGGTGACCCCTGCTTAGAAGGTTCTTCTACACATATTCACATGGCTTTTGTAATTCAGGTCTCAGCCATGCTTCTTCACAGAGAGACTTACCCTGACCACCCAATCTAGTTACTTCCCCACCTTGTCTTTACAGAACTATCTGAAATTATCTTGCTTATTGATTACTTTATTGCATTAAATATTTGATTAAGCTTCACTAGGGCAGGAACTATGTTTGTCTTATTCATAGCTGCGTTCCTAGAATCTAGAACAGTGTCAGCCCAAGAACTGTCTAGTGGAAATACTTGTGGAATGAAGTCTTAGAGACTCTCCTGAAGCAGCCGTGCCTGAGGAGGTAAACAACCTGGGAAGGATTAGGGTCCAACAGTCGGTGACAATATCAAGCCAACGTCTCCCATCAAAAACACTGGAGGTGGCGGTTGTTAAAATGCAGATTCCTGGGCTCCAACGATTGAAACTGGGGGTGGTGGTGTGGGGGACCGAGAAGGGCCTGAGATTTTTGCATTTTAAGACTAAGAGTCTTAATTCCGGCTAAACTTTGGGAATGCCATTCGAAAGAATTCTGGTAGAAAGAGTCCACGCAATCTCATCAATAAAGTTGGAAAACCCTTGAATAAACTCTTCTGATTCCCTGTGATTAGCTAATTTCTTTTTACATTTGACCGCTTGGCACAGTGCTTGGCTTGGTGCTCGAGATATAACAGCCGAATGAACGCATGACAAAAAAGGTCCCTTTTAAGTAACTTTCCTGGAAATCTACACAGCCTAAGAGCTGCCACAAGGAGCAGCAGGAGTAATGCGAGAGGCTGCAAAGACTAAAAAGGACGGACGCCAAGGTTAACCAAAAACCAGTACACTCAACTCTGGGGAAAGCAGTAACCCAGGGCTGCGATAGTTTAGCCGGTGACAGCTCGGCGCGGATCCAGCGTCACGCAGGCCCTACGTGAGGCCCCGCCCCACCACGGGCGGATGTGACGTCACGGCCCAGCGTCACCGCCCTCCTCAGCTCAGCCTCAACTGTAGTCCCCAGCCTCCGGCCCGAGACCGAGGGCCAATCCCGCACCTTGGGACTTGCGGCAGTCGCGAAAGAGTCGCCTCAGAGGCGTGGGACGTGGCTTCTTCAAGGCTCCCGCCACGCTCGGGGGCCCGATGCCATGCCGCCAGGGGTCCTCTTACCGTCCCACATCGCCGGCCGGCTCTCTCCTCATCAGCCGTTCCCGCCTGGTGCACCTTCAAAGCCACCAATTGCAGTTCCCGCCGCCCTGGAGCCCCGCCCACCGGAGCCCAAACTTTGGACTGTACCCTTGGCACAGGGGACCGTGTGGGGAGAGCGACGGAAGTGAAACTCGCCGAGCCCCCGCCTCACTCTTCTTAGCAGAGAATATTGTTTGAATGCTTTAATCCCAGCCACGAAATCTTGCTCGTCGGTTCGACTTAAAGTTCAGGCTCTACCGCGCCTTCGCGGACTCGCTCTCCCTCCCCCGACAGCGCCAGAAAATGGGCCTGTCCAGGCCGGATGACGCATGCGCATCGGGCGGCGAGCGGTGGGGGCTGGCCGAGCGGGGTCAGGCGTGGAGGGCACGGAACCTTCGCCACCCGGAGCTGTCCAGGCTCCGGCGCCCTGGCCGCCGGCTTTTGGGTGCAGAGTCTTCACCGGTGAATACCGCTTCCTCTCTCCGGGTGTGGCCGCCAGTCGGGTGAGTCTCGGGGGTCCGGGCCGTTCCGAGGAGCGCACTCTTCGTGGCCGAGGTGTGAGGGGAGGCCGCGGGGCACTCACCTGTCCCCCCCTCAGGTCCCCAACTCGCGCGCCCCGCTGTGTGCCATCCTGCCGGGACTTCGCGCCCGCCTGGGGGGTTGGGACCACTGCGCTGGGTGTTGCCGGGGCTTTGGAGTCGTCCTGAGCTCCCCGCCCTCGGGCATTCTCTGGGACGCGCGGTGGTAGTTGAGAGCCGGCCTCGGTGTAGACCTTCACTGTCTGCGGGAATCGGCCTCGCCGCCGCTCTCGAGCTGTGACCTTGGGCGAGCTCCTCCTCACCCCGAGCGTCAGCCTCCTCGCCTGTGAAATGGGTATAACCCAGCGCCTCGGTTGTGAGAAGGGAAGCCCTGATCACCGTGTGTGACGCGGTGAGCGCCCAGTAAGTTGTGTGATTATTACTGTTACTGGGTATCCAGGCGTTTAGGATTTGCTTGTGGTAGGTGGGAGCCTGTTAGGGCGCATCTCAGCTTCAGAGAAAGTTCCCACCAATCCGTCTTGCGATGCGAGAATCCAGTAAGATCACCCTCAGTACGCTTTTCAAGGAAAGTGCCGTTCAAATCTCGTTTATTGGGTTTCAAGATTACTGAGTTTGTCGTTTCACAGTAAGTGGTTTATGAAGAGTCTTCAGTAAATCCGAGTTCTGGAAGCCTTCACTTGAAGACTTAAATGCATAAAAGAAGTTTGCTCTGGCAAGGGAATTCTGTTGTGACACCCCTTGTGTCTCCTTTTCAGTCCACACAGGCTTCTGCACTTGTTTGGTTGATTTAAAGTGACCCTCATTTCCCACCTTTTTTTAAAAAAAAAACTATGTCGATGTCTGAATCAATTCTCAAATCCATGGTAATCCTATATTCAACGTTCAGCAAACATTTATTGGGCATTTACTATGTGCATTTAGGAGAATGTCCCTTCCCTCCCTAGCCTGTGTGTTCGTTGACGTTCATGGACAAATTTCTTTTCCCCTGAAATTCATGTGATCTGACAGAGTGCTCAGCACCAAGTAAGTGCTGATAAATATTAGTTCAAGGAAAGCTGCACCTGGGCCCATTCCTTAAGAAGTTATGTGGGTTGCTCTCAGTAGCAGTGGGGCATGGTCTATACTCTGGGAGCACTTGTCACTTACTCAAAAGCATCTGTTTAGATTTGGTGACTTTGCGGCTGTGATAAGTAAAAGTGGGTAGGGTAAGTAGTCCCCTGCTATGTCTGCTACCTCTGTTGAATATGGTGCAGTTTGAAGTAAAGAAACACTCATTTAACTAATTCCGGTGCTTTCTGAAATTAGACTTAAAAAAATATCTTTTAGAAAGCATTAAGTATTATTTTATCATTTTTCCTGGAGAACAGATTCTTCAGACGCTGAACAAGAGCTTTTCTGGCCTTGTTTTAAAATGACATTAGAAATTATAACTGTAGTGTAAATTTCTTTCCGGTGGGGCCACACAATAGCAAAATCTTTCTAAAGAAAGCCTAAGTGGCATTAAAATATAGGGTTTCCCCCTTGTGGTCATAGATCTGCTGAAGTGTGTTATTAGAATGCTTTCTCCCTTTTCTTCACCAGTTAATGTATTTCTTAGTCTCGGTTTTTTTATTTTCTAAAATTGTGCCACCTGGTGGTTGAAATCTTCTGCTTATCATAGAATACTCGTTAGAAAAATTTTACCTCAGGGTCTTGGTAGAATAAGGTGAAGCAGTGAATAAAATAAGACTATAGTTTTTATATCTTTAGTGAGGGCACCCTACTGCTTCAACTCTCCCAGCTTACCCCCAAGTAAAAGTTACAGTTGCTTTGCAGGGGCCTATTAGCCAGTTATCAAAATATCAAATTGTCACAGATGAACATTTTTAAGAGTTTAAGTGGACTGTTGTGGTATTAATGTGTGCATACCTGAGGAAGTGGCTGGGATTGGCACGGGGAAGGAGGAGTTGTAACTGTGACAAGTAAACCGTTCTGAGGGTTTCTAAATGCCAGTGTAAAAGTGGGACTGAAGTTTTGCGTTTAACTAAAGTACTAACAGTTTGAGTGGAATTTATCCCTCTCTTTCTCACTGCAAATACCCATACACTGTAAATACCGTTGACGATGACAACGTTCATTGTCACCAATGAACGTTCCCATCACCTTTGCTTCAATAGGGCGGCTGATGTTCATAATTACCTTGGTGCTGCCTTTTGAGATTGTTTTCTGTGTTATCAGTGGTAACAAGCGTTTATCCCTTGAGGGCAAATTTTATTTTTGGGAATGGCTTAAATTTAATTGTGAACTTAGATTTGAGAAGAAAGGTAAGGATGCAATGTAAGAATATACTCTGTGACATCCTTAATTAACTTAGTCAGTCTCTTGGGCACATTAGGACGGATAAATGAGAAGTTCACACAGCAGCCTGTTTCATTGTTGGACAGCTCCAGGAAGATGACAGCTGCCTCTGTAACTGCCACACTTTGGTTTCCAGTCCTGTCCTCGGACACATCTCAGAGTCAGTTCAGTTCAGCCTTTCCCATCAGGTGACAGGGCATTTCAGATATACTAATAATACTTTACCTTTGTCGCACTCACTCTTCACTATTTCAGATACTCTCACCTATGTTATTTTAAACCTCATGATACAGGTCAAGAGCTAATTCCATTTTATGGAAGAAGAGAGTTAGGTCTCAGATTAACTTAGCCAAAGTGATATAACTTGTGAATAGCTGTGTCCACAGCCTTTGCTTTCAGACCCACATCTTCTCCCTTCAAATCCATTACTTGTACTTAACCAGGCTGTTCTTTTTATCTGTCTCCTCTGTTGTGGGTTTCCCTAAGTTAATAAATATTCCCAATTTCATGAATGGCTTCCTGTTTAAACCTAGTGTCAGAGCCATCTCCATCCTGAGCATTCCCCCCTGGGGTACTCAAATTGTCAGTATTCTGGACATGGCTGATCAGGACAAGCACAATACTTTTCTTTTTCTTGATGTAGACAGATCCTCTATTTCTAATAATACAGGATAATATTACATTGACTTCTTTGAACCTAGGCCTAGAATTAGTCCCTGTTGAAGTTGTAGCTAACCAGAGGTGCTTTGGAAAATAGTTTTTTTCTATCTGAATTTATTTCATTCACAAACTGCTGGGAAGGCATGTCTTTCCATTTTAAATGCGGGAAAAATCTGTCACGGTGGGAGATTACGTTGGGTAGTAACTCTGTCACTTACTGTGTGACCCGGGGCTTAGTTTTGCTATGAAAATATGACTAATGCGTATTTTGACCTACAAAAAAGCTATTTCTTATGGTTCAACTGAGCTTAAAAAGGTACCTACTTCCTCTGGTTATTGGGAGGATTATAAGACTTGTGCCTGCACGTGGTAAGTGTTCAATAAATTTATTTTCTACTCTAATAATGTGGATATATTCTTGTGGCTTTGATGAAATTTTAAAAATAAGCATATGCAATATGTATTTAGCTTTTATTCAGTTCATAAAACGTTACTTTGAGTTACAATAGTGTTACTAGAATAAGCTTTTAAAGGTGACTACTGGAAGGTGTCAGCACTCATTTAAATGTGCTCTGAGAACAATGCCATTGTTTTAGACTTATGTTTTGTATGTTACACCCAAGAGTACAGCAGTGCATCTGCATATACACCAACAGTTAGCCAAATCGGTAGATAGAGGGAAAGGGGAAGAAGAGAATATCTAACTAAAAAGATAGGGTGGAGGCAAGAGGGGAATGATTGATAAAGCAAGGAATTTGTTAGATAAGGGATAAGGTAAGTGTTTAGAGCTTTAGGTTAAGTCACAGCTTTCACCAAGAAGAATAGGAAAAGGAAACCATATGAAGCTATTTTCTTGTTTGACACAATCACCTAGGATAAGTAGGTAGACAGGAAGACGTTTTATTGGTGCCGTGACTGGATCTACAGTAACATACATATTTGAAGTAAACTTTTGTGGAGGGAGGAAAAATATGTATCATGATATACATTTACACTTATATACAAGGTGCATGTGTATATTTATCTCAGCAGCCAAGTGTGTTCTTAAGTTTTACCTTACCAATGAGAGAGGTCATTTCAGTACATCAGAAGCTTGTTTCTGAACTGTAAAAGCCCACATTTGAGGGCTGGTTGATAGAAATATGCAAAAATATTTTGTCAGATGTATTTACAAAATAAAATGTTAACGGCATTTTCTAATGCCGTTACACTAAATGTACACTAAACCAGTGTACATCTCCCTTCAGAAAAAATAAGCAAGGCAGAAGCAGGATAACTAATATATGCATAAGTGTAGGTATATAATACTGGTATAATATTAGATGACTTAAATTGCTGGACTGTATGAGACCTCATTTTTCTGAGGCAAAATTTTTATATCATTGAAAAGACTTTGTCATCAGTGACAGGCAGACAGAACTTGAACTTGGCTGCATTTCCAGTTTCCATTTCAAATACTCAAATACTTACTTGGCACAGCGGCCTGATTTGTGATCTTTAGTTGTGGTGTGTGTGTGTGTTTAGTAGTTACTCAGTGGAACAGTGATCTTCTGATATTTTTATCACTTGAAATCTGAAATAGTAGGTATATTATAATTCTCTGCAATTATTTGTTTAGTCATTTTTAAGGATTTTATTTGTTGGGAGTGGGAGGTTGATGGGCAGTTTGAATTTCTTGGAACTTTTTTTTAACAGCTTTATTAAGGTATAATTTACATACCATAGAATTCGCTCACTCTAAGTGAAATCAGTGATATTAGTAAGCTTCTACAGTTGTGCAGCCATTACCACAATCCTATTTTAGAACATTTTCGTCCCCCGAAGTTTTCTTTGTGCCATTTCCATATTAATCCCCACTCTCACCTTTGGGCCTAGGCATTGATCAGCTTTTTGTCTCTACAAATTTGCCTTGTTTAGACATTGCATATAAATGGACTCATACATTACAGTCTTTTGAATATGGCTTATTTCATTTAATTTAGTGCTTTTGAGGTTCCTCCATGTTGGCACAAGTATAAGTTCATTCTTTTTAATTGCTAGGTAGTAGTATCCCATTGTATAGATATACCGATTTGTTTATCCATTACTTGATTATTAGACATTTGGATTGTTTCCAGTATTGACTATTACGAATAATGCTATGAACATTCACATATAAGTCTTTGTGGGGATATATGTTTTCATTTCTCTTGGGTGTGGTCTTAGGAGTGCAGTTTCCAGGTCATATGTTAAGTTTGTGTTTAACTTCTTAAGAAACTGCCAAATTGTTTTCCAAAGTGTCTGTACTATTTAGCGTTCCCAGTTGCAATGAGTAAGGTCCCTTTCCTCCACATCCTAACCGGTGCTTGGTATTGTCTGATTTTGTGATTATAGCTATTCTGGTGTATGTGTAGTAACCTTTTCTGAGTTAAAAAGAATAGGTTTAAGAAAAGAATAGGTGAATAGTGCTGCATAAATATAGCCAACACCTGAAAATGATGATTTATCTTAGACCTTGGCTGCTAATTTTCTTCTTTGTGAAATGAAGCAATTAAACTTAATTTCAGGGATTTTAGGTTCTTGTTTTCATTGTAATAATTGCATTTTATGAGTATATATGCTAAATTTGAGAAAAAAATTTCCACATCTGCTTCTTGTTTCTCTTCATGGTTTAGTTAGATTTTTTCAGGCAGATGTTAGTTAGGAAGAAAGCAGTCTACATTAATTCACACTGATGTGAGACTGACTAATGGCCCTTTAACCCTTATACATTTAAAAAGGATTAATAGGCCAGTTCTCTTCATTGGTAGAATTTCATCCGAACAAAATGAGTTGTAATCAATTTCAGGAATGTGGGAAAAGTAATTGAAGTCAGGCTTATTAATATAGGCAAGATGTTTCTGCTTGAGCACCTATTTCCAGGATTGGGTCTCTTGAGGAGTCCGCTTTTTTCTGAACCTGCATATTCTCTAAACACTCCTGATAACCTGCCAAATCTGTTAAGTCATTGGATAAGGAAGCTGAGGCTCAAGTTTAATAATTTGCCTAATAATTTGCATTCTTTTCTGGTAAAGGTCACTGCAGGTTCTTACTGAAAATAGTTTTAGGTCGCATTAACAAGTACAGTCACACATATTCAAGACACTCTTGTATCCACAGGTTGCTCTGCTGTGCTCCATCTCCTTCTCCTAAAGATGCATCCTGACTTATCTCCACACTTGCATACTGAAGAATGCAACGTCTTGATTAACTTGCTTAAGGAATGTCACAAAAATGTAAGAGTTCAGAAAAATGGCCATAAAGCAAAAATGAAACCTAGGTACAGCACACCGATGTAAAACGTTATCTCCATTAATGGAAGGAAATGATAATGTCTTAGTTATGGGTCTTAGCTTAGCAAAGATTAGCAGTTGATGCTTGTGATTTTTTTAGAAACCACTTCCCTTTATGATGAGTAGAAATCAAGCATGGTAATTTATTAGGGATCTTCTGAAATGATATATAGTAATTAGAGTCCCTGTTCCTTGTTCCTTGACTTCTACAGTTGTGTGTTTAAAGGAAGTTGAAACTTTTTTTTTTTTTTTTTTTTTGCGGTACGCGGGCCTCTCACTGTGTGGGATCCTCCCGGACCGGGACACGAGCTCGTGTCCCCCGCATCGGCAGGCGGACTCTCAACCACTGCGCCACCAGGGAAGCCCCTGAAACATTTTTTATAATTATATGTTAACTAGATTTAAATTATGACTGGGCTAATTTGACAGGTTTACTTAGTTGTTAGTGGAATGGAAATAAAATTCCATGGTTAAAACCAAAATAGAAAATAAGCCCATTTTTGGAATGCGTTAAATTAACCTGATATTTTTCCCAATGTCAAATATTTAGCTTTTTTCATGTATTTGATGTATGAGACAGTTATAAGGAGCATTTGTGTTTTTCTTTAACTTTGCATGATGCATTATTTCCTTCATGTTATTCATAAACTGTAGATATATCAGGTTCCAATAATAGTATTATTTAAATGAGTAAAATTTTAAGACTAAAAGTAAGGTAGTAAGGAATGCCGATGACCTGTGAAGTCAGGTATTTATACTGGTTCAAAGAATGTTGTTGATGACAATAAACTTTTCAGCAAACTATTTCTGCCGTACATCTAGATTAAGAATTGATACTGTGGGATTGACGTATATATATTCACTAATATGTATAAGATAGATAACTAATAAGAATTGGTATTGTAAGTCTTTTTAACTTTAGCCGTTCTCTGGATGTGTCATAGTATATTATTTGGTTTTAAATTGTGTTTCCCTGGGGGCTGATGACTTTAAGCATCTTTTCATGTACTTATTGGCCATTCATATAACGTCTTTTGCCCATGTTTTAAAATTGGGTTGTTTTGTCTTGTTATTGAGTTGTAAGAATTCTTTTTATCATTTGGCATACAAGTCCTATGTCTCATAAGTGTATTGTGAATATTTTCTCCCCGTCTGTAACATCCTTTTTTATTAAAGATGTGTTACAAAGAGCCGTTTGTAAGTTTGATGAAGTCTAATTTACCAGTTTTTTCTTTTATTGTTTATGTTTTTTGTGTTCTAAGGATCTTTGTATATTTCCTGGTCACAAAGATTTTTCTCTTATTTTTTCTTCTAGAAGTTTTGTAGTTTTAGCTTTTAAAATTTAGGTCTGTGATTCAAGTCAATTTTTGTGTATGGTGTGAGGTATGAGTCAAGGTTTATTTCTCTCCCTGCGGATACCCAGTTATTCCAGCACCATTTGTTGAAGAGACTGTCCTTTCCCCACTAAATTACCTTGGTGCCTTTGTCAAAAATCAGTTGACCATATGTGAATGGGTCTACTTCTGGGCTCTCTAGTCTGTTCCACTGATTTATATGTCTGTTCTTAACACCAGTTGATTCCAACATTATCTTACTGGGGCCACCTGGTCCCATGACTGTTTTGTCCTCTTTTCTGTCCCAATTCACTTTCTATGCTGCATCTGGAGTGCTCTCTCAGACGTAAGTTTAATCACTGTTCCCCTTAATGGCTCCCTTTGCCTGTAGAATAAACTCTAAAATTTCTTTGTGTTTCGAGGCCTTCATGTTCTGGCCCCTACTTACTTTTGGGCTTGACTACATGCCCCCCCATCCCTCATCCTTCTGCGTGTTCTTGTCTGCAGTTGTACTGGAGCATGTTTTTGTCTTCTAAGCCTTTGTATTTGCTTTTTTCCTATGCTTAACTTAGAGCCTTCCTCACTGTCTCAACTTCTCATTTGCTTGATCAGGTTTTATCATCCTCCAGGCTTTATTCTGCTTAATTTGTCATTTCCTCTTCTTTTTCTTTCCTGGCCCAGATTCTCTGTACTCCAGTAATACTGTACATAATAGATTTCCTACGTTATGGCAGTTACTCTTACACTTTTTGGTCTCAGGACTCCTTCACACTCTTAAAAGTTATTGAGGACCCCAAAGAACTTTTGTTTATGTGGACTATATCTACCAATATTTAGTGAATTAGAAATTAAAACTGAGAAACTGAAAAAATACTAATTTATTTAAAAACTATAATAATAAACCCATTACATGTTAATAGTTATTTTTCATTAAAGAGACCTTATTTTCCAAAACAAAAAAAACGGTGGAAAGAGTGACATTGCTTTTGCATTTTTGCAGTTCTCTTTAATGTTTGGTTTAATAGAATACAGCTGGATTCTCATATCTGTTTCTGCACTCAATCTGTGGTGATATTACACTTCATGTAGCCTCTGGAAAAATCCACTGTACCCTTGTGAGAGAATGAAAGTGAGCAAAGCAAGTAAGATCTTCAATTATTAGGAAGATAGATTTTACCTTCCCCTGGAAAGGTCTTCGGTAGCCCTGGGGACTCCACTTTGAGAACCGCTGCTTTATAGCGATCACTTCATGATTGTCTCTTTCCTCTGATTCTGAGCTATGAGAGTAGGGCCCAGGTCCACCTTGCTCACTGTTGTGTCCCTAGTGCCTGGGACACTGTCTTCCAGACACTGACTAATTGATTCACTTATTCAATCAGTTGCTCTACCAGTTTGTTCTCTAGAAACAGACACCAGGCACTGGAGGCTTATGCAGGTGTATACAAGAGAAGTACAGTCCATGGGCATTTCTTTTACCAACTCCACTGGGGCGTTTTGGGTTTGTTTTTCACATAGCGTCACAAGAGTATAATTCTCATTTGGGCTAATGTTGAGGTGAAAGTGAAAATATAAATTAGTTTTTCTCTTGAATTTTTAAAATAAGATGTATGTGTATGGGATGATATGAATAAATATAAACTAAACTATGAAATATTGCCTTACATTCTAAAAGTTTAACCCTTTCTGGTATTTCTGTTTGGCCAGAAGGTGTGTGAAAAAGCATTGTCCCTGTTTGTTGTCAAGGAGGTAGTTTATACACAGGAAATATTTACCATGAAAAGGTAATTAGGTAATCAGTGGGAGATCTTAAATGCTTGCCAGAAAAACTCTGACCATTTATTCAATGTGGACCAGAAAAGTACATTTAAAGTGGTGAAGAAACAGGGAAAAAAGAAGTAGCATGACTATCACTAATTATGTGTTGTCTGGTTTCCATGAAAGCCTTAATTAGAAAGAAAAGGAAAAGATGTGCTTATTGTTACAAGTTCAGCGTTTATGGCATGTCATTATAGGAGATCACCATGCTGTCCGACCTACCCATAAAAATTGTGACATGCAAACACACTAATTATGGCCCTACTAAAATTCAGGTTCTTGATGTCAGTCTTTATCTGCTTTGGAGCATATATACTTTTTGCCATGATCATAGTCACAGGACTTGAAACCACTAGAAGATTTTTATTTTTGCTTTTCAAACAAAGCAGACTTTGAATTCAGACATTGATTTTCTTATATTGTGAATTAGTGGCTTGTTTATGTGGCCCTTACAGGCCATCTAATAATAGTGTTATGTGTTTCTAATTTATTTTGATGACATTTTGAATGGAAGCAAATGAGAAAATGGCTTTGGCACCAAGTTTCCATAAGTAACTCTTCTATGGGACAGGAGTGTTTGCTTGTGAAGGAAGTTACTGGTCATGTCAATATGGCTATACTTCCCTTTGACATCACTCTATGACAGAGGATGGATAACATGCCCTTAAAGAAAGGGTATTAGGTAATAAAATGCTTTTCACTCGGTCATTGTGAGGTTTTGGCAGGTTAATAGTCTTCTCTTTTACCAAAGAAAAGTCTTTTTATTTTTCATTTCTACCTATAGAGCATTTATTCCTCTTTTGTAGGAATGCCAGGATAAGCCTGTTTATGTGTATATTTTATACTTGTGACTTAACTATTTGCTTAACTATTAACTGTTTGCTTATTGACAAGGTGACCCATTAAACCCATGTCTGTGGGAATAAGTGTTTCAATTCTGTGTGCCAGAGACCTTAGCACATTATGGGATGAAATATTTTACGCCTTTTCTTCCTTTTAGCACAGCATTCTGAAATTTTTTGGTCATTGCAATGATCTTGATCGGGAGATGAGAAAATGCTTGAAGAATGAGGTAAGGAAAATGTTAAAGGATGGAAATGGTTGAACAATAGAAAAGAACATCTTGGAACAATATTATATATTACTGCCATTATTAAGTTTTTTGCAAATTTTTGTATAACACCGAAAATTGACTTTATATGTATGTCTTCCCCTAAAACCAAGAGGAGAAATGAAAGTGTCTTCTGGGGACAGTTTTGGGACACTGCTGATTTTTTTTTGCATGTACATCAATGAAAACAACTATCTTATAATAGTCACTGTAACTCCTTTGGATGAATTTTTAAGGTTTAGGACATTGAATCTGTTCAGCAGAAAGACTTGTCAGTCAGTGTTTAGCTATAGCAGGTAACTAAAACTCTCTGGGCCTCAATTTCCTTGTATAACGTGAGGAGGCTAGACTTAGGCTCTTTCCAGCTTTAAAATTTTGAATTTCTTTATAATTATAGTATGTACAACCCATAGGGATCTAGTTTGACTTGTTTGGAAAGACTCATTTCCTGAATACAGTTTTAGGCTATGACTTGGACTTGGGCAACTAGCCAAAGTTTATTGTCTTTTTGCAGGTACTGCAAACTGAACAGAGTGCATTTTAAGTCTTTGAAAAGAAATTCAATTCCATTTCTGTTTTGATCATCAGATATTTTAGGTCCAGAACCTTTAAAAAATATATAACTACTAAAAATCTGCTCTCCAATTTGCGTTTTCTGTACTTTTGAACTTTTTTTCCCCTATGAGCCTCATATTGAAAGGTATTAGATATGACATTTGAAGCCATTTAGCATCTGTGAATCTTTTTTTGTGTTTTCCACTTTGGGGCTCTCCCCCGCTCCACCCCCGCCTTCCTGGAATCCCTTTACAGCATCTTTCCTGTTTGAAAAACTTCCTGGAGTTCTAATAATTTTCTTTGTGTGAACAAATGGGTATAAGTGTTTTAAACTGATTTTTGAAAAGAGTTTTTTCATCATATGTAAATGGTAGTTTATATGGAAACTAAACCTAGGGCTGTGTTCCTGTTTTAGTAAGATTATGGAAAAATAAAACCCATAGTGTTTTATTTGGTATAGCTGTTTGTTCCTTACATGCTTTCAGTTGTATAAGATAGCTTTTTTCCTAAGTTTAGATTTTTTTTTGCCCTTACAGTTCAGTGATTTTTTTGCCCTTTTTGCCCTTACAGTTTCAGTGAAATTTTTTTTTCCCTATTTGATAGAAGAATGTGTAGATATTTTTCTTATTTTGTCTGAGTTTGTTTTCATATAAATTTCAGGTTTCTCCTTGACTACTTTCTAAGTCCTCTGTGTAGTTTTTTATATTGCTTCATTACCTGATTTATAGATGTTTTTCTGTCTGTTCTTTCATCCTTCAGTTCTCCAAACCTGTGCTCATTTATTTCCTCTCTGCTTTTAATGCTTCCCAGTTTCCCATTTACTGCTTCTAATACTCTCCTCCTCCCATTTCCTTCATGTGTCATTTAAGTACTTCATTCTTTGAAGCTTTTAACTAGAAAAAACGTCTGGCCAGTTCTTTCTGATCCTCTCTTTGCTGCTGTGTTGCTGCTTTTGTTCTTTTTATTGAAATAATCGCTAATACTACTTTTGCAGCATCCTCTTTTGTCTCTCTTACTTGTTTTGTTTGGTTTGGTTTTTGGCTAATTGACCTTTCATGCTATCTACGTTGTTTGGTGGCATTTTGTGAATAACATCATAGTTATCCTTTTTTTTTCTCCTTTTATTCAGGGGCTATGTTGACTCCCTTTGGAGATACCGTTACATGTATTTTAATATAGACTCTGTTTTAATTTGCCTTATGACTTACTCTATTGGCCTGCTACAGAGTATTGTCTTCTGAAGACTTACCCATAAGACCCTCCTTTGAACCTGATTGTTGGAGGCTTCATATGATTAAAGAGGGATATCAAATATTTTTCTCAGAGCAGGTATCCCTCCATGTTCTACAACTTTTTTTTTTAACCTTTTAAAGCAATGAAACGCCCTTCCCCTCTCCCCCCGACAGTCTTATGAAGAAAATTAATGTATGACGGATAAAAGGAATGTTTTGGTTAAAGGGACCTGGTGTTTCATCTGTTATTTGAAATGGCCCTTTGATGAGGAAAAAAAAAGTTTGAAAACCGCTACTATTCCAGAAGATATGTTAGAACTCTTCAGTCAAAACTTTAGACCTAGAAGACTTCTTAAAGATTATCTAGCCCAACTCCTTACATTTGAGCTTACTGGCCCAGAAGATGAAGTAACTCAAAGGTGTTAATCTCAGGACTCAGGGGAGGGCAGCCACTGGTTAGTGCTCTGTCACTAATCTTTTGTTTCTGTGGCTTCTTTCCATATCTCTGACAGCTGAAAGATTTTGATGTCCGATTATTCACATATACTCAGTTTTTTCAACTTGAATTTGCTTTTCCTTTTTTTCCACTCTGCCTAAGAACCCCTCTTGCACCTTTAAAATATGTCTTTATTGGTGTATATATTATAAGCATGTAAATATACACGTATGAAACCACTTATATTCAAGTTTCTCTGCTTTAAACAAGTACTTTTTCTCAGTGCCAGGCTCTGGGTTTCCTGTTAGTTATAACCTGCTGGCCAGATCAGAATACTAGGCTAAAATCCTCCAAGGTGAAAACTACATTTAGATCCAACCGATTACAGAAACATAGGATTTGGGGAGAATTGGGTTTGATGACTATTCGTGATGAAAAAATCCTAGGAAGTTCAGCTGACTGTAAGTTTCCATAGGAACCATTAGTATAATATGGTTACTAACAGCCAGTTACTCTTTTGGCAATATTTATAGAAATATAGTGTGTCTAGGTCATAAGAACTAGTAGGCTCACTGTAGTCCATATCTGCCGGACTTTGTTGAGAGCACTAGAGTATTTAATTCTGGTGTGGTATTTTTTTATAAGGGGTTATTCATATTAAAGTGTTGTATAAAAGGCACTTTACAGATAAACCTTTAGAAGGCAGAAGGTATGTTCTGTGGAACAGCTGTAGAAACCAGCAGCGTTCAGCCTGTAAAAGAGATAGTGAGTGGGTTACCTGTAATCAGATATTTGGAAGATTGTAGCAGTCAAGGAGAAATAGAGGGAAGTAGGAGAATTTACAGGGAAACACTTATTGGTTCAACACGAGAAGCTCTGGAACAAGTAGAAGTGTCCAGCAGTTAAACAGGCTGCCTCGCAGGGTAGGGAGCCTCCTGATTAGAAGTGTTCAAGTAGAGGTTAGATGACACGCTAGATTGTGAGCTTCTGGAGAGCAGGGACAGGACTCATCCATCCTAAATATTTATTGAGTTCACATTTTGGGAGGAAATTAACTCAGCAATTATTTCTGCACCTATTAGGAGTTAGGTGCTGTACTGTTTTGAATGAAATTTTACTAGATGGCCTCTAAGGTCACTGTTTCCAATCTCAGGTTCAGTGAAATAAGAGCCATGTAGAAATTTTGTCAGCAAAAATGTTATTTTTATTTTGCAAATATATCTACATATTTAACGTCTGTAAATGATGATGTAATCTATTGTCTCTTTTCTCCCCCTCCTTCCTTTTATTTTCTAGTACATGGAAAAGAGGAACAAGAGCAGGGAGCGTGGCAATGCAATGCGAAAGAGACTTTTTAATCCTCCAGAGGAATCTGAAAAATAGATCATATTTTCATTGGATGCCTTGGCTGAGAGAAGACCCAAAGACTCTTGGGTGATAGCTGAAGAAATCCGTTGCATTTAGTCTTCAGAATCCTTTGAATGGAAAGTGACCCATGAGAAATCGAGCCTTGGAGAAGTATGGAAGCCCTGGATCCGGAATGTTGGTTGGGCAGAGCTGTTAGTACTCTCTCTCCTCTTCCAGCGCACCTGAGACTTCTAACGTGTTTGTTCCTTTTGCCTACGGCCCCTTGACATTTGAGTAACTTATCTCCCTCAATAAAATCATTGATTCTAATCATATTTTCTCTGTTCTCTTAGACTCTCTTGGAATGAGGGCAAAATGGTGCCGTTAGACTTCTCTTTTTGCAGTGTGGCAGTTCTGGAGCCTAAACGTTGAAGGCACAACTAGGGCAGACAGAGTTTGGGGAAATCCCAGCTATGTTAACTCTATGAAAATCTTCCAACTTGATTGTTTTTAAAGAGCTCTTTTCCAAAAGGCTGAATGTTTGGCATTGATAAAATTGTGTCTGGCTAGGATTTAAGTCTGAGCAGACTAAGCTTCTCCGTTTGGTTGAAGGTGCCCACCCTGGGTGCCAGTTGTCTCGTGGGCATCAGCCTTGGGCCCGCGTGCCTCCTGTTTGCTGGGCACAGGGCCCTTCTTCCCAGACTCAGTTCTAGCAGCCGTCCTGCCAGTGTTCCTTTTGCCGGGTGTTTCTGAGACCTGTGACAGTCTGGGAGCCAGCTTCCAGCCATGGCCACAGCAGGGCCTTGAACTTCCTGTTGGATAAGGTGTCAGCAGACTGTGAGCCGTGAGCTCTTTGTAGTGAACTCTGCCTTCATGTGCAGCAGGAGGCCTTGTTAGGCGTCAGCGTTTGGTAGTGATTTCCCCATCACAAGAGGTGTTCAAGAGGCTGGACATTCATTTAGCAAGGGGGTTACCCGTGGTAACAGACATTCGATAAAGGCATGGAGGAAGAAGCAGATTTAATTCTGAGGTCCCTTTCAAGACTGAGATTTATGAATATTCAGTCAGCCCTCCCCACCACCCCCTCCCCCAAGTGTCAGGCAGTACACGTACAGAAGTGAGACATTTTGTCTTCAGAAGCTTGTAGTAAACTGACAAGTTGACTATTACAGTAGTGTAGTAAGTACCATGATTAGGTAGGTGTCATGGAAAACATAGGGCATCCATGCCCAGCCTTCAGGGGGAAGGAGCCATTCCAAGAAGGCTCCTTAGCAAAGGTGACTTTTGGCAAACAGAGTGAAAATGGAACTTTCTCAGGAACTTAAGGTTGTTTAGCCTGACTGGAATATGAGAACTACTGGTGGAAGAAGATCCCAAACAGCTTTGAATTCTGTTGCAATTTTATCTTCAGTGCTATGATAACCAGTTGGGGAATTAGAAATGGTGACTAGGGATTTGTGGAGGGGCCTTAGTTGGAAGGATGATGTGTTTCCATTTGTATTTTAATATTTTTCTGGTTATGGTTTGGGGGATAAATTGGAAGAGATGGGAGATTATACCCAAGGACACCAACTTGGTTTTTGCCCCAACATAAATGAGAAATTAGGGCCTGAGTTAAAGAAGTGGCTTGGGGATCAAGAAGAGGGACTAGATTTGAGGGGAATTTGGACCTAGAGTCAGCCTGACTGACTAGGTGGAGGGTTTAAGAAGAGTCCAGGAGGTCTCAGGCTTTTGATTTGTGTTTTCATGCTGATGGTCCCTGCCCTGAGCTGGAGGGAGTACAGCAGAGGTGTGGTGAAGTGTTGAGTTTGCAGTGTGTGGGGAAGATCTGGATGGAGATGGCTTTTAGACTTTTGAGTGTTCAAACCTGGAGCTTATTAGAGTCACCGGGACTAGAGCAGATTTGAGGGAGGGCAGCATGCAGATGGCAGCTAACGCCCCATGGGCCCATGTTGACAGTGGGCAGTGAGTGGTGTTTTATAGACCAGAATGAAACTCTGGGGTCACTTAACTTAAAAAAAAATTGTATAAGTTCATTTTTTATGGAACATTCAGACAGTTTATGTCTTACAGAGTAAAAATTTGATACCCTTTATACCCCTATATTACTTGACTCCCCAGAGGAATCTGTAGTTGACAGTTGGGTGGGCCTTATGCATTTACATGGATATTTCAGGACAGGAGAAGGAGCCCTGTGTACAGAAAAGGAGCAGGCGTAGAGGTAGAAGGCAAACCACAGGGAAGGGTGCCTCAGATTGCCAGGTAGTTACGGAGGACGGAGTTTCACTGGGTCAGAGTAAGGGCTGAGGTACCTGTTGATTTGGTTCCTCTGTCATGTGTGACCTTAGAATGGTGTGGTGTGGGGTGTGGAGAAGTGGGTGGAAGCCCGGGTGGAGCTGGAGGATTCAAGCACCTTTGAAAAGGCTTGGCTCTGAAGGGAAGTGCAGTGGAGAGTTGAGAGACAGTCTTCTTTTTTTTTTTTAATTTAAATTTAATTAATTAATTAATTAATTAATTTTGGGCTGTGTTGGGTCTTTGTTGCTGCGCATGAGTTTTCCCTAGTTGCGGTGAGCGGGGGCTACGCTTCGTTGCGGTGCGCGGGCTTCTCATTGCAGTGGCTTCTCTTGTTGCAGACCAGGGCTCTAGATGCGCGGGCTTCAGTAGTTGTGGCACGCGGGCTCAGTAGTTGTGACACGTGGGCTCAGTAGTTGTGGCGCACAGGCTTAATTGCTCCGCGGCACATGGGATCTTCCTGGACCAGGGCTCAAACCCATGTCCCCTGCATTGGCAGGCGGATTCTTAACCACTGAGCCACCAGGGAAACCCGAGACAGTCTTCTTACAAAATCAAAAGAAGTGGTGAGTGACACTTGGGTATGGGTATGTGTTGAAAGAATGCCAGAAAAGAGAGACGGATACATTTATGGAGTCAAGTCTTTGAGGATGCAGAAATGGATGAGATTCAGGGTTCATGCTGACAGTGATACGTTCTTTTCCAGAAGACAAATTAGAAACTCTGAAAACTTGAAGCACTGTAGGAAATGTTAAGTATTCCTTTCAGAGAGCAATAAATACCTATTTGTGCAGGATGCAGCGCTGTTTCTTCTACAAAGAATTAGGAGGTTCTGTTTCTGCTTTCTGAGCACAAAAAGCTCAGACACACTAACATGGTCACCAGTTACCAATGATAAGCTGGTAAATGTTTAATAACTGGCTCTCAGAAAAAAAAACCAAAAAACAGAACGGAACAACTCCTTTGCAGCATTTTTCCATTTCCCATATTGTAACTACTCCTGCCATGGCAGAGTTTAAGGTACCACGCTGACCTCACTGAAGCTGGTGTTGGGAAGACGTGCACACAGGGGTCTCTCCTGAGCTGGTATCGGCTGACACCCGCCCCGCAGGGCGCTCCACTGCTGCACAGAAGGGACTGCACGTCATTTGATTGCGCCCTGATTGTCACCTTTCTCACCTCCAGCGTTTGGTCAGTTGAAAGTTCCTGTAACTGAGGTGAATGCTAAAGCGAGAGTGTTGTGATGTGACTTTTGTGACAGGGCAGCTGCGGTCCAGGACTCCTGGAGTTCAGAGAGTCTCCAGGGCGTGTCATTTTGTAGAGGAGCGAATCACCATATGCCATGGGGTTTAGGAAGGAAATGAGACCTGCCTCTGCCCCGAGGGCCCCAGCAGCAGAGTTCAGGAGCTCAGATGCCTCCTGTCCTCAACCTTCCTCTCCATAATCACATTACCTTGGTAGCCATCTCAAGGACTTTGGGGACCTTCAAAAATGGGCACAGGCTGTCTCTGAGTTGTCACCTGGCTGTGTGACTTCTCACGGGTTGTTCAGTCTGGATTTCAACTCTTATTTTTACAATGAGGTTGTCGGACTAGTTTACTGTGTTGTTTGCCTCAGGCCTACTAAGCACTAAGTAATCAGTAGGAGATAATTTTGTTTTGCAATAAAAAAAACCCATGACTGTCAGGGAAATGTGGCCCGGATGTTTTTGTTGTTTTGTGTCATTTTCCCTTTAAAGTTCCATCCCATCTTAGCTTCCTACCTTCGCATCTCTTTCTGACTGCTGTAAGACACCACCTTTACTAATAGGACTATATCGTATCCCTGGAGGATGGAGGCTAAATTGAGGGTTACAAAATAGCGCTCAGAACTCCTTTCCCTGCTCTGTTCTGGCCTCCTCTAGACAACCAACCCTCCCAGTACAGTAAGTCCCCTACATACGAACGAGTTCCGTTCCGAGAGCATGTTAGTAAGTCCAATTTGTTTGTTAAGCCCAGCAGAGTTAGCCTAGGTACCCAACTAACACAATCGGCTATATGGTACTGTACTGTAATAGGTTTATAATACTTTTCACAAATAATACATAAAAAACAAACACTAAAAATAAACAGAACATTTTTAATCTTACAGTACAGTACCTCGAAAAGTACAGTAGTACAGTACAACAGCTGGCATACAGGGGCTGGCTTCTAGTGAACAGGCAAGAAATAAAGGTACTGTACTACTGTACTCTATACAGTACTGTACAGGAAAGTACACAAAAGCATAACCACTTGTAGAGGGTGCACACACGTGATAATGTACGCCAGACACGTGAACTAACTGACGTGATTGGACATGCAAATGCACGTTCGCATCTTTGAAAGTTCGCAACTTGAAGGTTGGTATGGAGGGGACTTGACTGCACTGCCAGGGAAACCCTACACTCTGCTTTTCATGTCCTACTCTGAATATACCAGCTGGTCTTAATCCCTGTACAATAATGTGCACACTCAAGGCCTTGGCCATATCAGCCCTTTCTACTTTTCTAGCTCCTTCTAGGCAGGAGAAAAGGCTGTGGAGCTGGTGCACAGCGGGTGAGGGAGAGAGGGGACAGAGGTAAGAAGAAGAAGGTGGGCAGGGCCTGGGGAGCCACAGCAGGGAATTGAGATCTTGCAAAGATCTGTCTGGTGGCTGGGTGAAGAATGGTTATGGTTAAACTAATTCAACCCGTTTAGCTACTTAAAAATTTTTAAGCCTCACGTTCCAAATCTGTAAATGAGGAATAATATCATTACTTATCACATAGAGTTACTGTGGGGATTAGTTGAGATAATGTATGTAAAGGTCTTAGCAAATTAGCTGGTACAAAGTAGGGCTCACTCAATATTGTTCCTCTTTATAAGTGCATTCAAACTGGAGTAATAGAAACACTTCCCCTGCACCTTGGTAGAATGTACCAGATCACTTGGGGTGGTCCCATTTGGGCAGGGCCATGGCAGAGGGGTGGGGCGGGTCACGGTGAAATGCTTGGTATGTGGCAGAAGGGGGGACCAGGCTGCTAGAGAAAGAGCACTTTCCTCCTAGGGATTTCTGGCTTTTAAATTTGTTTTTCAGTTGCCACTTGTAGTAGAAGCCTAAGAGGCTGGAGGGAGAGAGGGGTAGGGAGGGTCAGAGGTCCTATGTTCTCTTGCCTTTTTCAAGCACCTGGCACTGTACTAGGTGCTGGTGATGCAGTGATGAACAAGCTGGACATAGTCCAGGTGAGGGCTTGTGTTATGGAAGACCACCTAAGTCCTGGTACAGAGTTGGCTTTCCTTTCAAGGGCACTGGAAGATATTGTCGGGTTTCTGTGGGCTGCAGAGTGAAGTGATAGGTTTACTTAGTGTCCAGTGCCTGTGGGTCATAAAGGACCATCTCTTGAAGAGCTCGGGCCAGTGTTTTCCAGAGAAATCTAATTTTGCAGAACACTGTCAGCCCTGATGTTCTGGTCTCAACACATTTATTAATGCTTTATTGCAAGGAGCACTACACAGTTCTACTTAAGAGTGAAGAGAGAAAGTTGAGCTGCTTCTGACCCTTCATAAATGGAGTTTAAAATCAGGTTACTCTCCATGGGGTTTTTAGCTGAAAGCACAGTTAGTTTCCTGAGAAAGAGTTTGGGCGGACCCCAGTGATGTCATTGGACTGCCAGGTGGACACACCTGAGATTATTCACTCTTAGCAAAAGAACAAGTCCCCAAGTCCCAAGTGAGCTGCCTTTTCCACCCTGCCCTGAGATGGAAATTGGTGCCCTTTAAATGAGGTCCAGGGGTTCAGATAGGCCAAATCCTGCCTTCATCCACAGGCATGCCTGCTTCCCCCAGTGAAGTCACTGAAAGAGACATGTCCATAGTGGTGAGTGAAAGGGAAAGCAGAGGAATGCTTTATTATGACCAGTCTCCTGCCTCCTCTGTGGTATTAGAGATGGAGCACGTGGCCTAGGCTGGAGGCTGGTAGTTTCCTTCCTCTAAGCTCAAGTCTGATCTCACTGGCAGCTGGTCACATGGGCAGACAGGAGGCTGAAAACGAGACTGATGGTAGACGGGGAGCGAGAGCGATATGGCTGAGCTGCCCTCACTCATAAAAGAAATTGGCTCCGTGTGGACCCCCTCTGACACAAGAGCCAGAGGAGAGTGCCACATCCCCTGTGTGAATGTTGCCATTCTTTTTGTTAAGTGAATGAACACCCAGGTACCCACCATCTAGCTTTATTAATTTTAATATTTTGCCATATATGTTTCAGGGTTGTGATTTTTTTTCAGTTTTCTTTTTTTTTTTTTTTTTTTTTAAGAAATAGTACATTACAAATGTGGGTGAAGCTGCCTGGGTATCTGTCTTACCTCGATCCCATTCCCTTTCTCTATCAGAGGTAACTACTATTTTGACTTTGCTATATATCATTCCCACGTATGATTTTATACTTCTCATTTGTAGGTTAAGTATCCATAAACTATATTATTTTGCATGTCTAAACATTTTAATTAGAAGTCGTCATGATGTATGTAGCCTTCTGTAGCTGGCTTTTTCCACAAAATATTATGTTGATAAATGAAGCTCTTTACTCATGTTAACTATTATGTAATATTCCACTGTATAACTGTACCACTGTTTGTTTATGCATTTACCTGTTGATGGTCATTGAGACACCAGGTTTTTGCTACTATAAACAATGCTTTAATTGGCATTCTTACATGTCTTCTTGTGCAATCTGTGAGAGAATCTCTTGGGTATAACCTGGGATTTCGATTGTTGAGCTGTAAGTTATGCCTCTTCAATTTTACTAGGAGTTTCTAAATTACACCTCAAATGGTTATAGACATATAATTAATACATCTTAATGATATTAAGTTTTTCTGTCTATGAACATAGTATATCTCTCAATTTACTCTTTTTTGTTTTTAAATAAATTTTTTATGATTTTTAAATAACCATCTCATGAATCTTTTGCTAGATTTGTTCCTAAGTGGTGCTTTAAAAATTACATATTTGATCTTATTGTTAGTGGTATATAGGTATGGAATTGATTTCTTTATATTGATCTTATATCTAGAAAGCTTGCTGTAGTTTATAGTTTATCTTAGATATTTCCATGTAGACAATCATGTCACTTGTGAATGTTTACAGTATTGCTTCTTCCTTTCCAGTGCTCAGACTTTTTATTTTTAATTGCACTTAGGGCATCTAGTACAATGTTTAATAGAAACACCATGTTTCTCTTGTTACTGACACCAAATCCTAACATTTCACGGAGAACGTGTTTGTAGTAGGTTTTTGGAAAACAGCTGTTTGTTGTTAAGGAAGTTCTTCCTGTGGTACATGTTGTGGATGGACTTTCTCCACCTCAGTTCCACATGCCTCCCCAGACTACTGAGAAGGGAAAGCTCAGTGCTGCATTTTCTCGGATTCCCTTACAGTCAGGCTTTCAGATACGAATTAGTATCCATTCACCAGTGAGACTCGAGTTTAAAGTTGACTTAAGGTGCCGGAGAAGCAGGACATCAGGTGCCCATTTTGCTGGTGTGGATCCTA
Organism: Physeter macrocephalus; assembly: GCF_002837175.3. NCBI lineage: Eukaryota > Metazoa > Chordata > Mammalia > Artiodactyla > Physeteridae > Physeter > Physeter macrocephalus. The sequence goes on along the minus strand of NC_041230.1, from coordinate 49,234,998 downwards.
GCACACAGGGAGCAGTCGGAGGGCCAGCCATTGTTGCTGCGGTTCCCCCCGCCCACCCATTTTTTTTTTTTTTTGGCCATAGGCAGCTTCCTAATTGTGTCAGGAACATATACCCAGCTCTGCAGAGTGGCTTTGGGATTTGTTCCTGAAATTTCTTCATCCCCCTCAGTAGTTAAATAGAGTTATTTAATACCTTGTAGTAAATACTTTTCTGCCATTACATACTACACTCTTTCCTTTTTAATGTACTTTATTATATATATTATAAGTATATATTTAATGCTGACTGCTAGTCTTATATTAATATGTCTCTAGTCATTTTGGTTGTCTCAAACTTGTTCTCCAGCAGATTCCTCAGGAAGGTCTCATGGGAACAATATTCCCTGGGTTTTTGCATGATGATAACAGTTTGCACCCTTTAGTTTCTGAACTTGTAGAAGGAGTCTTGATTTGGATGATTTTTCTGACAGTGTGAAGTCTTATTGGTTTTGCATAGTATTAAACAAATACTATGCTTTCTGAGATTACTTGGCTTTTACTCTTCCATTTTTTTCTGGGCATTCACTTTTCCTTACCTCTGTTGTCGTGTCCTGCTCAGCCTTTATTCTGCTTCCTGTGTTTCCTCCCCAGGGTGGGATCTTGTCCTGGAAGGGAACCCTGGAGGGTGGGTTTTGAGAGTTCACAAGGGCTAAACTGCTCCAGCCCTTTTCACACCATCCATGGGCCCCTTTTAACTCACCCACTATTGAAGTAGGCAGAACGCCACCTTAGTTGCTCCGCGGCCTGTGGGATCTTCCTGGACCAGGGTTCAAACCCGTGTCCCCTGCACTGGCAGGCGGGTTCTCAACCACGGCACCACCAGGGAAGCCCCGGTCTCAGATTGGCTTGCCAGGCTTCACCGTGAAGATCTGTTGACTGTGTTGCGTGCTTCAAATGCCCAGTTGCTCCTGTGTGCCTCTTTTCACATAGTAGATGCTCATGCATCACAGCGCTTGTGGTTCCTGAGGATTTGTCCTCATTTGTGCTTTGCAGGTTGCCTTTTTTATCTAGTTTTGTTGTAAGTGTTGTTCATGGCCTTTGTCTTGGTTTACTTATCTGGTTCCTGTGTGTGTGTGTGTGTGTGTGTGTGTGTGTGTGTCTGTCTGTCTGTCTGTGTGTGTCTGTGTGTGTGTCTGTGTGTGTGTCTGTCTGTGTGTGTCTCTGTCTCTGTGTGTGTGTGTCTGTGTGTGTGTCTGTGTGTCTGTGTGTGTGTGGTGGGGGGGATTTGGAGAGATCCAAAAATTTGCTTCCACAGCCACAACCATCTTTCCAGAATTTCCCATCATGCACACTTGATTAGAGTTAATCAGTATCTCCTGAGTAGGGTGTACTTAATTTAAGCTCCTATTTACACCTTATTGTTTTTCTATTTGGAGACGTCTCTATTTTTTATCCCTTAGAGTAGTGATTGTTTTGTTTTTCAACTTCATTATGTGTTTAGGTTTGCCATAGGTTGCTTATCATTCCATCCTGTATCCCACTCCTTCTAGGTTTAATTACTTTGTTCCTGAAAAACAAACCTTAGAAGTTCTTTTAGTCAAGGTCTACTAGTTGTAAACTTTTTCGGGATTCGTCTGAGAATGGCTTAAGTTTGTCCTCGCCTTGTATTATCTTTTGGCTGGGTATAGAGTTCTAGGTTATCATTTTCTCTCATCATTTTGAAGAAATTTTCTTACTGTCTTCTGGCTTATTGTTGCGTAGTCAGTCTAATTGTTGCTTCTTTGAAGCAACTCTTTTTTCTTTAGTTTTTCTTTTTTTTTTTCCCCAAATACCAGAAGGCATCATCATTATTATTATTTTTTTGGGGGGGGCTGCGTTGGGTATTCATTGCTCTGCATGGGCTTTCTCTAGTTGTGGCGAGTGGGGGCTGCTTTTTGTTGCAGTGTGCGGGCTTCTCATTGTGGTGGCTTCTCTTGTTGCAGAGCATGGGCTGTAGGCACGCGGTCTTCAGTAGTTGTGGCTCACGGGCTCTAGAGTGCAGGCTCAGTAGTAGTGGTGCACGGGCTTAGTTTCTCCACGGCATGTGGGAATCTTCCTGGACCAGGGATCCAACCCGTGTCCCCTGCATTGGAAGGTGGATTCTTATCCACTGTGCCACCAGGGAAGTCCTTCTTTAGTTTTAAGATCGCTTTGTCTTCAGTGCTCTGCAATTTCGTTATGATTTGTCTTGATGTGGATTTTTAAAATCTTGCTTGAGATTTTTTCTGATTCCTGAATATGAGGATTCTTGCCTTTATTTGAAAATTCTCAGCTGCCATTTCTTTGTTTCCTCCATTCTCATTATTTCCTACCTCTAGAGCCCCTATTACATATCTATATCTATCTATGTATCTATGTATCTATATATGGGGCCTTTTTATTCCCTTTTCTATTTCTCTTGAACTTTTTCAAATTTTCTATCACTTTACCCCTGTGCTGCCTTCTTGGTAATTTTCTCAAATCTATTTTCCAGTTTATTAGTTAGCTCTTCTGCTTTGTCTCCTTCACTTATTTATTTATCTATTAAATTTATTTATTTTATTTATTTATTATTTTTGGCTGCATTGGGTCTTCGTTGCTGCATGCAGGCTTTCTCTAGTTGTGGCAAGCGGGGGCTACTCTTCCTTGCAGTGTGCGGGCTTCTCATTGCAGTGGCTTCTCTTGTTGTGGAGCACGGGCTCTAGGTGCACGGGCTTCAGTAGTTGTGGCTCGTGGGCTTCAGTAGTTGTGGCTTGCAGACTCTAGAGTGCAGGCTCAGTAGTTGTGGCGCACGGGCTTAGTTGCTTTGCAGCATGTGGGATCTTCCTGGACCAGGGCTTGAACCCATGTCCCCTGCATTGGCAGGAGGATTCTTAACCACTGAGCCACCAGGGAAGCCCTCCTTCGCTTATTTAAACAACCATCAAGTTTTTTATTTCAATGACTGATTTTCCCTTTCTAGAAGTTCTATTTGGTACATTTTCAAAATTTACCCATTCTTTTTTCACAAAGATATTTCGTATGTTTTCAGTTCTTTATTTTTTTAAAGATAGTTTCCTTTTTAATAGTTTTTATCCAATAGTTCTATCATTTGAAGTTTTTGATATCTAATGCTTCTGTTTGTTTGCTGTCTCTTCCTCATGGTTGATTGTTTCCTTGTGTGTTTTTAATTCGTTTATTGTTAACATGTCTTTAGCAGGGTTTATTTAATTGGACTTCGTACAGTGTAACTTGAGGGCGTATCTCTACTTTATTTGCCTCTACTAGGCACCACAGAGGTATTACTGACTCAGAGCCACCTTTTATGCTAATTTTGCTGGTTGGGAATTCCTGGATCACTTGAGTAATGAAAATTGCTCACATTTTGGTGAGGGAAGGCTCAAGGTTATGAATTCTAGGTGAAAATTTTTTTTCTGCTCAGAGCCCAAGATGAGTCTTGACTTTACTCTTGTCTCCCTATGCTGGTGAGTGGATGTTTTCTAGTTTCCTTTTCTTAGAGGGGGTACCCTTTGGTGGTCCTGGCACTATGTGGTATTCTTACTTGCTACACCACTCCTTATACAGACCCAGTGTCTTCCATCTTTTTTCAGTGTGTGAATGAAAACCTATTTCTAGGTTACTGGAACTGGTCCAGGATGCACAGCATCTCCTGATGCTTGTACTTTTCTGGTTTAACAGTGCTTTCAACCCTCAAGGATTTTCTTTACTTTATTGTGAGCTCAACTGTACCTTAAAAAACTCATTTGAAATATGTGCTCTAGTATTTTAAAATAGCTTTTTAGTAGGAAGGTGTTCAGATGATCTAATCATCCATATTACCAGAAACAGATGTCCCATGCATAAAATTTAACTTGCTCACTAGGAATGGTTGTATTTTAAACAGTTAAAGGAATAATTTCTCATTCCTAGAGGGTGAGTGGAGAGTGAAAGGGGTTGGAAGGAAAGGGGAGATGAGAAGGGCATGGCAAAGAGAGGAGTTGTTAGGGAGCGAGCGTTCTTTTCCAGGTGTCTTCATCGATGTTTGGACTCTTGCTACTTAACTGGTCCATGGATCAGCAGTTTCAGCATCACCTGGGAGGTTTGTTAGAAATGCAGAGTCTTAGACCCCATTCTAGGCCTACCGACTGAGAATCTTTTTTTTTTTTTTTTTTTTTTTTTTTGGCCACGCCGAGCGATGTGATCTTTGTTCCCCGACCAGGGATCTAACCCGTGTCCCCTGCAGGGAAGCGTGGAGTCCTAACCACTGGATCACCAGGAAATTCCTGAGAATCTGCATTTTAATAAAATGCCCAGGTGATTTGTATGCACGTGAAAATTTGACTTAGACTATTCCTGATCTAACTACTTCCTTAAAATGACTACTTCTTTGAAGTTAAAAACCTTCCTCCACTCTTCTTTTTTTTTAATTATATTTTTATTTCTGGCCGTGTTGGGTCTTCGTTGCTGCGCACAGGCTTCCTCTGGTTGCGGTGAGCGGGGGCTACTCTTTGTTGCGGTGCGTGGGCTTCTCATTGCGGTGGCTTCTCTTTGTTGCAGAGCATGGGTTCTAGGCGTGTGGGGTTCAGTAGTCGTGGCATGCGGGCTCTGTAGTTCTGGCTCGCGGGCTCTAGAGCACAGGCTCAGTAGTTGTGGCGCACGGGCTTAGTTGCTTCGCGGCATGTGGGATCTTCCCAGACCAGGGCTCAAACCTGTGTCCCCTGCATTGGCAGGTGGATTCTTAACCACTGCACCACCAGGGAAGTCCCTTTCCTCCACTCTTGTCACTACTTCTCTGGCTTTGTCCTTTTTCTGCAGTTAATTTTTAAGCATTTTTAAGCACTTTCCTGAAATGGCTTTTGTATTGAGGTTTTTGGGAACATTCCTATTGGTGATATATTATATTGAGGAAGTATTAATGTGAGAGATTGTCATATTGAATATGACAGCAAAATCTTACTTAACTCTGGAGCAAAGCCATTATGAAATTCTCAGGGTATTTGGTTTGTACTCAACACTGCAGGGTAGAGGACTGAGGAAGTGGAACATTCTGTATAGAGAGCTTTAGACCTGGATATTTTTCACTGGCGTGTTTGCCCTGTATGTGGAGGATTCATATTTGCCAATATCCCAACAGTGCACAAGGGCTCCCTTTTCTCCACATCCTCACCAACACTTATTATCTGCTGTCTTTTTGATGCCATTTCTACAGATGTGAGGTGATATCTTACTGTGGTTTTTTTGATTTGCATTTCTCTGATGATTACTGATGTTGAGCATCTTTTCAGGTACTTGTTGGCCATCCATATGTCTTTTTTGGAAAAATGCCTATTCATTTCCTTTGCCCATTTTTAAGTTGGTTGTTTTTTTAGCTCTTGAGTTGTAGGAGTTTCTTATGTATTGTGGATATTAACTTCTTATCAGATATATGGTTTGCAAATGTTTTCTTCCATTCTGATTGCCTTTTCATTTTGTTGATTGTTTCTTTTGCTGTGCAGAGATTTGTAGTTCGATGCAGTCCCACTTGTTTATTTTTGCTTTTGCTGCTTATGCTTTCGGTGCCATATGCAAAAAATTGTTGCCAAGACCAGTGCCAAGGAGGTTTTTTCTTATTTTTTTTTCCCTAGGAGCTTTACAGTTTCAAGTCTTATGTTTAAGGTTTTAATCCATTTTGAGTGCATTTTTGTGAGTGGTGTAAGATTAAGAGACTTAAGAAACATAAGAACCAAATGTATGAATCATGTTTGGATTCTGATGGGAAAAAGCCAATTGAAAAAAAGACATTTTGGGGGACAGTTGGAGAAATTTGAGTATGACTGGGTTTCAGATGATGTTAAGAGATTACTGTAATTTTGTTAAGTGTGATAGTGACATTGTGATTACGTTTAAAAAGGTGTCTTTATCAGTTAAATATGCATTATGGAATTATTCACAGGGGGAGTGATAAGATGTTTGGGATTTACTTTAAAATACCAGCCAACAAAGTGAGTGTGGGGTTATTAGATGAAACAAGACTGGCCATGAGTGTGTAACTGTTGAAATTGAATGGTAGATTCATAAGGGTGTATTATACTTTTCTCTCTTCTTTAATGAATGCTTGAAAAATTCCATAATAAAAAAAATTTTTTAAGAGCCCTAGATGTTTAGAGTCAAGAAGCAATTGCATCTAGAAATATGATTTGTCATAAATACATATTTTTCTGAGGAAAGGAGTCAGTACTGTTGGTTCTTTTTTTCCTAAATACTGAAGATTTATTTTGAATTTTTTGACTCTGAAGGGTTCTGAAGGGTTTTTCTGCTGAAGACAAAGAGCAGCCTTTCAAAAAAGACAGATGTTGACTGTGGAAATGCTAGGAGTGGAATAGAAATGTGTTCAAAATATGATATATATGTGCCCACACAGAAACCTACTCATAACTATTTTGAAGGCTTTTTTTTCCCCCAGGGCCTTATTTTCCATGACAAATTCCCATAAATCCAAAATGTCTATTTCAGACTTTGTTGAGAGTCAGAACACTGCCATGATCAGGAGTTTGGAATCAGACAGACCTATATTCACATCCCAGCTCTGTCGCCTCTGAGCTGCGGTGATGGAGTGCAAATTTAAATTCTCTGAACCTCGGTTTCTTCAACTGTGAAATGGGACTGTTATAGTACCTACGTCATAGAATTGTGGTGAGGATTAAATGATCACATTTCACATGTGGTGATCCTGGAATACTGTGAGTATCCATAGAATCCTAGCTTGTATGTATGTGTTAGAAAACTAGAAACTCAAGCACACGGCCTTATGGAGACAGATGCCTCTTGTCTGTCTTTATAACCCCATCTCAATTGTGATACATATCTTCCTGTGTCAGTGTAAGGAATTCACTCCTCTGAAGTGAATTTGTGCCTCTGTTTTTGGAGTTGACCACTCAAAAGTGCAATTCCATATATTTGTCTCATTTTCCTTTGGACTTGATTTGTCTTCTCAACTTTCCCCTGGGGAAGAGAGTGAGATGTGAAAACCAGGCTTAAGGACCATTTGATTAACTGAGGAGAGCACTGCTAGATATCACCTGGGCTACGGCGGTTAGCAAGACCCCACCTGTGTCCTCAGGAAGGCCTGGGACATATCTCTGTGTGTTCGGGGAAGAAGGAAGAAGGAGGTGGTGGTGTGAAAGGCAAGTTACAGAGTCAGAATTTTCCACTGGAATCTTGGCTTCCTTGCATATCTTTGGCAAGTTATCTCTCCTTATGCCATAGAACCCCAATTTTCTCAGTTATAAAATGGAGTTCTCTGCTTCACCAGTTGTTGGGTGGATCAAAGGAGACTCTGGCATTGCTTTTGAACTATGCAGGGCCATGCAAATATTCGTTGATATTTTCTAGAGAGAGTGTGTCATACTGCTCTTGGCATCCCAGCAGGCATCAGAACAAGCAGGGAGTGGCCCCTGAATGCTCTGTAGACTCTCCTGGAGCACGAGCTGGGTCTAGGGATGCTCTGAAGGAGAGTCTAGCCCCCACTGCCTTATCCTCGGCCTCCCTGTGCTGCTGCTGGGCCCAGACAAGGGAGTGTCCCAGGATGTGGTCCTTGGCCCATATGGCAGTGTCCCTCAGAGCATGCAGGAAAGCCCTACTCAGCAAGGAGAAGGTATGAGTCACAGCCCCTAGGGTCACTCTGCACCTTCATACGAATCCTTATGGGATCCCCAGGGCATGCCGGCCAGTGTACAAGGTGTTGGGAACATAGCATGAACCAACAGACATGGTGCTTATAAGTTCAGTGAGTAGTCCACTGGGTGTTCCATGTGTCCGGCCCAGCATTGTCCAGTAGAATTTCCTATAATAATGGAAATGTTTATGTAATATCTGTGCTGTGCAACTCAGTAGCCTGTAGCCACATGTGAGTGTCGGACTCTTGAAATGTGGCTTGTGTGATTGAGGGACTGAATTTTAAATTTCATTTACTTTTAACTAATTTAAATTTAAACAGCCACATGTGGCCACTGGCTACCATATTGGACAGTATTGTACAGCGCTGGAAACATTCTGAGAAAATTAGAAGGGTACCCGTGCAGGCCGGAGGCTTGACCTCCCTTCGTAAGAAAGAGCTGTGAGACTCAGAAGACCTGGTTTTAGCTCTGCCTCCCACTGTGTGTGGTTTTTGTCATGGTACTTGGCCTCCTCTCTGTTGAGTCTCCTGATCTGTAAAACAGGAACAGAGGGATTGGATTAAATTCTTTCCAGTGCTACATCCTTGACTCTCTTACAATTAGCCTTTTATTTGCATGGTGTATTAGTGTGCTGTGGCCTCTGTAACAAAATGCCACGGACACTGTGGCCTAAAACAACAGAAGTTTATTTTCTTAGTTTTGGAGGCCAGAATTCCAAAATCGGTTGCATTGTGTCCAAATCATGGTATCGGCAGGACTGTGTTCCCACTGAAGGCTCCAGGGGAAAATCAGCTTCTGGTGGCTGCTGACATTCCTTGGCTGGTGGCTGTATCACTCCAATCTCTACCTCCGTGGCCACAGGTTCTTATCTTCTGTGTTTGATCTCCCTCTGCCTCCTTATAAGGACACTTGTGATGGCATTTAGGGCCCACCAGATAATCCAGGATAATCTCCCCATCTCAAGATCTTTAATCACATCTCAAAGGCCCCTTTGCCATATAAGGTAACATTTACAGGTTCCAGGTATTAGGACCCGATGTCTTTGGGGGCCATTATTCAGCCTCCTACACACAGTAATATTTAATGATGTGGGTTTGCTTCAAATCAAATACCGTGGCTGTGTAATTGGATGTGTGAAAGTTGCCGCCTGCCCACATGCTCTCCTGGGGAGAATTGTCTCAGCTTTCTGAATAGGGACTTGAGTTTGATATAAAATACCCTTTCCTGCTCCTACCTTGATTTGTTTATGCCAGAGCATCTTTACCAAGAGATTGATTAACTCATGAATATGCCCCAATCCATATACTTCCAATATTGAAATATTCCCCATATCACCAGCAGTCTCCAAAATGTGTGGAAGGGGGCTTTGACTGGGATTTGAGTCAAGAAACCAAACTGTATTGCATGGGAGTGAAAGGAGAGAGCGTTTGTTGGATCAGCTGGGTAAATGATGTTTCTCTAGTGGCATACTCATAAATTTGAAAATATAAAGGATTGGCCCCGACACAGCCCGAGAACAGCTTGTAACTGATTTGGAATGTCATCTTTTACTGTTACTTAATCAAATCTGAGAGCAGTGGTTGGGGAAGTGGGTTCTGTAAATATTGCTCTGAAGCTTTCACATTTCAACAGAGAACAGATGCCAAGTGTTTTCATTATTATCGATGTTCGAAGTTATTGGAATCAACCACAGATATACTCCTTGGAACAGCAAAATGCCAGCAATTGCCTGGGGTGGGGAAAAGGTGGGGGAAGAACAATGAATTTGTAAAGTTTGAATGAAGAATAAGTTGACTTCATTTTTTTTGGCAAAAGAGGCCTAAAAGTGAAATATTTATCATCACAGAGATAGAGAAACACAATTATCATTTAACATGAGTCACAACCTTGTGTTGTTCAACAGGAGATGAAATGACTTAGAGGTGGAATAAAATTACTTCATTTGTGTCTCTTAAGAACACAGAGTTCTGTTGGTCTGCTTAAGTGCTTGGGTTAAATAAGCGGAGAAGTATCTCTTCTATTGCCCCAGGTGATCAGTGGCTTTGTTACTGGCCATTCATCTGAGGTTGCTTTTCAAATAATAACGATGGTGGTGTTGATGATGGTAATAATAATAATAATAATAATAATGTGTTTCTTAAGTGCCAGACACTGTGCTTTACTTGCATGATCTCATTTAATCCTTACGTTGCCCTATAGGATAAGTATCCTTATCCCCATTTCATAGATGAGGATAATAAGGCTTGGAGAAGTTTGGTAATTCTCAGCTACTAGGCATCACGGCTGAGGTTTGAGCCCAGCTCTTAGTCACTTGCCCTCTCCTCTCTCATGAGATGGGCTTGGGAATTGCCTTAACTTTCTCTCTAAAGCGCTTGGAAGTAACCTGGCAAATTTTGCCCTGCGCTGTTCACTCATGGTCACTGTCGTTGGCGTGGCGTTCGGGGGTGTGGATTACCGTGCATAAGGTTTTAGCTGCTTTGTGAAGTCTGAGCATTTCTGCTTTTTTTTTTTTTTTCTGTGACTGTATCTCTTCACCCGTGCCTACCCCGCCACCAACCAACACATTTCTAAATGGGAGAGGAGACAGGATTCAATAGCTTCCAGGGATAGAGAACAAAATCTTTTCCCCACATCGAAAGAAAATCTCACTGACTTCCTGACAGGGAGGGTATTTTCCCTTCAGATTCCTGTCTGTTTCTGACTGATGAGGTAACACCCTGCTTTTCAAAAAGTGTACTCGTAGCAAGCCCTGGAGTTCTGTGGGCTGGTGCCATAGAATACTGCGTTCACACATGCCTTCTTCCACTTAGCAGGTATTTATGGGGCTCCCACTATGCCAGGCCCTGGGCCGGGTGTTGGGGACGCACTTGTCCTCAGCCTGCCAGAGCCTGCGGAGTTTTCAACGAGAGCGCGATGGGCATTTGAGGCCAGATAGTTCCTCGCTGCGGGTCTGTGCTGCTCATTGCAGGCCGTTCAGCATCCCTGGCCCTGACCCACGAAATTCCCAAGCAGGGAGACAGCTAAAAATGCCACCGCACATTTCCATATGCCTCCAGAGGGCGCCGCTGCCCCGGTTGAGAACCACGGCAGGGGAGGCCGGATTTGGAACGAACAGAAAAATTTGGATGAACAGAAAAATTTGGATGCACGTCTCGGGTGTGGTGCACAGTTGTCTTTGCCAGGATGGTTGCCTTCCTCCTCTTCCTTCATCCCCCTCTCCACGTGCTCCCACCCACCTCCCTGCTCCCCATCTCCACCAAAGGGTAAGCCCGACGGACCTGAATGGCTGGGCCTGAGCCAGAGGCAGAGGGGGGCCCTGGCCAGGAGGCGTAATGAGGGGCTAAGTGACCCTGAGCACTCGGGGGGGAGGACACGACTGATAAGACTTATTGGCAGCCTGAGGGCACAGGTAAAGGCATCCTGTCCCTGTCCTCCAGATCCCGTGTGCATGCTGGTTCAGCCCACAGCAAGATTTTCCCAGTCACCAGACTGTACCCTCCCACCTTCCCTCCTTACTGTTAACAGCACAGCACAGGATTTACACAGAAAAGAAGAATGAGGCCAGGACCCCGCACTCAAAAAGCTCAGCATCTGGCCCAACTCTCCCTCATGAAACTTAACAAGTGCCGAGTGTCATCGTCCGGTGTCTGGGAGTGAATGAAGTAAACACAGTCCTGGCCTATGTGGAGTTTGGAGACTAGCAAGAGCGACAGACCATTTAAAGATGACTTACAAGACCAACCCATTTCAAAGTGGGACTCGGCACGTCGTTGGCAAGAGTGTGGAGGGGCAGAATCCTCACACACAGCTGGTGGAGATAAAACTTGGCACGGCCTCTACCGAGAACAATGAAAGCTAGAGATGCACGTACCTTATGACTCAATGATACCAATCGTACTCATATACCCAAAAGAAACGCTTCTAGGAATATACAGAGTCATGTGCTGAGGAGCATGTTCACAGCAGCTTTCTTTGCAGCAGTTAAAAAAAAAAACATCATCCTAAATGGTGAACAGGAGAATGAATGGATACGTTCATTCTTTGGAATGCATCTGTGACAATGTGTGAACTGAAACTTCACATATGCCAGTGGACATGTCTCACTAATCGGATCATGAACAATAAAAGCAAATTGCAGAATAGCATGTACAGTATGATCCCTTTTGCATTAAGTTTAAAAACACACAAAAGGGGCTTCCCTGGTGGCGCAGAGGTTGAGAGTCCGCCTGCCGATGCAGGGGACACGGGTTCGAGCCCCGGTCCGGGAAGATCCCACATGCCGCGGAGCGGCTGGGCCCGTGAGCCATGGCCGCTGGGCCTGCGTGTCCGGAGCCTGTGCTCCGCAACGGGGAGAGGCCACAACAGTGAGAGGCCCGCGTACCGCAAAAAAAAAAAAAAAAAAAACCCACAAAAGAATGCAACATGTTGGTTAGGCGTACAAGCATATATAATAAAAATAGAATGAAATACACGGGAATGATAAGCCCTAAATTTAAATTAGCAGGCAACTTTAAGGAGGAAGAAGGGAGTGTAATTGTTCACGGGACTGCAGGAATCTTCAGCCATGGCTGTATTTTATATTTTAAGGTGGGTGGGATGGTGGGCACATTGGTATTGTTGCATGATCATTTATATTCAATGCCCACCCATCATGTGTTCCCCTCTGTTCTTCCTGACAGAACCTCCATTTTGTTTAGGGATCCACCCTCCCTTCATGCATCCTACTGGGGCCTCGGGGAAGCTGACCCACCCTTAGGTTTGGGGTGCATGGACTCATTAGTTTAAGGACCCATCACTCTTACCAGCAGTTGGTTCAGAAAAGGGCATGTGGTCCAATTGTGTTCAATTAAACTTGGCAAGGTTTGCTGAAGTGTTCAGGGAAGCACCTTTTCTAAGGAGAGAGCTACAGGAAGCCTCTCTCTGTCTCTGTCTCCCACTCTCTGACTCTATTCCTGGACCCCAAAGAGGAAGCATGTAGCTCTGCTTGCCGACAGTGAGGGGAACAGCCTTAAAAAGTAAGCAACACTATATATGGCAGAGTGGAGAGATGATTAAATCTGTTGACGGTATCACGCTGGCTCTGAAGCCCGCCCCACTTTTGCTTTTGCAGAAGGGGAGCCAGTAAATGTTGTTGAGGTTTGAGCTACTTTGGTCTGGGCTTTCCACTGTCTTGCCGCCAAAAGCATTCTCTCTGTACCACATAGGTTGTGGAAGCACATAGCAACTGTTTCTGAATTTACTCAATTTACAGCTTTTCCGCTATTTGTACTATAACCATTTGTAGTAGTAACAAGGGTTAGCCATTGAGGAAACCCATGAACAAGAAGGAAAGCAAATATTAATGGAAAAGATCTTGAAGACTCTAGTGTGGTTGTCCTTTTCTGAGAACGTGTGTTAGTTCCCCACGTCTGCTGTAACAAATTACTGCAAAGTAGGAGTCTTAAAACAATAGAATTTATTCTCTCACAGTTTTGGGGTCCAGAAGTCTGAAATAAAAATGTTGGCAGGGCTGCGCTTCCTCCAAAGGCTCTGGGAGGGATTCTGTTCCTTGACCCTTCCAGCTGCTGGTGGCTGTTGGTGTCATTAATACCTACCTCCACCTTCACATGGTCTCCTCCTTGTGTCTCTGTGTCTCTCCACTTCTGTTTCTTATAAGGACACTTGCCACTGGATTTAGGGCCACCTGGATACTCAGGATGGTCTTATCTCAAGATCTTTAGGTGAATTACATCTGCAAAGACAAATTTCCCAAATAAGGTCATACTCGCAGGTTTGGGGAGTTAGGGCATAGATATAGCTTTTTTTTCGGTGCCAACATTCGACCCACTAAATGTAGTTGCTCTTTGTTGTGATTTTACAGTGCAAACAGATAACACGGTTTTATTTTCAACCTAAAAAGTGGTTCCTGATTCATAAAAATAGGAATAAATAGGTCAGTACTTACTTGTGCTCCACAGAAAGCATGACATTTTCTCTTATCCAAGTTTGATAACTGCTTAGTTAACATTTGAGAGTTTTGGTTTTTTTTTTTTTTTTCTTCTAGATTTTAACAGAGGAAATGAAGTTGTGTGATGTAAAGGTTGGACAACATGTTCTTGACAGTGTAAGTTCCGGGCTCCCGGGAGACAGATGGCGTTCAGCCTCAGATACGTCCCAGGACAAATTAGACAAAGAGGCCCAGCATCACATACAGGTTAGCCAGAAAGGAAAAGTATGAATAAAATCATCAGAGAGCAGATGAGTGTGAGAAGGGAAGAGCTCAAAACACGTTTTGAGGCCATTTGATCTCCTCTGAGAGGTGGTAGATAGGTCCCAGAAAGACAGCTGTGGACGTTGGAAAGGAAGGAAAGGACTTTGGGACTTGGAATCAGATAGACCTGATTCGTGTTGCTGACATGTTTCCATATGGTCTTGGGGAAGTAATGTGCTCTCCCTGGATCTGTTTCATCTCCCATAAATCTTAAGAAAATTGCACTTCCCGACACAAGTTTATTTTATAAAATAATGGGGCTAATGATGCATACCTCTGAGGGTTGTGACGAGGATAAACTGATGTGTCCTCTGCAAGAGAACCTAGCCCATGGTAAGGACTCAGGACATGTCTGTTGAGTGAGAATCTGAACTAGAAACATCTTCAGTGGGTGGCAGGTCGGGAACACCTACAGCGTGGGCGTGTTACCGTAGTTCTTCAGATTCATCCGTTTCTACAAGGCTTCAAGTAGAAATAGAAAGGCTGAGGTAAACACCCTGGACTTGAGTTTCTAGCCATGATGGAGTAACTGGTGTGGATTAACCCTCCCCCCACAAACAACTATAAATACACGGGGCAACTTTTGTCAAGACAGTGGCCGACAAGTGGAGCAATAACGTGATCCCTGAGAGATGAGACACTCAAGAGTTGGGTCCCGTAATCATCCGGCACCCTGTCTGGGGACAATATTCTGACTGTGGCATAAGGAATTAGAATTTGAGCAGAGCACGGCTGTCCCACTGACCGAAGGAGGCAGAGGTCAGAGTTCAGGGCAAGTGAAGAAGTAGAATCCATGGGGCAGGATGTTACAGAAGAGGGCTCTCTGTACAGGAGGACCCCCTCTCTGGGGGTCCCCTTTGAGTTTGTGGCCTGGAGACACATGTGCAAACGAGACCACCTGAGGCTCACAGAGAAGGGCAGCCATAGGGTTGAGAGAAGAAAATAGGTCCTAGAGGATGAGCAGTGCTGGGGTCGTTGGATTTTTGGTCCTGCTACAGTGGAGAGATATCGTTAATGGCTTGTGAATATGCTGGCATCCAGCTGAGATGCTAGAAAGGCCACACCTTAGGAGAAAAGTCTGTCTTAGAGCAGGGTTCCCAACCTGGGTATTACTGACATTTCGGACCGGAGAGTTCTTTGTTGTGGGAGCCGTCCTAGGCATTGTAGGATACTGAGCAGCTTCCCTGGACTCCACCCACTGGATGCCAGGAATGCTCCACCACCTTGAGACCACCAAAAATGTCTCCAGACGTTACCAAGTGCCCCCTAGGGGCAGAATCACCCTAGTTGAGAACAGTACCCTAGGGTAAGACCTAATTTGTACCTTCCCTAGTAAACCCAAAATAGTATCGTGACAAGATTTGCAGTTGAGGCAGAGTTTGGAAGTTGAGTCCTACCAAGTTGGAGAGGCTGGGCTTCCCGCAGATCCACACTAATATCGTAAAACTAAACCTGCACTAGTTCAAGGTGGCTTGCCAGTAACTGAACAGCAGAACAGTGTGAGCTGGACTTAGTGACTGACTTCTGATGATTGGATTATGGTGGGAGTGCCGGTGAGTGATTTCCAAGGCTGGGTCATAAAAGGCCTTGTGGCTTCCTCCTTGCTCTCTCTCCCCGATCACTCACTCTGGGGAAGCCAGCTGCCATGTTGTGAAGACACACAGGCAGCCCTGGGGAGAGCCCTTTAGGCGAGGAACTGAGACCTCCTGCCCACAGCCATATGAGTGAGCTATCTCGAAAGAGGGCCTTCCAGTCCATCAAGGCTTCAGAGGACTTTAGCCCTGGCTGATATCTTAACAGGACCCTCACTAGAGACCTTGAGCTAGAAGAGCCCAGCTAAGCCTCTCCCAAATTCCTGACCCATAGAAACGGTGAGATGATAAATCTTTATTGTTTTGAGTGGCTAAATTTTGGGATAATTAATTATGCAGCAATAGGTAACTAATTCAGTCCCTTTCCTTGGTGGATCTCAGTTACCACCTCTCTCACACTATATAACAGCTCCAAAATTTCTCATCCTATTTCTTATTTTTCAGTCTTTTCAAAATTTTAACAAATACACTTGATTGTTCAGGACCAATTCTTCCCTTCTCTCTCTCTCTCCCTCTCTTCTCTCTCTCTCCGTCCCTCCCTCTCTCCCTCTGTCTGTTTTTCTGTCTCTCTTTCTTCTTCTTCTTCTTCTTTTTTTTTTTTTTTTTTTTTTTTGTTGCGGTACGCGGGCCTCTCACTGTCGTGACCTCTCCCGTTGCGGAGCACAGGCTCCAGACGCGCAGGCTCAGCGGCCATGGCTCACAGGCCCAGCCGCTCCGCGGCATGTGGGATCTTCCCAGACCGGGGCATGAACCCATGTCCCCTGAATCGGCAGGCGGACTCTCAACCACTGTGCCACCATGGAAGCCCTTCTTCTTTTAAAAAAAAAAAATTATTTATTTACTTATTTTTATTTGGTTGCACCAGGTCTTAGTTGCGGCTTGCCAGCTCCTTAGTTGCGGCACGTGGGCTCCTTAGTTGTGGCATGCAAACTCTTAGTTGCGGCATGCTTGTGGGATCTAGTTCCCTGACCAGGGAGTGAACCCAGGCCCCCTGCATTGGGAGCGCGGAGTCTTAACCACTGCACCATCAGAGAAGTCCCTCTCTTTCTTCATAATTGCTTGCTTGATTTTGGTTTTGTTCTGTTTAGCTTTTTTCCATTACAAATTCTCATCCCCATTTCTCTGGGTCTTCTCCCACTGATGAGCCAGATTTCCCCCATAAGACCCAAGAGTAGAGGAGAGTGTGGAGAAGGGTCAGAAGGAGGAAATGTTGACCAAGTAATGCCAGCCTCTCTTCAATAGGAGAAGAAAGGGGAAAGCTATGAACACACATATATCAATTATTTTTGTCCCTATTATATTAGTACTTATAACCAAAATTTGTTATTTGCTTGATATATGTCGGGTACAGTGCTAGGAGCTTTAGGTGTGTGTGTTTAATCCTAAAAACACATCCCAGTGAGGTAGATGCTATTATTATCGTATTTTTCAAGAAGAAAATTGAGGCACAGAGAAATTAAATTAGTTGTACACAGTCAAAGAGCTGTCAAGCAACAGGGGCAAGGTTTAAAGGTCTGTATAACTCAGAAGAACATGGTTGAAGTTGCCATGCATATTACATTAAATTGGGCTGACATTGGTTCAAACTCATTTTTTTTTTAAATTAAAAAAATTAAAAAAAAAAATTTTTGGCTGCGTCGGGTCTTTGTTGCTGTGTGCGGGCTTTCTCTAGTTGTGGCGAGCGGAGGCTACTCTTCATTGCGGTGCATGGGCTTCTCATTGCGGTGGCTTCTCTTGTCGCGGAGCATGGGCTTTGGGCGCTCGGGCTTCAGTAGTTGTGGCTCACGGGCTCTAGAGCTCAGGCTCAGTAGTTGTGGCCCATGGGCTTAGTTGCTCGGTGGCATGTGGGATCTTCCCGGACCAGGGATCAAACCCATGTCCCCTGCGCTGGCAGGCGGATTCTTCACCACTGTGCCGCCGGGGAAGTCCCTCAAACTCATATTTAACTTTTATAAAAGCACAGGGCTGATTCAGTGCTGGCTAAGACATTTGTAAGCCCATATTGCCTAATCTCCCTTCTTGGACCAGAAAGAAATCCATGATCTCCAACTGATACAGAACAGGTGGCCATTCTCTTTCTTCAACCTTAGATGGCATCTAAGTCGAAGATTCCTGGAACGTAGGTTTTGGAAGTGAAGCCTAGTTTGTACACATATAGAACTCAAGGAAGAAGATTATCCTGATCACCACCTTTCTATTTGTCAGTCATTCCAGTCGGTGGCAGGACCATTTGTCCCACAGGATTGAAATTACTCACCCCCGGTGCGTCATCTGACATACAAACCTTCCTCAACATCGTGAGGTTTGACATTGAAAAACAGTTGCCTCTGCTGCCCATGCTGTTTTCTGTTTCAGCAAGGGTATAAAAATGAGCAATTAAGAAAGTAGCATAATAACGCAGTAGAAAACAGAAGGGGAAATTACTCATAACCCAATGCCTTGAGGCAATGATTATTCTTATGACACATTCATGAGGTATCCCTTGGAGCATTGTGTTCTGGCCTTTTGTGAGCCCTCTGTTTGGGTTCCAGATGTCAAAAGTGATATGGGAACTTATGTATATGTATAACTGATTCACTTTGTTATAAAGCAGAAACTAACACACCATTGTAAAGCAGTTATACGCCGATAAAGATGTTAAAAAAAAAAAAAAAGCTTAGCTCTCAAGACTCTTTGTTTCTGCCACTGAAATCTGGCCTGTCTGCAGCTGAGACTGTCTTTGCTCAACTCAGAAGTCTGGGAGCTTTGAGTCTCCTCCCATCAGCCCTGCTGGAAGGCTCCCTGTGATGAAAGGTAGATTTGTCAGGTCTTCTATTACTCTAGCACATGCTCATTTCTTGGTATAACTGATTGCGTTATTGTTTGCAACCATCTTCTTCCTCCTGGTGAGGGTATTATACATCCACACCCTTTGCCACGTGACTTCCAGGAATGATGCCAATGAGTGGAATGTATTTTTTCCTGGAGTTATTCCAGTGGGTGGACTGTATCGTCAGGCTTGGCCATGTGACTTGCTTTGGCCAGTGGAATGTGAGTGGACATGATCTAGGCAGTGTCCAAGCAGAAGCCTTCATCGATCTTGCATAGTTTGGCTTGGCCTCTTGCCTTCCTGTGTTCTGCCATCAGATCATCACATCCCAAATGCAGGCTGTTCCTTCAGCCTGGGTCCTGGAGTGAGAAGATGTGGGTCAGAGCTGAGCAGAGCTGCGAACTTGAGTGTAAGAAGTATCCCTTGTTTTTGTAAGCCCCTGAGATTTTTGGAGTAGTTTGTTACAGCAGAATACATTACTGACTAATACATTGGTTCTCTAGGTAAGCGAGGAAGAGTCTATATGCTGGGGCAAACCTTCCTCATTGCAGGTATCTCAGCTACTTCCAGCTCCCTCCCCAAACTGAGGCATGACCTTCCTCTTCTTCACTGGTAGGACTCAGATATTGGCACGTACTTCCATCATGTTAAAGGAAAGCAGTGTGACATGGAGACTGAGTTGGAGCCCTGTCACTGGCCTCTGTGTGACCCTGGGCAATTTGCTTAACCACTTTGTTCCTTGTTTCTCTCCTTTTGGTAAAAAGAATAGCACTTACCGAAGAGTTTGGACGCAAAGAATAAATGTGGTGAAAGGTTGCTATGGAGTTTATAGTTATTGCCTTTCCACTGACTGACTCCATCTGTCCAGGCTTTCAGGAGAGATGTTTACAGAATGCAAAGAACTTCTAGAACTGGACCTGGAGGCCTAGAACTGCTGGAGCCCTGCTGCACATCTCTCATCTCTTCTGGTTTCTGATTGCCTTTACTCTATCCTCTTGAAGATTAGTTTTTTTTTTTTTTTTTTTCTTTTTCCCAAGACCCAAGAGGCAAAGGGCTTTCCCCATTTACACAATCCAGGGAATAACTCTCATGGTCCTGAGGTGGGTCATGTTTTCATCCCTCAGTCAATCTCTCTGTCCAGGGACATATCCCAGTCGGCCATGCCTGGGTTCACAGACCTGTGGCCAGTGGTGGAGGTGGGGTCCACTGCTAGAAACATGTGGAAGGGGGAATCAAGACAGTAGCACCATCACCAAAGTTACCACAAAGACCAACACGTGATTACTGTTCCTTGGATGTGGTTTGTGGTCCTTGCTGACAGCATGAAAACACATGGTCTTGGAAGTCAGGCAGTTGTGTGACCCTTAGGAAATTTGTAAACTTCTATAAACCTTGGTGTCCTCATATAAAAATGAGGATAATAATTTCCCTCTCCCTGGTTTGCTGTGATTAAATAAGGTAACATATGAAAGCATCTGGAACATAGGCTCAGCAAATACTAGTTATTAATCCCCAGGTTCTGTTACCCTTGCACCTGGGGCTGCCTAGGAGAATGCATTCCCTCCTTTCCCAATGTCCACATGTCTTACTTTGCAGTTAGTAACACAGCTCTCAGGTGGAGCCAGGTGCCCCCATCAGTTGCTCACTGCATTCTCTCCCTGGAGGCAAGCCACACGGGAAAGCTGATTATCACAGGGCAGTGTCCTGAGAATGAGACTGAAGTATACAAAAGTATTTGGGTGGTTTTAAGAAGAGTTTCTCTACTAGGATGCCTGAAACCCTTTCACTTGCTACATTAGCGAATCTTAACCTACTTGACATAGTCAGCCCCTCTGAGAGTCTGATTGAAACGATGGACACTCTTCTCTGAAAGATGTACAACTGCACATACAATTTCCGGAGGGTCACTAAGTTCCAGGAAGCCCAGCCCTGGGACCCCAGGTTCAGAGCCTCTGCACTGAATGGGGAATCTTGCTAAGGAAACTGATACCTATTAACCCAGATGGTGCTTGGATGGCCACTGCCAACTCTTGCTCCACAACCCTCCTTTGTCCAGGCACCTGTGTCTGACCAACCCTCCTTCTCCTGGACACTGTCCGTGTCCAGTAACTTAAGAGTCTAGGCACAAGGTATGCCCTCAGTAAGTCTGTTCAATTAGGTTGCAGTCAAGTATTGCAGCTTCAGGGCCATTCTGTCTCTTTAAGTTGATCCCATACTTCTATTTTGATGCATGACCTGTGGATTTCAAAGGTTTTCTCTCAAGGAGTATTCTTATTTCAACATCTTTTAATGATATCAGGATTCTTTTGCTTGCAATAGATGGAAAGTCCACGTTCAAAATGTCTTAGGCAAACAGAGGGAATGGCTTACACAACTGAAAAGTTCAAGAGTCATGTCTGACATCAGGCACAGCTGCATCTAGGGGCTCAAATGTCACCATGGGAACTTGGTCTCACTCCAGGTACTAACTCCTTCTTTGTTTGGGTCCCATTCCCAGGCAGTGTTTACCTCATAGTGGCAGAATGGCTGCCTGCAGGTCCAGGCTTACATCTTATTCACTCTCAGAAATGTAAAGAGGCCCATTTCAAACCAGCTTCCCTTGATCTGCCTGGGATAAAAGCAAACCTAAGACTATCTCCTTTCCCCATCTCCAACCAGAATGTACTCATTCACTCATCCTACTCTTTGAAGTGGTGTCTTGGTCGAAGGGGACAGGTTAACACCTGACTTTCAGGATAAATCCAATATGGTAAAATAGGTTCCATAGTAGAATTGGGGTATAGGTGTAATGGAAACTCAGAAGGAGTGATAAATTCTGCCTGTGAGGCTCAGAGAAGGCTTCCTTGAATAGGGGATGTTTGAGCCTCATCGTAAAACACAAGGAAGAGTTTCCTAGGTAGAGGAGAGGGTGAAGGGCATTCTAAGCAGAGTAATATAACACATGCAAAAGCTTGGAGGCTCAAAAAATGTACAGGAATCTGTGATGAATTTCATATAGCTAGAGAAGAGTGCTTGGGTAGGAGTGTTGAGAGATGACAAGAAATGGGACAGAGTGCCAAGAGATGCAAGACCTTGTTTATCATGATAAGGAGTCTGGGCTTTACTGAGGAGCAAGGGGCACAGTATTGAAGCGTTTCAAGCCCCTGACATAACCAGATGGAAGATTTCGGAAAGATCGCCCTCACTACAACATGGAAGATGGGTTGGAGGAGAAAGGCCCAGAGGCAGGAGGCCTCTTCCTAGAGAAGCTATTGCCATCTTCCAGAAGAACTGAGGCCCATGAAAGAGGAATGGGTTTAGAAGCTCTTTAGGAGGCAGAATTGGCATACCTGGAGACCAGATGGATGGGGGGTTTCATCCATCTGAGATGATGGGGGGGCTGAAAAAGGAAGGACCTTGGATAATTTCCAGGTTTTTCCATTGGGAAACTGGGTGAACAGCGGTGGCCCGCACTGAGACAGGGAACACGGGAGACGAGCAGGTTTAGGGGTGAGGGGAGGGCAAGGTGTTCAGTCTTAAGCATGTCAGTGCCCTTGGGACATCAGGTCATGGCTGTCCAGCTGTCAGCTGGGTTGCTTTGTCTGGAGCTCTGGAGAGAGGTGGGCCTACAGGGACAGACATGAGGCTCATGGGTTGCGGGTGGTGCTGGTGGTGGAAGCAATGATAACCTAGATAGGGCACCACGACTAGAAAGAAAAAACCCACTGTTGTTATTATTATTGTTATTATTGGTGTGATTGTTTTCTTCTGTCCTTGCACATTCCCTTCATGATTCCGAGTCCTGGGGGAGGGAGAGTCCAATTGGCCAGTGGGGTCATGGACCCACTCCTTGGCTTAGGGAGGGCAGGAGACTTTGGTTTTCAGTCACCCGAGATGGTACAGTGCAGATGAAGTAATTTCCCCAGAAGAAATCAAGATAACATTAACCATAAAAGGGGTCATGGACGCCCCCCTACATTTGACCCCAAAATGACAAATGTCCAATCACAGCTCCGCTGCTTATTTCAGTATCAGTTTTCCTCCTGGTGGTTGCTGCTGAGAGGCTAAGAGAGGTATTTCACTCTGGCACGCTCCATCGTATCCCAGAGATTGCTTTGTAAGTGTTTATTATTATTATTATTTTTGTACCAATAATCCAAAAGATAGTTCTTTAGGTGGTGGGCATGGGGCCAAACTACTTCATATGGAATATTTTAGAATGAAGGCATTTTCCCAAGCAGTTCGTTACTTCATGTCTCAGGGCTTAGGTAACTATGATGACATAAATCACTCCTGACCATGTGTGGATAAAGTAGCATCCGCCAGCACCTGGAGCCATCAGCTGTGTCCCCTAGGAAGCAGCCTCCTTACGAGTGGATAAAACCAGCATTTATATTGAGCACCCACCAAGTGCCTGCTGCCATTCCGGGCACTGTCACACACATTATTTTTATTTAATCCTCACCCTGACCATGAGATGTAGATGGCATTTTCTCCATCTAAAAAACAAGTAAGATGAAACTCCAAGGCAGCAAGTGACTTGCCTGAGCTGACAACCTGAACCTGTCAGTCAGTAAGTCCCGGCAGATGCTGGGAGGCTGGCCCAGACCAGGAGGGTGTGTGTGTGTGTGTGTGTGTGTGTGTGTGTGTGTGTGTGTGTGTGTGTGTGTGTGTGTGTGTGTGTGTGTGTGTTAGTTAGAGGGAGGGTCTGGCCCAGACCAGGAGGGTGTGTGTGTGTGTGTGTGTGTGTGTGTGTGTGTGTGTGTGTGTGTGTGTGTGTGTGTGTGTGTGTGTGTGTGTGTTAGTTAGAGGGAGGGTCTGGCCCAGACCAGGAGGGTGTGTGTGTGTGTGTGTGTGTGTGTGTGTGTGTGTGTGTGTGTGTGTGTGTGTGTGTGTGTGTGTGTGTGTGTGTTAGTTAGAGGGAGGGTCTGGCCCAGACCAGGAGGGTGTGTGTGTGTGTGTGTGTGTGTGTGTGTGTGTGTGTGTGTGTGTGTGTGTGTGTGTGTGTGTGTGTGTGTGTGTTAGTTAGAGGGAGGGTCTGGCCCAGACCAGGAGGGTGTGTGTGTGTGTGTGTGTGTGTGTGTGTGTGTGTGTGTGTGTGTGTGTGTGTGTGTGTGTGTGTGTGTGTGTGTTAGTTAGAGGGAGGGTCTGGCCCAGACCAGGAGGGTGTGTGTGTGTGTGTGTGTGTGTGTGTGTGTGTGTGTGTGTGTGTGTGTGTGTGTGTGTGTGTGTGTGTGTGTGTTAGTTAGAGGGAGGGTCTGGCCCAGACCAGGAGGGTGTGTGTGTGTGTGTGTGTGTGTGTGTGTGTGTGTGTGTGTGTGTGTGTGTGTGTGTGTGTGTGTGTGTGTGTGTTAGTTAGAGGGAGGGTCTGGCCCAGACCAGGAGGGTGTGTGTGTGTGTGTGTGTGTGTGTGTGTGTGTGTGTGTGTGTGTGTGTGTGTGTGTGTGTGTGTGTGTGTGTGTTAGTTAGAGGGAGGGTCTGGCCCAGACCAGGAGGGTGTGTGTGTGTGTGTGTGTGTGTGTGTGTGTGTGTTTGTGTGTGTGTTAGAGGGAGGGTCCCAGAGCACAGGGGTCTAGTCCTGCCCCAGGGAAAAGGAAATCTGCTTTCTGGCCGGAAATTCCATGGGGGGGACTCGGGTTTATAGACGAAACTCCCTGATCTCTCCAAGAAGCCTGGCCCCGCTGTCTGCGAAGGGAGTTCGGCTTTTCTGGGGAAGCTGGAGTTGATGAAACTGACAGCCCTCTGTGCGTAGGGAGGAGGAGGCCGTGGTGGGCATCCGGCTTGGCTTCCTGCGAGTCTCACCGAGCACCCGGCTGTCTCAACAGTAGCTTTGGCTGCAGACAGATCGGCCCAAGAAAAGTAGGTCAGCTTGCGGCCAGGCAGCACTTCCTGCTGGTCCCCAGCGCCCCCCTCCGCGCCCTCCCCTCCCTTCCCCACTTCTCCGCACTCTCTGCTCTTCCTCCCTCTGCGCCCCCTGCGGTTCCCGTTCTCTCATCCCTCCTTCCTGCCCTCTCCTCTTTCTGGTCCCCCCTGTTCCTTTCTCTCCTCTGTTCTCTCTCTGTCCACCCGACATCCCCCTTCCTTCCTCTCTGCCTCTAACACTTCTGGTATCGGTACTTAATAATACAACCAATCTGTTGTCTTTTTAAACGGATAACGTGCTTATTTTAAAGAGATCAAAGGTGCAGAAAAGTTCACACATGAAAAAAGGCAAAATCCCACCGCTTGGAGTTAACCTTGGTGAACATGGAGTGAATCCTGCTCCAGATAGATTTTAATGTATACATGCACATATTTTTACGTATTATGTATATGTATATAGTAGAGGATAGATATAAATATTTTATTTAAATGAAATGCTATTTTATTAAAAAGTATTCAGTTTGATAATTTACTTTTATTGAAATTCAATACAAGAAAAGAAATTATAGTGAACTGGAAAGAATTGTTGAATTTTAAATAAATGTGTCTATCACAAGAGATAGAATAAAATATTCCTTTAAGAAGGGAGGAGAGGAGGAAGAGAGAGAGAGAGAGGGAAAAGGAATGTGAATTAAGTGGTTGGAGATTTGTGAAAGCTACATGTTTTAGTTTTTAGCTAGTATAAGTAATCCTTGCCAAGAAAGATGGGGGCATTAACATTTATGCATTTCTTCCTATCACTTCTTTTGTTTCCTGATTTTTGAAAGTTACACTACAATTATTTTTAATTTTACAGGCTTATAACATTCACATTCAGTAAATATATGTATTTACATATTACATATTCAGTTATCTAAATCTATTTCCCATAGAAACCATAGTAAAACATATTTACTGTTGATTCTGTATTTAAATAGATTCAGTGCTCATCACCAGCTCTTTTCTTTTGCATTCCTCAATTATTTATTTAAGTCATTGTTTCACAAATGACTTATGGGTCCTGTATGGCTTGAATAACAACATGGGCTGGGCGTAACCTTCTCAAGATACACTGGTTTTCATTTAGAACTTTGTAGACATGATTCCATTGTCTTCTGGCATTGAGTGCTGCTGTGGAATTGTTTTTTTAATCCTTTTTTTTTTTTTTTTTTTTTTTGGCTGTGTTGGGTCTTCATTGCTGCGCCAGCTTTCTCTGGTTGCAGCAAGCAGGGTCTACTCTGCATTGCGGTGCGTGGGCTTCTCATTGTGGTAGCTTCTCTCGTTGCGGACCACGGGCTTCAGTAGTTGTGGCGTGCAGGCTCTGGGGTATGTGGGCTTCAGTAGTTGTGGTGCGCGGGCTCTGTAGTTTGCGGCATGTGAGCTCTAGAGCGCAGGCTCAGTAGTTGTGGTGCACGGGCTTTGTTGCTCCACGGTGTGTGGGATCTTTCCGGACCAGGGATAGAACCCATGTCCCCTGCATTGGCAGGCAATTCTTAACCACTGCACCACCAGGAAAGTCCCTGTGGAATTGTTTGAGGATAGCTAGAATTTTTTTCCTTCCTTGTAGGTAATTTATTTTTGTTCCTGAGTGTTGGAATGATTCTTTCTGATTCTATATAATTCCAGTTTAACTGGGATATATTTGAGCATTCTGAATAAAATTTTCCTGCAATGGATAACTGTGCTCTTAGAGCTAAAAAATCATTCCTCTCTTTATTTCAGAAAAATGATTTGCACTGTATGGTCTTTAAGTACATCTTCTCTAATCTTTGTTGGATTATTAATTTAAGGAATCAAATATCCATATGTTGGATATTTTTTGTCTTCCATATCTGTTAGTTTCTCTCTAACAGTTTAAAAATGTTTGTCATTTTAATTGTAATGCAAGCTTTTTATTTCAGTAATTCAATTTTTAGCACAAGATCCATTCTTTCTTTGCTGTCCTGAATTATGTCTTAGTTCCATAATATTGTTGTTGTTTTGGTCCTCAATTTGTTTTCATAGTTCTTCAGTCTCTATTTAGAGCATCTCACTCTGTTGTTTTATTTTCTTCTTTGGAGCTCTTGTTTTATTGACATTCATGTTCTTATTTGTTGCTGTATAGTACGAAGTAGTTGTAAGGGATTTCCTTCTTTTTTTGGAGTCGTGCTTTCTCCTTGGTTGAATTCTTTGTTTTATATTTGCTGTCCCTTCCTCCCCCCCTTTCCTTCTCCCCCCTTTCTCCCTCCTCCTCCCTCTCTCCCCCGCTCCTTCCCTCTCCCCACTCCCTCCTTCTCTCCTCCTTCCTTCCTTTCTTCCTTTTTTCTTTTCTTTTTTGCAGTAAGTCTGCACAGTTTCTATCACATTTCTTTCCATTTTACTTATGCTTGGGCAGCTCTGATTGGACACTCTATTTGCAATTACATAGCATGGATGACTTCCTGACTCTTTCCATACCCTATGTGAAGCCAGATTATTTCCTCTCCACACAAAAATGCTGTCTGTTGCCTGGACTCTATTCTCTCTTCTAAATTATGCCAAACATCCTGGATCAAAGTTCACTACACTCAGTTGGCAGGGTTGGGGGGCTGTACACCCATTTCTCCAGGGGCTGGGATATCCTATGTTTTGTTTTCAAACTCAGCATATAGGTTTGGAGCCTTCCTTTCTATCTGTTCACTTTTCTCTGTTGTTTCCTGATCTCTCCCTATTTCTTCCCAGTAGCCCTTTCCCCTATTTTTATATCAGAAGAGAAAGAGATAAGAATTGGTGGATTAAGTAAAACTTCCCTAGATTTTGTTGATTTATAGGTAGAACTTCTGAGCGATGAGGGTGGCTGGAGAGCCATGCCATGTTGTACTTTTTGCTTTGCTCCAGAATTTTTTGTTTCTTTCCATAATTGATCTTTCATTGGTTTACCCCTTCGGTCTTCTTTGAATAGTACTGATGACTTTTTGGTTCTTTGCTTGTTTAACTATTTTACTCATTGTGTTAGATGTCAGGACTGGGAAATTTTGAGATGCAATTTCAATTACCGTCTTAACCTCTTAACCTGGAATTTCTTAAGTTGTGTTCTGTCCATGACACCCAGTTATCCACAAGCCTGCCACTGTGATTAAAAAAATCCTCCCTGGCCCTTGTCCATATTTATTCATTCGATCATTCATTCACTCACTTGTTCAATAACATGTGTGTTCAAGACACTGTGATAATTATATTTTTTCTTCACTGTTGCTTCCAGACTTCACATACTGCACATCCTTAAATCAGATTTATCCAGACAGTTTAACTGATCGAGAACATTGTGCCATTGTGTGAGAACTATCCAAAACATGGAAAATTAAAGAAACTTTTCAAGTTGTTAAAAGTTAGCTTGGGGAATAAATTAGGTTGTAAATATTGTCTTTTTTTGTTTGTTTTTGGCTGCGTTTGGTCTTCGTTGCTGCAACCAGGCTTTCTCTAGTCGCGGCAAGCAGGGGCTACACTTCGTTGCGGAGTGCGGGCTTCTTATTGCGGTGGCTTCTCTTGTTGCAGAGCATGGGCTCTAGGCGCGGGCTCAGTAGTTGTGGCATACGGGCTTAGTTGCTCCATGGCATGTGGGATCTTTCCTGGACCAGGGCTCGAACCCGCGTCCCCTCTATTGGCAGGCAGGTTCTTAACCATTGCGCCACCAGGGAAGTCCCTTGTCTTTCAATTTTAAAAACTCTGCCAGAAAAGTTCACTTTAGAATCAGCTTATACACACACACACACACACACACACACACACAAAGTCCCTGAAGTTGTTTAAAATCTTATGTCATCAGCCCTGCTATTTACTAGTGTTCCAAATTCCTGTTGAACCATCCCTTAACTTTTTGCTCTTTCCTAGTAATTGCAACGTTTTGTGTATATAGTACATTATAGTTTAGAAAGTGTTTTCCCTTACTTTTTCTCTTCTTTCTTTTCCCCTTACTTTCTTTCCTTTTTTTTTTTTTAAATTGAGTTAGCCAAAAAGTTCATTTGGGTTTTTCCGTAACATTTTATAGAAAACCCCTGAAAGAATTTTTTGGCCAACCCAATACTTTACACTCATTTTTACCTCGATTTAAAATTGAAGGGGTACTTCTCTGGTGGTGCAGTGGTTAAGAATCTGCCTGCCAATGCAGGGAACATGGGTTCAATCCCTCGTCCGGGAAGATCCCACATGTCGTGGAGCAACTAAGCCCATGCACGACAACTACTGAGCCTGTGCTCTAGAACCTGTGAGCCAGAACTACTGAGCTCGCAAGCCACAACTACTGAGCCTGCGTGCCTAGAGCCCGTGCTCTGCAACAAGAGAAGCCACTGCAATGAGAAGCACGCACACCACAATGAAGAGTAGACACCGCTCGCCACAACTAGAGAAAGCCCGCACACAGCAACGAAGACCCAATGCAGCCAAAAATAAATAAATAAATAATTTTAAAAATGAAGGAACCAAGGTTTAAAAGGTGTGACTTTCCTACACGGCTGGTAAGGGAGAAAAAGAAGCAGAGAAATGGAAATCAACACAATCCCTATACTTGTTTTCCAAATATTTTTGGCTCCTGCTATCTTGAAATACATGGGATGTTTTTTGTTTACAGGGAATAAAATTTAGTTCTTGCTTATGGTGAGAAACCATTGTACATACAATTTTGTGTCTTATTTTTTTTTTTACCCAAGACTATACATCATTAGCATTTTCAAATTCTTCTCAGTATTCCAGATGTCATTTTTAGTGGATATGTTGTAATTTACAGTGCAGTTCTCTAGTGTCGGACATTTAGATAGATTCTAGTTGTTGTTATTTTTCTGTAATAGCTGAGAAAGTAATAAACATATTTGTGACATATAGCTTTTTGCTTTTGTTGAATCATTTCTTTAGTATAAGTTTCCAGGAATGAAATGATCGGAAACGTTTTATAATAGTGCTTTCCAAAGAGGCCATTTTGATTTATAATGGCACCCTTAATGAATGAGGTTCTACTTTCACTCCAACTTGGCCTGAATTACATATTGTATATATTGTGAAATTTTGCCAACTTGGGCAGGTTTAAAATGATATGTCAAGGTTGCTTTAGCCTGCATTAAAATTTAATAGTATGGATTTTTTCCATATGCTTTTTTGCCATTTGTATTTGCCCATATAAATTATCTCTTTATATTCTTTATCTATCTGTCTATTAGGTCTTAAAGTGTCCCTAAAAACTTGAATTACTTCAGGGTTTGACATATTTAACTTAAATATTTTCCTCTGTCTGCTTTTTTTCATAGTTTAAGTTTTAGAAATTGAGTTACAACTTACATATAGCGAAAATCCACCCTTTTTAGGGGTTTGACAAATGCATGCAGTGGTGTCACTGCCACTACAATCAACAATTCCATAACCTCCCAAATCCCCTTATAAGCCTTTGTAGTGAACCTCTTTCCCCAATCCCAGACCCTGGCAATCACCGATCTATTTTTCTGACCTATGGTTTTGCCTTTTCCAGAATGTCATATAAATGGAAACATGCACTACGTAGCCTTTTGAGCCTGACTGCTTCCCCTTGGCATACTAGGTTTGCCATTCATCATGCTGTGTGCCTTCTCTTTGCTGAGTCATATTCTATTGTTTGACCGTAGCAGTTTGTTATCTCTCTTTCTGCTTGAACACTTCTCTTTTTTAGTTCTGTGACATCTCTCTAAAATTTTGGATTTTTAAATATTTAAGTCTATCAGCCAGTCTTTTCCTTTGTAATCACTTCTGATGAGAAGATTTTACTTAAGCAATTTCTTTTGCAAATAGGAGAACCCTAAGAAGCATAACCCATACATCTGTCCATTCTCCTTTCAGAGAGTGGCTGTCACTTGTCAACACCTCATCTTCCACCACGATGGGCCCAGTTCTGGGCGTCTTGGATAAAGAGGCACAATCCTGAGAGCTCTCTTGCTGTGAGCTCTCAATTTTAATGGAATTTTAATAGTTAGTGGCAGAAATGAAAATGCTGAAAATTAAACACATTCTCCTGGGGGCGAGGGTAACTACCTGGGAGAGCAGGGATGCAGCAACACTGAGAAGGATGAAGTGAGGTGGCATCTCACCTGGTTAGGATACCTTGGCACACTGAGAGCAAATGTGACTTTAAATTCAAGGGAGTGGTTTGTTTTTATACTAGTTGAATATTCAAGTAATCAAACATTCTCCTTGGCAACTTCTTAAAGCAGCTGAGAGATTATTTCCAATTCCTTATCCAGGTCGTTATTAGGATTGAGCTTGTATAGCTTCCTTGGAGATATGTGAGCATCCTGTAGCATGATCATGGGGCCTGATTTACACAGGGACTCTTGTACCCTGCGGGGAGGGGAGCATGTGACAAAGAATCTGGGTTTTTCCCAGATCTCCGGACACGGCCAGAGATGCAGGAGACACTCTCTGTGTTTCCCTTGGCAGATGCCTTGCTGAATAGGAACAGCCTCCTTGAGCTTCAGGATTAATGCTGTTGCCACCACTAGACCATAACCTCCATGAGGGCAAGGGCCATGTCTGTTTCTCTTACTCTCATATCCTCAGAACATAGGATTAAGTGGATGGATGAATGGACAAACTAATGGACTGAAAGCTTTCTGGTCCATTCCCTGAAGCCACAAAGGCATGCATCACGTAAATCCATTCAGGAAGCTGACCATGCCCCCCTCCTGGTGCAGTGGGAAATGAGGTAGGAAGGCAGACCTAGAAATGGGGCAAAGGAGCCACCTAAAAGGCTTTTGGCTGTAGCATTCAAGACGCCAAAGATATGGATGTAAAGTGACCCTGAACCCGTGCTGTGGCGGTTCAGCAATGTCCAGATACTCCACGAGGAGTTATGGAGGCTCTGCCTCTGGTTCACTTTGACAGTCAAGGCTAGAAAGGTGGGGCTCAGCCTGCTGGGGGATCTCTCCTAGACACGGGTGGAGGGGAGATTCAAAGGAGTAGACATAGGACGGCTTTTTGGCACAAGACGGTGCCACTACCCTGACAGTAAATGCTCAAGTCATCTGAGCCTACTTCCTGAGTCCTGACAGCCTCTTTTCACTTCCTTAGTCTTCCTTTCTTCTTTGTAAGGTGCCTTGTAGCCACCAGGAGCTGTCTTCAGCCATCTGTGGAATACGGAGATTGTCCTCATGGACTGTTATTCTCAGCCTAACCTAAATGACACTAAGCAGTGTGACCTTCTGAGCCCCAACAGGTTGCAGACCTGGTGATGTGGGTCCCTTGGTCCCTGGGTCCCTTGAATAAGGGGAGAGGGACATGTCCTTGGGTTGGTAGATGCCGTGGGTGGAGGGTCTACAAGCACAAACACCTATGTGAATCCACTACTTAGTTTTTGTCTGTTTTGAATGTTGATACTTTGTGGACAAAACAATAAGTTGTTTAGCTTTTTCTCTGTAACCATTTGCTTCAGAATTAGGTAAGAGTCCAAAACCCAGTATCCAAGCAGAGAAACAGCTAATTACCAACATGGAAAAGTTTGATAGGGACAGATGCAATGCAGGGGACCTGAAAACCAGCCATGAATGACAAAAACACAAACTACATTCACCTCCCCACTGTTGAGTTCCAGCTGGAATCCCACAGAGACCTGGAGCTCCATGTGTCCAAAATCTCCCTCATCCCATTTCTTGGTATCTGCTCTCTTAGTGACTAAGACCACGAATATATCTACATGTCCATGTGGAAACCCATGTGTCACCTTCTTCCCCTCACCCCCCATATCCAGTCACTCACCAATTCCTGATGATTCTGCCTCCTAAATGTCTCTCCAATCTGTCCCTTCTCCCCTTCTCTCCATGGACCCCTAGCATCTCCCGCCAGGGCTGGTAAGTGAAGAGTCCTCCTAACTAGTCTCCCTGCCTTCACTACTGCTCTTCTTCAAATCCAGTCGTACCCCAGGCCACAGATGGTCTGCATTCTCTTCGGATAAAGGGCCTCATGATCTCACCTTTGTGCGTTTTCCCGGTCGTATGTCCGGATTTCCCTTCCTTGCAATCCAGGCTCCGGCCGTAGGATCCTCTTTCAGTTCCTGCAGTATGGGGGCCACTCTCTGCAGTTCCCCTCCAACCCGGCCCCCATGCCTTTGGCATTCCCATTGCTAGCTAATTCCTCCCCATCTCTGAAGTCTAGTTAGACGTCTCTCTTTGAGCCCCCCAACCTGGCAGGGTTGGGGGCCTTCCCCTGCATCCCTATTATGCCCTCTGTTTTCCCCACAGTGTCAGGTATCAGGCTGTATCATAATTGCCTGTTCACTGTGGTAGCTTCATTGCCTAATACAGAGCCTGGCGCCTAGTAGGTGCTTAAGAAATGTTTGTACAGAAGTTGAATGAACAAAAACAAGAGAGAGATTGGCTTGGCACCAAATGAACATATTAAGACCTGATAGTTACCAAGATGTATTAATGAGAAATTATAACTTTGTGGGTAATGATAGTGGTTATTTCTAACCCCCCCCCCCCCCCCCCCCCCCGACACACTTTTGCTTCCCCTTCTCCTCCTCCTTTGTTTTTTGGCTTATGTATTTTCTAAAATTTCTACAATCAACATGTATTTATTTTGCAATAAGAAAAAAAATGACTCATTTATCATCACAAGGAATGAATTTTGCATTCCGGGTTTTGAATTTTATGTCCCAAAGACAAGACATTGAACCCTGGGTGCTGCTCCTTGAAGGCCAGCGGCAGCCTTCTATCCTGGTTGTATTTTTCTTGCCTAGCTACATTTCAGCATTTCAGGGATTTTCAGCCAATTAAGATGGAGGTACTCGGATGAAATGGCTAAAAGAAAAAAGTCTTTAAAATGGTAAAAGCAGGCAAAATAGCAAAAGACATTTAAAAGGAAGCAAAAACACTGAAGGGACAAAAAGTTACATATCATGGAAAAAAGAATTACTTTTGACAAATGCTTTGCTACAAATATGAAATTAAGGTGGACATGTCCTTGGACGAATAAGCTGAAAATGCTCAAGAGTGAAAGCCGGGAAACGATTCCAGGCGGCGCCTGCGCCATGTAGGGCCACCTGGGTGATCCTGTTGTTTGCTGTACGTGGTCCTTCACCGCGAGGCCCCGCCCATCCCATCTGTGGGTAGGCGGCTCCTGCCTACAGGAAATGGTTCTTCCGCAGGTCGGTCACCTGAGTGTGAGGGGGCGTCGTCAGACCGGAAAGTTTTATCCCAGGCAGGGGAGAAAGCGCATTCTGCTTTATCTCAGGGTCTTGTTCTTTGCATCTAGACTTCAAGGATTTGAAATGTCTAGTAAAGTGTTTACGCCTCCGGCCAGTTCACGCTCTGACAGACCTCTGTTTTGGTTACCTAATGCTGCGTGATACATTCTCCACAACTTAGTGGTGTCAAACAAGCATTTTTTGAATTGATGGATTCTGTGGGGGAGGAATTCAAACGGCTCCCCAGGGCTGGCGGCTGGAGTCCTCTGAAGGCGTCTTGACTCATCTGTCTGGCTGTTGTTGTCGGCTCTTGTCTGGGGTCCTCAGTTCCCCTCCACGTGGTTCTGTCCACGTGGGCTTTCAACCTGGGCTCCTCGGGTTGGCTTCACAGCATGATGGCTGGCTTCCCCAGAGCAGGCGTCCAGGAGGGTGGAGGCAGGCAGGAGCTGTATCCTTTGGACCCCCATGTCCTCTAGAATCACACAGCCCGCCGCCTCGCCCCCTGCGCTAGGGAGAGCAGTCCCAGCCCCTGCCCGGACCGGGGGGAGGGGTGGTGGTGGGGACGTGGACCCCACCTCTCAGAGGGGGCGTGTCCAAGTCGCACTGAAGGGCGTGTGGGATGGAGATCTTGGGGAGGTTCCATTTAGGAACCCCCCTGCTTAAAGACCTTCAGTAGGATTCCATTTCGAGCCTGGGTAAAGTCCAAACGCCGTGTCAGAGAACCTGGTCCCTTGCCCCTGCCCAATGAGAAGCCCCTCTGGCCTTCTTTCTGGTTCTCTAACACGTCAAGGTCTTTACACAGCCTCTCCCCCTGCCTGGTTCCATCTTTGCAAGGCAGGCCGCTCTTCCTCAAGTCTCAGATTAAAGGGCACCCCTTCAGAGAGGTCTTCCCTGTCCACCTTACACCAACTCCGATGTTCTTTATCACCACACCTCTCCATTCCCTTCAATGGTCTATTCCACTTTGGGATTATGTATTGATTTCTTTGTCAAGTGTAAGATCTATGCCTCGTTTATTAAAAATATATCCCCATTGCCTAGCACAGTGCCAGGCACATGGTATTCACCCAACAGAGATGTGTTCAATGAACATAAACACCCTGCAAGCTGCCTACCTCAGGGAGGCTGGCTGAGAGCTGGATTCTAGGGCTGGCCTAGGGCCCCAGATGATCACATTTCCAACAGGTCCGCTGTGTTTCATTCCCCTTTGCTGTCCCCCCTCGTATTTGCAAACGCCTTGACTCCTGTGCTAAAGGGGCATTAAAGGAGCGCGATGATTCCTCGTCAAGACCAGGAGGGCGTTAAGTGGGGAGCAACGCCCCCTAGCGGCCAGCAGGGCGGTGGCTGGGACAGATCCCGAGAGGAAGACTGGTCTGTGGGAACAAGTCAAGAAGAGATCCAGCTCTGCTTCCCACGTGGTCCAGTTACACCTCTGGGGAGTTGGGGTTTTATTGGTATTAGTGGAAGTCGCTTTTGATAACAGTTGGCAATAAAGGGAAAGACCTGATTACTCAAATGTGCTTACAGAGGGTTGTTGTGTCATGTGTAATATACTGCAATTATTTAAAAAGTGTCATTTAGGTAGCTGCCACTAGGTGAGCTGACAGAGCAGCTGTGAGTTACCTTTGGCTTGTAACTTCCATTAGTAAAAACCGCATAATTACGCCCTGACCCCATTGCTAATCCTTTTCCTTTCATGTCCTCTGCACTGGCCCAGTGTCCTCTTGGCTAGTCTTCAAACCCATGTAGAATGCCCCAGTCTCAGGGCCTTTTACTCGCGTTCTCTCGTCCCCGACTCACCTCCTCATCTTCTTCAAGTCTTTGCCCAAAGAGCATTTTCTCCATGAGGCCTTTCCCTGACCATCCTCTTGAAAATTGCAAACTCCTTGCCAAAGCAGGCCCTGGCCGCTGTCCAACAAACTTAGCTCCTTTTAATGTCATGTAATAATAATAAGAATTTTAATTATTTTTCACTAATTGTCTGACTTCTCCCACCAGACTTTAAGCTCTAGGAGGGCAGAAATTTTTGTGTGCTTCCTTCACTGCTGTATCCCCAGCTCCTAGCGGAGTGCCTGGGACATAGTACGTGCTCAATAAATATGTGCTAAATGAATAGATAAATAACTGTTAATAACCATCCTTTATTCTGGGCATTTATTAAATAGTTTTGATAATCAACAGCAGTAGTCTGTGAGATATTTCTTTTTGTCTCTCTCTCTCTCTCTCTCTCTCTCTTTTGGCCGCACTGCACAGCTTGTGGGATTGAACCCCGGGCCACGGCCGTGAGAGTGCCGAGTCCTAACCGCTGGACTGCCAGGGACTTCCCTCTTTTTGTCTCTTTTTTGCAGAAGAAACTGAGGCTCAGGGAGGTCAAGTAATTCGCCTGGGGGAACATAGCTACTGCCTGGCTGAATGTGGAATAGAATTCAAGTGTGTCTGACGCTGAGATCAATGTGCTGTTCAGCCCTGCATTCTCTCCTGTTGATGCAGACACCCAAAAGGGACCCAGCCCCACGCCATGGCTGGGCAAGGATAGGCAGGGTCAAAGAGGAGCAGACACAAAATTCTAGGGCTGGGAACTATGGTCTGGGCAGAAAGCATCAGGGAGATGGGCTGTTCAGCCCAAAGGGGCCCGTGCAAGGTTTGGGTGAGGCACCAATGGATTGTTCTCCGCATTATCTCACGAGGCTGCAAATCTCAAGAAATGTACATGAATTTCAGGATGGTCCTATCTGTAGCAGCCTGGCCTGCAGGAACTGGGAAGAAATCCCCCTAGATGATATACCTATCAAATTTCCCAAAGAAACTGTTTCTGAAGTAGTGGAATTCAAGGAATTCCATGTCTCAATTGACAATCATGATTATAAATGATTATGGGCTATATGATGATAAACACAGGGAGTCTTTTTAAATACAAGACTTTTTTTAAACACAAGACATTTTAAATGAAGTGCCTGCTGTATGACTGCCCACTGCTAGGTCTCAGGAGGGATTCAAAAGAAGGGGCCAAGGGATTACAGTCTAATGCTGTGAGGTTCCCTCTGGTAGCCTGAAAATATGTGGGACTGAGTGATCTAAGTTCTGAATGGGGCTCTTTGGGCACTGTGAGCCTGAGCAAGGGAGTGTGATGGTATAGCTCGGTGGTTCTCAAAGTGTGGTCCCTGGAGCAGCATCAGCACCAAGTGGAACTCGTTAGAAATGCAAATTATCCCCTCTGTCTTGCCCAGTGATGAACTGGGCCTGGCAACCCATGTTTTAACAAGCCCTCCATGCGGTTCTGAAGTTCGAGAGCCACTGGCATATATATTAATGCAAAAGTAGAGCTTCAGTGACCACCCTCTGGTCCCTTCAATAGTATTTTCCCCCCATGGCTGTGCTGTAGGATCTAGAGTCAGATCTGGGTTTGAATGCAAGTTTGAATGCAAGGGTCGGTAATTTCTCTGAGCCTCAGTTTCCTTATCTGTAAAATGAGGATAAAGAATACCTACTTTACAGGTTATTATATAAAATTAAAAATAAATGAGATAATGTGTATGAAGTTCCCGGCACATAGGAGGTATTCAATACCTTCTTTTGCCTTCTGCTTTCCTCCTTCCTTGGTGGACTCTTTTTTTTTGGTTATGAGCAACAGAAGGCAATTGACAAGCTTAAGGTAAAAGAAGATCTTGATGGGTTCAAAAATTCCACGGAGACTTGTCCATACTTGCTGTCTCCAGTTCCACTCATTCTTTTGTTTTTGCGGTGCGCGGGCCTCTCACTGCTGTGGCCTCTCCCTCCCGCTGCGGAGCACAGGCTCCGGACGCGCAGGCTCAGCAACCGTGGCTCACGGGCCCAGCCGCTCCGCGGCACGTGGGATCTTCCCGGACCGGGGCGCGAACCCGTGTCCCCTGTATCGGCAGGCGGACTCTCAACCACCGTGCCACCAGGGAAGCCCTCCACTCATTCTTGGACGCACCCTCATCTGGTTTTTGTACCTCAACTCGCTGACTCTGCCGTTCTCCAGGTTTGCAGTGATCTCCTTGAGGCTAAACCCTGTACTTTCTGGGCCCTTATTTGATGTGCCGTATCACTAGCATTTGACACGGTTGATGCCCTTGTCCTTGACATGTTTCTGGGGCGAGCTCCTCTCCTAATCCTCCTCCCATTCCTGGATGCCAGTCTTCTTCGCTGAGTGTCCGTCACTCATTCGCTCTCTAAAGGTTGAAGTTCCCCAGAGCTCAGTCCTCGGGCCTCTTTTCTATCCATACTCTCTTCCTAGGTGATCTCATCCAGCTTCACAGTTCTAAGCCCATCCATGTGCTGCTGATAACTTCCAAATTTATATCCCCAGCTGGACCTCTACCCTGAACTCCACTCTGGAATATCCACCTGCCTTCACACTGTCTCCACGCAGACGTCAAATAGGTTTCTCAAACGTAACAAGTCCCAGCAGAGCCCCAGTATCCCCCATGCATACATACCAACTTCAGCTTTGACACAATTTTCCCACCTTGATTAATGGCAGTGCCATCATTCCTATAACTCAGGCCAAAAACCCTGGCTTCATTCTTTTTTAATTAATTGATTAATTGATTTATTTTTTTATTTTTTATTATTATTTTTTTTGCGGTACACGGGCCTCTCACTGTCGTGGCCTCTCCCGTTGTGGAGCACAGGCTCCGGACGCGCAGGCTCAGCAACCGTGGCTCACGGGCCCAGCCGCTCCGCGGCACGTGGGATCCTCCCGGACCGGGGCACGAACCCGCGTCCCC
>NC_041230.1:49155644-49196722 GCF_002837175.3 Physeter macrocephalus | reverse complement strand
CCCCTGCATCGGCAGGCGGACTCTCAACCACTGCGCCACCAGGGAAGCCCTCTGGCTTCATTCTTGATGCCTCTCCTTCTCCTGTATCCCACATCCAACTGGCAGCAAGTCCTGTTGGCTTACTTTCTGGATCTATCCAGAGTCCAATTCTCAGCACTCTGTGTGGGTCACTGTTATCTATCTGTTGCTTGGATTTTTGCAGTGGCCTCCTAAATGCTTATGCCCTTGTTTCCCCTGCAGGTAATTTCCACTCAGAGAAATCCTGTTCACATGTAAATCAGGCTATGTAACTCCCATGTCCCAAATCTTCCAGTACACGTGTCTCCCATTGACTCTCTGTACTAGTCTCCTAGAGCTGCTATGATAAAGTGCCACAAACTGGGTAGCTTAAAACAATAGAATTTTATTCTCACTGTTCTGGAGGCCAGATGTCCAAAATCAAGGTGTCAGCAGGGCCAAGCTCCCTCCGAAGGCTCTGAGGGAGGAACGGTCCCATGCATCTCTCCTAGCTTCTGGTGGTTCCAGCAATCCTTGGTGTTCCTTGGCTGGTGGCTGTATTATTCTGATTTCTGCCTCCATCCTCACATGGCCTTCCCCTCTGTGTATCTTCCTGTGTGTCTCTTCTCTTCTCATAAGGACCTCAGTCATTGGATTTAGGGCCCACCCTAATCCAGTATGGCCTATCTTAACTGATTACATTTCCAAATATGGTCACATTCTGAGGTTCTGGGTGGACGTGAATTTTAGGGGGAGGCGCTATTCACTGCAATCCTCTCTCTAACCTTTTATACCCTGCTACTCTGCCCTCCTTTCAGCTTCATCCTCAATGTCCTCCTTACGCTCTTTGATCATGCCAGGCTTAGTCTCACCTCGGAGCAGAGACTTTTCTCTTCCCTTTGCCTGAACGGCTGACTCACTCAAGTCTTTTCTAAAATGTTACCTTCTCAGTGAGACCTTCCTCGGTCACCCTCTCTAAAATCCTGACACCTCCCATCAGATTCCATATTCCCCTTTTCAGCTTTATATTTTCCTCTTTAGCATTTATCACTCTCTAACATACTATATATATTTTAATTTTTATATTAATTAATTCATTTATTTTTGGCTGCATTGGGTCTTCGTTGCTGTGCACGGGCTTTCTCTAGTTGCGGCGAGCGGGGTCTGCTCTTTATTGTGGTGCGCAGGCTTCTCACTGCGGTGGCTTCTCTTGTTGCGGAGCACAGGCTCTAGGCGCGTGGGCTTCGGTAGTTGTGGCTCGTGGGCTCTAGGGCCCAGGCACAGTAGTTGTGGCGCACAGGCTTAATTGCTCCGTGGCATGTGGGATCTTTTTCGGACCAGGGATTGAACCCATGTCCCCTGCATTGGCAGGTGGATTCTTAAGCACTGTGCCACCAGGGAAGTCCCTATTTTAATTATTTTCTTTGTTTGTTATCTATATATGCTACAGTAGAATGTAAGCCCCAAGAAGGCAGGGTTTTTTTGTCTGTTTTGTGCACTGTTCTGTTCCCAGCGCCCAAAAAGTGCCTGGTACATAATAGGTGCTCAATAGAACTTTCTTGGAAATTTTTTTGAATTAATGAACTGAATTGTCTGGGAGTGAACTAATTTGGCTTTTGAAATTGTTATTTAAATTTAAATACAAACACTGTTCATTTCTATCTTTTGACATTTTCTTTCTGTTGGCTTCATTTTCAGGTAGGTTCTTCTCTTATCTGGGGGCAATGACCACTAACAGCTCTAGGTTTATACCTTAGCAGCTTGACAGGAATCTTAGTCAGCTATTGCCACAGTAATGCTGCATAACAAGACACCCAAAGACTCAGTGGCTTTTCTACAACAAACATCTATTTTTCTGGCTCACAGTTTTCTGCTGGTTGGCTGAGACATCTCTGCTCCTGGTTGGGGATTGCCTGGGCTCAGGTCTACTCCATATGTCTCCATATTCTCCCTGGATCCACATCTATCCATGAAATATTCTCCTCGTGGCCAAGGGTGGGAGCCCAAGAGTGCAAGTGGAAATATGTGATGCCTCTCAAGGCTTTGGATTAGAACAAACACACTGCACTTCTGACCACAGCACTTTGACCAAAACCAGTCACCTGGGGAGGGTGAAGAATCAAACTCCAGCCACTCATACACTACAAAGTCACATGACAGGCGGGAGTGAAGAGCTGAAGACAGTCCTCTACCCCATAACAGTCTCAGCGAAAAGAAAGAGACTCTTGTCCCATAATCCCAAGAGAGATCTTGGGCTGACTCTCCCTTGGTTGACTCAGTTCATACCCATCCTTGACGTAATCACTGAGGCTTGGGGCAGATACTACAATGACTGGTTAGACCAGTGTCATGGGCTCATTCCGGGAAATGGGCAGTGGGGTGGAGTTGGCAGAGGTCCCCCTCTCCCAAGCCACTGGATTGAGAATCAGAAAGATGTGTCTTTCTGAGGGAAAATTGAGGTCGTCGTTATCATGAGGAGGGCGAATGGGTGCTGGGAAAACAAAACCACAAATACACTAGTCCCTCTAACTCTAGAATAAATTGAGATACCTGGCAAGTGGCAGTCTCAGGAAGCAGAGAGCGGCACACGGCATGGCACGCGGCATGGCACACGAGCCGTGGCACTAGGTTTGGGAGTCTGAAGGCAGGTCCTTGCCTAGGAGTGTGATGAAAGGGAGATCCGCTGGGCCACCTCACACTGAGGTCTCCTGCATTTGCGTGGGGAAGCGGGCCATCGTAGCCTGAGGCGTCTTCGAGCCTCAGCAACTTAGGATTCACACTCAAGTTGGCCCAATCCGAGTGAAGCCCTGGACTTGCCCAGGAGTCACTCAGAAGAGAATTTCTCTCCTTTCTGCTGGACTTGCCACTGGGAGGATATGAAGGCAAAGTCTATCTTAGCTGTAGCCAACATGGCAGAAGTAAAAGATAGAAGCTGCTGACATTGTTCAAGTCCCAATATCCAGCCCTGCCTCAGTCTTTTCTGTTTCCTGTCAATGAATTTCCCTTTTTTACTTAACCGTTCTGAGTCATCTGTAAGTGAAGTGCTCCCCTCCTGACACCAGGCTTATGCTCGGGACCAGCCCTGCTCCTCGCTTGGCCTCTTTTGATCCCATTTTGCATTGAACATTTGCTCTCCTGTGGCTTCAACACCTGTGTAATTTATCAAAGAGGACTGTAGACAAGACAACAGGTCATTGGTGACAGGTTCTCTGAGTGGAGAAAACTGTCCTCAAAATAAGATACTTTGTGCTCTTCCATTTGAAATGGCTTCATCGTCAAGTCACAGAGGGAAGTTTTGTCCCCTACATTTTAAGTATGTAACATTACAACAAAGACCCAAAGAGCATTTTCCCTTTTTGGGGGTGAGTAAATATAGAACTAGCCATTGCCAGAAACCAGTGTGCTAGATAAATGTACTCTCATAAGAGAATGATTTTCCTTATAATTGTGCCAAATTAACTAGCATTGTATATGGTGCTTTGTAAAGATTTTCGTTCTATCGTCTGATCGAATCAACCCGTGTTAAAGCCACCCCAAGAGGTGGGTATTTTAGTTCCCATTTTATGGATGTAGAAATTGAAGCTCAACAAAGTTAAAATAGGTCACCCAAGTTCTCTAGGTAATGAGGGTCAGAGGTGGAATCGGAACCCAGGTCTCTGTTTCACAGTCCTATGTAGTTCACCCCATACTGTGCTGGCAGAATGAGAAATTTTGTGGCAGTGTTGGGTGGATTTTAGCTCGGAGTCTATTTTATACTCTTTGCTGCCAAGGCAATCTTCCATGACTTCCTTGGGCTATTGGATAAGGGTCATTAAAAAAAAATCAGAGTGTCCTCAATGGAAAGCAGTGTCCAGAGTTAAGAGGTCACTAACCTGATCTTCTTCCCTCATCTTCCACCAAGTTCTATTGGTTTTACTTCTCAAACATCCCTCAGGGGCTTCCCTCGTGGCACAGTGGTTAAGAATCCGCCTGCCAATGCAGGGGACACAGGTTCGAGCCCTGGTCCAGGAAGATCCCACATGCCGCAGACCAACTAAGCCCGTGCACCACAACTACTGAGCCTGTGCTCTAGAGCCCACGAGCCACAACTACTGAACCTGCATGCCACAACTACTGAAGCCCACGTGCCTAGAGCCCGTGCTCCGCAACAAGAGAAGCCACCACAATGACAAACCCGCGCACCGCAACGAACAGTAGTCCCTGCTCACAGCAACTAGAGAAAGCCCACACGCAGCAACGAAGACCCAACACAGCCAAAAAATAAAAATAAAAATAAACAAATAAATAAAAAGCCATTCCTCAGGTCTGTCCCTTTCACTTCATCTCCAGGCCCCCATTTTGTTTGTCTGGACCACGGCTATTGCCTCCTCATAGGCCTCTTGTTTCTACTCTTAACAGCTCCAGCCCATTCTCCAAAGTGCTTGAGAATGAAGAAAACACAAATCAGGTTATGTCATGTCTCTACTGAAGACCTTTCAATGATTCCATCTCCTCTTGGGATAAAACTCAAACATCTTACAGAGGCTTTTGGGGCCATGCATGGTCTAGCCCTTTAACTCGCTTCTTCCCTGATCTCTGAGCTCCGGCCACACTGGACGTCTCCCAGCTTCCAAGGAACCTCAGTGGAGCCCAGCCTAAATCAGCCAAACTCAACCTGACTTGTAGACACATGAGAGATAATAAATTACTGTCATCTTAAGATAATAACGAGCCCTGGTCCAGGAAGATCCCACATGCCGCAGACCAACTAAGCCCGTGCACCACAACTACTGAGCCTGTGCTCTAGAGCCCACGAGCCACAACTACTGAACCTGCATGCCACAACTACTGAAGCCCACGTGCCTAGAGCCCGTGCTCCGCAACAAGAGAAGCCACCACAATGACAAACCCGCGCACCGCAACGAACAGTAGTCCCTGCTCACAGCAACTAGAGAAAGCCCACACGCAGCAACGAAGACCCAACACAGCCA
This sequence comes from Physeter macrocephalus, assembly GCF_002837175.3. Taxonomy (NCBI): domain Eukaryota; kingdom Metazoa; phylum Chordata; class Mammalia; order Artiodactyla; family Physeteridae; genus Physeter; species Physeter macrocephalus. Next base: position 49,191,755 of record NC_041230.1, on the reverse strand, counting down.
AAAAATAAAAATAAAAATAAACAAATAAATAAAAAGCCATTCCTCAGGTCTGTCCCTTTCACTTCATCTCCAGGCCCCCATTTTGTTTGTCTGGACCACGGCTATTGCCTCCTCATAGGCCTCTTGTTTCTACTCTTAACAGCTCCAGCCCATTCTCCAAAGTGCTTGAGAATGAAGAAAACACAAATCAGGTTATGTCATGTCTCTACTGAAGACCTTTCAATGATTCCATCTCCTCTTGGGATAAAACTCAAACATCTTACAGAGGCTTTTGGGGCCATGCATGGTCTAGCCCTTTAACTCGCTTCTTCCCTGATCTCTGAGCTCCGGCCACACTGGACGTCTCCCAGCTTCCAAGGAACCTCAGTGGAGCCCAGCCTAAATCAGCCAAACTCAACCTGACTTGTAGACACATGAGAGATAATAAATTACTGTCATCTTAAGATAATAAATAATGTTTGGACATGTTGAGGTTAGCGATAGCTAACTGATACAGTCTTCTGTGGAAACACTGCCCCACTGGATATAGCCAGTTCTGTCAGTGCCTGGTGGTCAGTGGCCAACTGTGTGTGTGTGACTGTCCTTTTTCCCACGTTTGGTCATACTTATGCTCAGCTTCTCAAACAGCCTTTCTTGAATGAAGCTCCTTCAACTTTTGGCCATTTCCCCTTCTTCCATGCAGGCTCAAACCAGCTGCTAAAACTGGGTAAAGAGACAGTACTCATGTCATTCCCTCCATCAGCCTGCTCTCCCTAGTCCCCAACCCCCATCATCGTCTTTCATAAAAATAAATAAAATTAATGAAAGCCTCTTTGCACTGACAGGCATGCAAACCCAAGCAAACACCTGCCTGTAGGCATCAATAGCCTATTCAGTTTGGCAAACTGCCAGGCTTTATGTGATGGATTGCGTCTGCAAGAAGCAGACGCTAAGATGGGATTAGACAAGCAAAAGATTCACTGGGGGACTTGCCTGTGAAATTGTGACAAGGGAAGGAAGCAGGAAGAGGTAAGACGAGCCTTCAGATTAGATCCAAGTGTGACACATTTGAAAGGAGAGTGGGAAGGAGGGACGATTAGGCAGGAAGAGCCTCAGACCACAGTACAGGTCTAAGAACATTTTGGCCAGGCTGATAAGGGGTCCTCCAGCTAAAGTCACCCCTGCGAGGAGTCCCATGTCCTGTGGAAAAGGGCTGGCACTGTACCATGCTGTGCTCAATCACTGGGTGGTGTAGCCTGGGAGAAGTGTAGCCTCGTCGTGAACATGGTGCATCCCAACAGGTGGCAGCTGGGTCTGTCAGTCAACTATGTTCCTACAGCTGGAGATCTGAGCAATGCATTTCTATGACCGCCATACTCTTCATCGCAGATTGGCCCTCACCCACTATGCCCTGAATAGAGAAATGTATTTAAATAAATACGTGTTGAGTTGAATGGGTGGTTGGGGAGGGGAAGAAATCAGATCTCTCCAAGGAGAGAGTTTGGCCTTTTTAGAAGGTATTCATGTGGAGCAGACATATGGAATACCTTGACTCAGAGACAGGTACCCAAGTAAATGTGTCTATCTTTGTCTAAATCGGGAACACTAACCAGATGGCTTTGGAGCAGATGGCAGTTCTTGTGGTTTTTCACCAAAATGGTGTTGATTGTCAAAGGGCACATGGTAGCAAGACTGGAGTATGGGAATCACCTCTGCACTTTTCCCTTCAAAGCAAAGGAGGAAGGTACCGCAAATCCTTAAGACCTGCCTTTACAGGCAGGCTCCAGGCACAGGAGAGAAGGTTCAGGGTCAGAATGGTCACTCATTCAACAATATTGATTTCACACTTGTGCTCAGAACTGTGCCGGGTGCTAGGGGAATGCTCCAGGTAGCCTCCACTTGCCCCTTCAGACCTACTCTCCACCTGTCCCCACCTTGCTCTGGCCCAGAAGGCTGACCTACATGGGCAGCATTGGGCTCCATTGCCCTCTGGCCTCTGGTTAGGCTTGGCCAACAGGGGGTCCTGGCAGGAGATTGTGAGAAAGAGGGAGGGTGGGGTCAGACACTTCCTCCTCTGGCTTCCTCTCTGGTCACAGCTCTCCCTTCTGTGGCTTCCCTAATGTCCCCTCCTTTCCTCCCTTTAAGCCTGGGGTGGTAAGTTCTGGGTTACAGCCTCTACACCCACCCCTGTATATAAATAAACCCTCCGCTGCTTATCCAGTTCAGATGTGCCATCAAGTCTCCCGTGAGGCCTGGGAGTGAAAGGAACAATAATAAGACAGATTTGGTCTGGCCGGGGTCAACAGACATTGTCTTAAATCAGCTCTGGCTGCCCTAACAAAATACCATGGACTGGGGCACTTAAACAACAGACATTTATTTCTCACATTTCTAGAGGCTGAAAGTCCAAGATCAAGATTCATTTCCTGGTGAGAGCTCTCTTCCTGGTTTGCAGACAGCCGCCTTCTCACTGTGTCTTCATGTGGCAGAGAGTGCGTGCACGAGAAAACCAGCTCTGGTCTCTCTTCCTTTTGTTATAAGGACACTAATCTCATCATGGGGGTCCCACCCTCATGACCTCATATAAACCTAATTACCTCCCAAAGGCCCCATCTCCAGATACTATCACACGGGGGGCTAGGGCTTCGACATAGGAATTTTCAGGGCAGGAATCAAACATATAATTCCACAAACATTTAAAACTATAATACAATAAAATCTACAATGGAAAAGTACTTGGCATCCCTAGTCTGGGGTCAAGTGGGGGTCAGAAAGGGCTTCCCTGAGGAGGTGACATGTTTCACGTGCTCTGTGCTGGGCACGGAAGGTAAGTTTCAGGCAAAGCAATAGCAGACATGAAAGCCTGAGGGGGGAAGGAGCTGGGCGGGTTCCACGAACCAGAGAAGGCTCGAGGGTGAGATCAATTCATACAAATCCCTCTCTCTTTGTCTCTCTCTCTCTCTCTCTCTGTTCTTTCTTCTCTCTCCTCTCTCCTCCACCCCCTTCCTTCCCCTCACCCCCATAGGCTTCAAAGAGGTCTCCAGCTCAAGGTCAGCTGCTGAACTTGAGAAGGACATAGGGTCAGGGGTCCCTAGCTGAGCCAAGGCAAAACTCCCCAGGTTCAAAATGCTGAGTACAGCCTGGCTGTTGCCTTCTGCTCTCTTTTCTCTGCACTGCAGTGTGCGTGGGAGGATTAACTCCTTGTGATCCGAGTGATGAGAGGGACCAAATTACTCAGAAGCAGGGTCATCCTAATGCATAGAGGGCTGGTTATAAAGGGTTCCCCGAGCCCAGGACAGGCAAGACAGAGTGCACTTGGCAGGACACTGTGAGATCTCATTTACTGGATCCATTATCTGAATTAGGAACAATTTGAAATTATGATCACAATATAAAAATCAAAGATAAGAGTGTTTGCCATCATCCTTGCCCCTGCTTGTGTTGTGGGCATTGTGGAGGCCTCTCCTACCTTTCCTCATGTTTCAGATTATTTAATTAAATTTAACTAGTTCTCTGGACCCCAGAAAAGGAAGAAGGGAGCCAGCATTTACTATGTGCTAGGCACTGCATTAAGCCTGCATTATCCTGGAAGCCTCACACAAGAGTTCAGTTTCTCATTTAATTTTCCAAGCAGCTCTACACAGACAGTGTTACTATCCACATTTGATGGGTAGGAGTATGCTGAAGTTTTGAAAGTTTGAACAACCTAATTGTAGTCTCTTAGTTAGAGTTATACATCTGTCTGTCCATCTGCCCATCCATCCACCTATTCATCTAGCCATCTGTTCATCCATCTATCCATCATCCATCCATCTAACCATCATCCATCCACCCACCCAACCATCCATCCATCCATCCATCCATCCAACCATCTACCCATCCGTCCACCCATCCATCCACCCATCCATCCATCCACCCATCCATCCACCCGTCCATCCATCCATCCACCAATCCATCCTTCCAACCATCCGTCCATCCATCCATCCATCCATCCTTCCAACCGTCCATCCATCCATCCAACCATCCATCCACCGCTTGGTCAACAATACTTACTGATCATGTTTCATGTGCTGCTGGGTACTGGGGTATCACTGGGGAAGGAGACACTTGGTCTTCTGCCCTCATGGACCTCTCAGTCTAGTGGGGTGGGTGCTCAGACCTCTCTGGGCCCCTTGGGTGGGAAGTGTCAAAGGCCTTCTTATCTGTAGCTTCATCCCAAGGTCCCCTACACACGCTGGGTCTGGACTGGGGTGTCTGGAAAAACTTAGGGCTTTTCAGTGGCACATGATCTACTCTTAGCCCTCAAAGGGAATGTATTTTGGGTGGGCATCTGACTTGAGGGCTGTCCCAGAATATGGCCCTTTTAGTGCTAAAGCCAGAGTCCTGGGCAAACTTGGGTGGTTGGCCACCATAATTCAGTGGTTCTCAACAGTGGCGTGATTTTGCTATCCTCCCACTCAGGAACACTTGGCAATGTCTGGTGACATGTTTGGTGGACACAACTAGGGTGGGGGAGCTGCTGCTGTCTTTCTAGTGGGTAGAGACCAAGAATGCTGCTGAACATCTTACAGTGCCCCAGGGAAGCTTCCTTCACGAAGAATCATCCAGTCTAAAATGTCAATAGTGCCCCAGGCGCAAGAGAGGTGCTAGAAGTGCCGCAGAGTTACTGATGTCAGAAGCGGCATTCAGCCATTGGTGGGTGGAGTTACTGATGCCAGGAGCAGCATTCAGCCAGTGGTGGGTGGAGTTGGAGGGCAACTATCCCAGCTTCTTAGCCTGTTAGGTGGGAAACTCCAATGCATGTTCTACATTGTCTCCCAGACTTTCCCAGTGGAAATGAGCTCCTGCGTTGCCCATGGTGGTTGCCTGCTTAGTAACACAGCCCTTCAGTGGCTGCCTTCCATTCCCTGACTCATCCCCCCCTCCCCTACTGACACTACCCGGAATCTACTTGCGCTCAAGTTAACTCAAGGTTTGCTTCTGGTGGAACCCAATTATCTTTGGAAAATCAAACATGGCCAGTTTTATTTAAAGATAACAGTGGGTTGTACACTTGGAAACTCCATTCCTCTTCTCCCCATTTCTGGCCCCTGAACTCAGTTCCGGCGTCCTGCTGCACAGCCAACTGCAGATGCCTGAAGGCGGGTGGCCACGTAATGCTGAGCAGCGGTTCATGCAGAAGCTGCCAGTGTGTGGCCCTTTTTGGGAGCCGTCAGGTGCACACAGATTTGCCTAAAGGGACGTGAGCGGCGGGGTGATGTTGAAGCAAGACGTGGAAGGGAAGTTAGAAGCCGTCAGGCCAGCTGGGCTTCCTTTGACCTGGCCTCATTGACACAAGCCACTCGTTTCTGTTGGCCTTGTGATCGTACAGTGAGGCTTTTCCTACCCTCAGTTGAGCGTAGTTAGCTGGGTAAGGATAGCAGGGCGGGTGACGTTCCAGGCTTTAGAGTCAGGCAGAGTTGGACCTGAAACCTGGACTTGGCATTTATTAGTTCTTTGCCCTTGGATGACTTACTCAGTCCCTTGCCTCATGTGATTGTCATGACAATTAAATGATAAAATGCACATAGAACGGTATGCTTTGTGCCTGGCATGCTGTATAGTTTACACGTAGCAATTACAATATGGGTGTGTGTGTGTCCACGCATACAATATATATGTATGATATATATATCCATGAATATAGATTCATGAATGCAGGATAAAGGCCTATTTTCTTTAAAAAATTGGTTTCAATATTTACATTTTCAAGTCTATACAAAAGTGGAAAAAATAATATAATGAACCCCCAAATATCCATCACCCAGCTTCAGCCATTATCAATATCTTTTTTTTTTTTTTGGCTGCACTGTGCAGCATGCAGGATCTTAGTTCTGCGACTAGGGATCAAACCCGTGGCCCCTGCATTGGGAGTGCGGAGCCTTATCCACTGGACCGCCAGGGAATTCCCTCAGTATCTTCTTTCATCTATCCATCCCCTGATATATAATAAATAAATAAATAAATAAATAAATAAATTTATTTATTTATTTGAGTATTTCAAAGCGGATTTCAGACAACAAGTCATTTCAGCTGTCATCTTCCATTTGCACTGTAATGAGTTTAGCCTCACTCTTCATCCAGGGCTGAAGACCCTCTGGGGAGTGCCACCAGGACTGGCATCTGCCCTGGGCCATGGGTTCCCCGTGGTCCCTTTCCACAGTCCCGGGGATCAATGTCCTCGCCCCCCACACATGTGCTCTCTCCTCCCAGGCCTTTGTTTGTAGTGATGGTTTCGAGGTCGTATCTCATTTCTACCCAGGTACTTGCTGCCTGCTTCTCCAGACTTAGCCGACATAATTCATGCTGAGCGTCTGTCTCGACTCTGGAAAGGCGCTGCTGCCTCTACATTTCACAATAAATATCTTTTTAAACGACCTGGTGTTCAGGCCCGTTTCTCATTTCCAAGGAGGCTTTTGACTGATGACCTAAAGAACTGCTTCCCTGAGACTGACAGGGGAAGGCAGTGTCTCAGGTTCTCTCTTCTCTCCCTCCGGGAGGCTGGATGGGAGCTGTGCCTTCAGGTGCCACAGGCTGCTCCCGACAGAGGCATTTATCCCGGTTACCCCCACTCTCCTCTGCCCCTGCGGGGCTGCTGGCTGCCACCCTGGAGGTCAGGGCCATCTTGAGTTTGCTCCAATGGGATGCATTTTGGCAGGAAATCCACGTGAAAGGCCTCCAAGGGGCAAGGTGAATTAGGGCTCCCTGTCTGCAGGCAGGGAGTTTTATAGAGACCTTGAAGTCCACCGAATGCAAAACTCCACAACTAGGGAGTTGTGGCTAGAATTCTCTTGACATGGGGGCCCCACGCTGCAAAGGCTGGCTGTTTTAAGATCTCCATATGCACAAGAGGCCCTAGTCACTCTCACTTTGTGATACACCTTCTTGCATCCCATCAATCACAATAAAATGTACCCACATCCCACATGAAATGCAATTCATGTATAAATGTCAGGATGACTAGAGGCCTGGAACAGATTCTTTCTTAGAGCCTTCAATGAGAGCACGGCCCTGTTTGGAGTTTTGTGATATAAAAACCAAGATTTCAGTTCCAGGTAACTCACTACCATGGCCAAAGAAACCTGCCCTTCTGCTTTCTAGGTGACCAGGGAAGATTTTTTTAGTCTTTAGTTGTGAATGGAATCCAGTTTGCGGTGACTGAGTTAATTCTGCTTTAATCATTGATGATGCTTCAGAGCCCCTAACCAACTCCAGCTCAGAAGTCAGTCAATAAAAAATAAAAGTGTCATAAATGAGAAGGGCCTGGGGAGCATAGTTGGCCGGAGGCCACAGGAGGCTCCTGAGTGGCTCTGGCTACTTCTCTCAGATTCATCACCAAGTCATCCTGCTGCTGATAGTTTGGTTCTGGCTGCGGCCCCTTGTTATGGGCTGACTGTGTTCCCCCTACCCCCAAATTTATATGTTGAAGTCCTAACCCCCAGCACTTCAGAATGTGACTGTATTTGGAGATAGGTCTTTAAAGAGGTAATTAAGTTAAGATGAGGCCATTAGGGTGGATCCCAATCCCATATGACTAGTGTCCTTATAAGACAAGGAGATTAGGACTCAAACACATGCAGAGGGAAGACCATGTGAAGACTAGGGGAGAAGTTGGCCATCTACAAGCTAAGGAGAGAGACTTCAAAAGCCAACCCTGCTTACACCTTGATTTTGGACTTCCAGCCTCCAGAGCTGTGAGAAGATAAATTTCTGTTGTTTAAGCCACCCAGTCTGGTACTTTGTTATGGCTGCCCTAGTTCTGATAATAGACTTGTGCCTCAATCTCTTTTCTCTAGGACATACCTCCTTCCCCCAATGCCCGCCCCAATCCGATCTTCCCAATCCCTCTCCCAGGGACTGGTTCTGTTGATCGTGGCTTGATTCTCTGTATACACTTTTATGAAGCCAGCTCTCAAGACTTATGAGCGTCACAGCCCCTGGATTGCTTGCTGAGATGCTGTCATGGGTTTTACTTGCCCATCATACTTCTTTTGGGAAACCTCCTTTTTCCCATCCCATGTGTTTCTAGTAGGGCTTAGTCATAGCGTCTGCCTTCCTTCCACTGAACTACCCACCTGGACCATTATTCTTGATCAAGAAACATTTCAGAGGGAGAATCTAATGGTTTTATTTTATTTTTTTGGTTGCGCTGGGTCTTAGTTGCGGCTCGCTGGCTCCTTAGTTGTGGCATGCAAACTCTTAGTTGCGGCATGCATGTGGGATCTGGTTCCCTCACCAGGGAATGAACCCGGGCCCCCTGCATTGGGAGCACGGAGTCTTAACCACTGTGCCACCAGAGAAGTCCTGAGAATCTAATGGTTTTGGTGGCCAACTAGATATGGGGAGAGAGAGTAGAAAATATCAGTACTCTGGCTTGGGCATTTGGATGGATGCTTGTGAGACTGGGAACATGGACAGAAAAGAAAATTTGGGAGAAAGTGATGAACTTTGGCTTTCAACAGCTAAGAAGTGAGCTGATAAAAGTGATGTTTTAGGAAGTCTGATTTAGGATTGATGAGAGTCTGGAGGTTGGGAGACCAGGGAAGAGATAATACTTGATCCTGATGTGAGAAGAGAAATGATATTATTAACCAACCACTTCTGCCTAAAGGATCGTGGCAAATGCCGGGTTCAGCTAAACATGGTTTTCCAAAAGTGGACCCGGAGGCTGTTTGCTGCTGTCACCAAGCAAGTCACACCTTCCCTAACTTACTACCTGGAGTCAGCTCAACCCTGGCTCTGGCTTTGATTGGAATTTCACAGAATGACAGAGGGGCAACCATTTCCATTAAATCGACTTCTGTGGGCTTTGCTTGGACCAGAGGGCATGACTCTTTGGGGACATTTGGAGGCTGATGGACAAACCAAAGAATTCCTACAAAACCACCCTGAACGTTCCATTGCAGTTAAGTTCTTCATGGACATATATAGGTGAGAGTTCAAGTGAAAAGAGGAAGGAGAATATGGGGTTAGACTAATCCACAGTCCCAGCATGGAAAGAGGCAACAAGGAGGAGGGTTGTGGATGAGCCGTGTTTTGCAGGATCCACGGGATGCATGATTTTTTTTTCAAAACTTCAGACTGTCTTGAACATTCCAGTTCCAACTGCTCTACGGGCAACTTAAGTTTCAATGGGAGTTTGCTAGATTTCAGTGATAATGAATACAGGTGGCTACAAAGTTAAACTTTAATTTAGTTCAAATAAAATATTTACTAAAAAAAAAAAAAAAAAAAAAGTGGACCCGGAGATGTGTTGGAGAGTGGAAACTGGAAAGAGTCCATCATTTTGCAAGATAGAAGGAAGGGCATTTGAAGTTCCCAAGGGTAATCAACAAGTGAGGAGGTGAGAGAGAAAGATGGAAAGAGGAAGGAGGAAGGAGAACCAGAGATCTGTCTCAGCCTGGTGCTCCCTTGTGGAGTCAAGTGACTGCTGAAGGCAAAGGAATCTAAAGCACAAGATATCCAGTGTTTAATTTTAAGTTCTTTGCTTTGCTCCACCCACCTAAACTTTCCGTTTCCCCTAAGCACACAGACTTCTTTGGTTTTGCTTTTAAAAGGAAATCGAGGAAGGGTTTGAGTGTGGATATTTTCAGAAAAGCAAGAGCATCTAGGATGTGATAGGATGCACGCCCTGGGTGGCCTCAGTTGGCAGCTGGGTTTCACTTATACTGTTTGTTATCTGCCTCAAGTCTGAACTCACCAGCTGGGTCTGAAACCTCCTTTTAGATGGCTGGGTCCCACCACACACCAGAGGTGCCTGGCAAGCATTTGTTGACTGACTGATTGCCTCTGAAAGGTTCTCCCATAAGAAGTCTCCCAGTGACCCACCTCCCAGTTCTGTCCAGTAGCCTGGCCTAGAGAATGCTGCTCCAAAGACAGTGCAGAGGTTGCCCACTGCCACTTTGAGATCACAGAAAGGGAACTGGCTGCACTTAAAGAGGCAGGGTTCACTCAGCAGCTTCAGAAACTTATTTTTTTTTCAGCCAAGTTTCTGTTCTGCTAGCAGTTCTTGCTTGTGACCTAGAAGCGGCCAGTGCCCCAGGGAACGATGCTGTCTAAACTTCCTCCTGTTTCCTGGCCTCCCCTCCCCCCACCTCCACTGGGCACTTGGGCTTCCCAGCAGCCTTTGCAGGCCTTTCCCGCACCCCTCCTCCAGCCACGTCCCTGCTCGGAACCCTCACCCTATCAGATGCAGGCCCGCAGCTGGACTGCAGCCAAGGGCAGCCATGAATGTTGGCACCGGGCTTAAATCCACACTGGCGTCCCTCCTGCCTGCAGCGGGTCCAGTCTGGTCTTCCTGTGCTAACTTCTCTCTCTGCTCTGGCCAAGGCGCGTGTGCAGAGTTTCTTGGTCCAAATCTTACACTCACAGCTGGGATTTGTGTTACTACATGCGTTCTGAGCTTTGTGGCTATGTACTCCAGAAATGTCTGTAAGTTAATTTTTCTTTTGCACGTTGGTTTGTTTGATCCATTAATGAATGCACCCCTCCACGTTATGACATTCTAGAGTCCTCTTTTCCTTGTCTTTGAATGGAAATGATTACTTGTTTGGTTGCCCGGATCTGGCTGGGAGCTGGGCCAAGAATCCCCTCTTACACACACCACTCAGTGCCCACACCCATCCACAGTCCTCTCAAAAACACTGACTTATCCCCTCTATCAGCATCATTCATTCACTTACAAGAATATTGAAGCCTACTGGGTGCCAGGGGCTGTGCTAGGCGCTAAGGGCACAGTGCCAAAACAAAACAATGGACCTGCCATCCTGGAGCTTGGAGTCTAGTGGAGGATATAAATAAGCAAACAATTTAATCTACTGATGTAAGAAGAAAAGATGGGAACACCTAAGCCAGACTTGGAAATTGAGGGACAGTTTTAGGAAGAAATGCCATATGCATGGTTGATGTTGACATTAATGGTGACCTTAAGCCATGCTCTGCATGTATCATATAAGCAAATTCCATAATAGCACCAGACAGAAGGAAACAGGGAAAAACATCAACCCAATGGTTTTTCCATTTCTTGGTTCAAAATGTGTTCATTGGCAGCCTCTAAAAGTGGAATTGTAGTTTATTGCTTGTCACCTTTTCACTTGTAGAATCTGTACTTTGTAGAGTCAAGACTTTTGACTTTGTAGAGTCAAGACTTGTTCATCATTCTAATAGATAAACTTATTACCCTATGGTAAAGCTCCAACTGGACTGACTTCCCCCCGTCTGCCCCCGCTCAAGGTCAGCCTCATCTCTAAGCCCCACCTTCTGGATATTGACCATAAACTTCTCATAGAATGAGTGCCTTAAAAATATGTGCTGATGGGTGGGATAGGGAGGGTAGGAGGGAGATGCAAGAGGGAGGGGATATGGGGATATATGTATACGTATAGCTGATTCACTTTGTTATACAGCAGAAACTAACACACCAGTGTAAAGCAATTATACTCCAGCAAAGATGTTAAAAAAATATGTGCTGATATGTACACTATTGATACTATGTATAAAATAGATAACTAATGAGAACCTATTGCATAGCACAGGGAACTCTACTCAGTGCTCTGTGGTGACCGAAATGGGAAGGAAATCCAAAAAAGAGGGGATATATGTATACATATAACTGATGCACTTTGCTGTACGGTAGAAACTAACACAACGTTGTAAAGCAACTATACTCCAATAAAAATTTTTAAAAATATATATGCTGAAGGTGGGTAGACAGGGAAAGAGCACCTATTATTTTATATATATATGTAACCAAATCCACCAGTAACTTCGGAAAATTTAAATTTGGAGTTAATTCAGGTAACTAATAGTAGGTGATATTTGTTGAGTGCTTACTACATGTTAGGTGCTAAGAGCTTGACATGTGTGCCCTCATTTCATCCTCATAATCACCCAGGGAAGTAAGAACTATTAGCACTCCAGGGTAGAGGTGAGGAAAACGCACAGCCAGGTTGAGTAATTTGCCTCATGTCTCACGGTCAGTGGCCAGGCAGGGTGAGAACTCAGGGCTCCTTGCTTTGGAGCCTGGGCTCCTGACCACACTGACTCTCAAAAGTACTACTTGCTCGTTGGTTTTTCATGCACAGAACAGAGCTCTCTTCAAGAATTTTGATGCTTCAGGTGGAGAGGACGTTTGGTCTCAGGAATCTGATTGTGGAGAGAGTGTGTGGAAAAGAGATCGTGGAGAGAGAGTGTGTGTGAACCACGGCTGCCTTGGCCCTTGGGCGAGGCTGTGGACCCCACTCTTACAGGTCTGGCCCTCGCTCAGGGCCACCAGGAGTGGGTGGGTGGGTGGGAGCCGAAATCCAGCACAGCTTCCCATGTCAAGCCCAAAGGGGGCGCCCTTTTCCAATTCTGCAAAGGCGCCTGCTCCCTGGCACATCAGCGCTGGGCCGTTTCCCACCTCTCCCTCCCAGACACGCTGCTCTGTCTTGCCTGACCTCAGGTGCAGACCCAGCTCTTCAGAGCCCATTTTTGGCCTCTGGGCCTGCCCCATGTAGATTTGAGACTTTGTAGGGACAACATCGTTCTCCTTGCCCTGCCCCAGACTCACGCTCAGCCGCCAGGATCTCACACGTGGAGATGGATTCGGGTTTCTGACTTTCCTGGGAGGGGAATTCCAACAAGAGCAGAGCATTAGGGAAGAAGAACAGAAAGAGAAGAAGAGGCAGAAATAGCATGGGTGATGGATTGCTCATTTGAGGGCACTACCTGAAGCCTTAGGAGAAAGGGGCCCGCATTCCAGCCAGGTATAATCCCTACCGTCTCAGCCCTTCCCAGCTAGCAGGGGAGATAAGTTGGACTAATGGGATCAGCAGACATTTACAAATAGATACAAAGCATTGAGTTTCAATTTCCTGCAGGCTACTTGTAAGAAATATTAAAGGACAGATATGAAATCAACTAAGTATATCCTTGGAAAGCTAACTTCTCTGGCCAGAATAAGAAATAAAATATCTGTCTCTTATGAAAAGATACATATGCTTCCACAATACAGGGGATCCGTGTCTGGGTGTGTGCATATGTGTCATCAGTTGTGCCTGCCTAAGCGTGCCCATACTGGTGTGTGACTGTGCGTTTGCATGTGTGCACGTGGAGCTGTCTGCCTGCAGCATCGGTAAAGCACGATGTCGCAGTTGCTTTGGAAACAGCGTTCTTGCCCTGGCACAGCTGGGGACCAGGGGGTGTGGCAGGCTGTGACATGGCCGTGTGGCTTTGATTCCCTCAGGGATGTGGAGGCTCTCGGGCAGTTGGTGCCTCTCTTTAGTCTGAGCACACGTGGGCCACATGGGATAACAAGGTGTAGGCAGGTCTCACTTAAGGAAGCTATGAAATGCTCATTTGGAGGCAAATCTGGAAAAGAAAGCCAACGGGCTGTGTAGACGTGCTCTTGGATCCTTGTTTTCTGCTCCCTGGAGGATGGCGCCAGTTCCTCCCTTCAGTGAGGTCTCTTCCAGAGGAAGCAGTTACGGGGCGAGCTGTTGTCCCCTTCCGGCCACCGGGGAACACGACTTAATGTATCCTAGGGAGCACCCTATATTTGTTTAGCATCATGGAATGCTAGCAGCCACATTGTACTTTGGGGAAAAGGGGATTTGGGGGAATCCTGCTGGGCCAATGAAAGGATTCAGTGAGAAAAAACCCGGTTAGAGTAATGGTCTGTGGGAAAGCTTAAAAGTACAAATATAGATTTATATACCATGTGTGCTGGTGTTTTTTGTTTGTTTGTTTGTTTGTTGGTGGGGGTTTTTTGGCTGCACTGCGTGGCTTGTGGGATCTTAGTTTCCCGACCAGGGATTGAACCCGCGCAGTGCTGGTGTACTTTTGAATGAGGTGCTTATTCTCAGACCTTAATAAATAATATCATTAAATCATTTAAGAAACCTAGGAGCTAGACAGTGCAAATCCAGGGATGAAAGATCCGGTCTCTGTTCTGACAGAGTTCGCAGAGTGTGGAGAAAGTGTTTAATTCAAGAGCTAATAGCAACAAAGTGTGATTTGTGTGAAGAAAGAAGTACCAGGTGTGGCGGAGCAGGGAAGAGGGAGGTGAACCAGAAGGGGTGGGGGATGGCACGCTCTCCATCCTCCCCCCAAGCCCGTTCCTTATTCATACCAGCCTGGGAACTTGTCGTTCCTGACCAATGAGTCAGGAGAGGAGAACGGTGACAAGTAAAGGAATGTCAGCGTCAATGTTCCTTGCGGGGGGTGGTGGTGGTGCGTGTGTGCGCGCGGAAAGCCCACAGCAGCAGGCTCTGCTGGATGGTAATCTGACAGATGAAAGCACTGACTGCAGATTGGTGCTGCTGTTAGTGAATACGCATGTGACTTCGCAGGTGACCATCGAGTGGGTGTGAGAACACGGGTACTAATGATCAGGACACGCAGAGCTGTCGTCTGTTTGGTTTGCAGGATGGCAGGTGCTGTGCAAAGAACTCTGCAGCCCCTCATCTCATTTAGTCCCCACTCATCCTCGTCCCTGGGCAGTGGACTGCCCTGGCGGTCCAGTGGTAAGACTCTGCGCTTCCACGGCAGGGGGCGCGGTTTGATCCCTGGTCGGGGAATTAAGATCCCGCATGCTGCACAGGGAAGGAAGGAAGGGAGGAAGGAAATGGCACGTCAGCGGGGTTAATAGGCAGTGAAGCTGCAGGTCTTTATGCCTTTGCTTCCCCCAGCTTGGTGAGCAGTTTCTCATCCCTCCAGGGTCCAAGTGATGGAGGAAGGAGGGAGAAAGGGCCATGAAAAGTCTTACTTGGCAGGTCCTGTCTTGAACTTGTGGCCACATCAAAAGGTCAAATGAAGGGAATATTTCAGCTCAAAAAAAGAGAGGTAGACTTGTTTCGTTCTGGAGGAAAGGGATCACTGGGTAATAATAATGATGGTTAAAACTGTCTGAGTCCGTTTTTCTGTACTGTGCAAACACTTATATAACCAGAGGTGGCTACAATTACTTTTTCCCATTTTACTGTTAGGGAAACCGAGGCTCTGAGAAAAAAGTAATTTGTCAAGGTCAGAGAGCTTGTGAAGTGGAAGGCTAGGGCTTTGGGCCCAGAGCCTTTGACTTCAGAACCTGGTCCCTTAATGACTTTCCTATCTGAAGTTGGAAATCGATCAGGAGAGGAAATTACTATTCCTAACCAACTTGACAATTTGCCTTCTTTCTTGGAAATATGACCAGACTGGGTAGAATTTCCTCTTAATAGCTGGTATTGAAGCAAATCTAATGAAAATGTGTAACCTGAAAAAAAAACCACTCTCTGAAATGGGACTAATTTATGATCCTAAAGGGATCTCTTGTGTTTGAAAATAAACAACAACTTGATTTGATGGTATGTAAAGAATTAGGAGAACAAAACAAATCTCAAGGGAATGAATTTGTATACCTAGAAACTAGCTCAAGAGAATTATTTCTCGCATTGTATACTTGGGAGCATATTTCATACAGTCGGAACTTGCACGCGGAAGAAATAACTTGTGGTAGGAAATAAGATACCCTCCTGCCAACTCATGACCTGTAGGGAGAGAAGAAGAATATATCACTGACAATGGTTTTAGCACACGAAGAAGCTGTTATTTCAGTTTGTCCCTTTCTCAGTGCTTTAGGTGAGCTGGTGCTCACAGAAGCATTGAAACACATTTTACATGTTACAATTCCCCAAAACATTTTTAGTTCAAGAGATTGAAATATTTTGGGTGGAAGTGGGCATTTTGGAAGGGGGTACCTTGCATACGCCAGTCCTCACCCCTTTATCCAAGCCATTCCTTCTGCATATCTTCATTGTCCCTACTTGTTGCCATCATGAAAGGCCCACACAGATTGTCATCTGTTCATGGAAGCCTTCCTAATTGCCCCATGGGCTGTCTGCCTCCATTGGACCGTAGAGAGTTTTGCAACGTTTTACCTTGTATGAGAGTTGCCTGTCTTTGTGTCTCTGTTCTAATTATAGAGTTCTCTGTTAGCAGGTAGCCAGTCCGGCTTTAGAGCAAGGGTTGCAAACTATGGCCCGCAGGTCAAATCCAGCCCACAGCCTGCTTTTGTACAGCCCTTGGGATAAGAATGGTTTTTATATTGTTAATTGGTTGAAAAATGTCAGAAGAAGAATACCATTTCGTGACACGTGAAAATGATATAAAATTCAGATTTCATTGTCCATAATTAAAGTTTTATTGGCGCACAGTCACACTCGTTTGCTTATGTATCGTCTATGGCTGTTTCTGAGCTGTGACAGCAGAATTGAGTAGCTGCAACACAGACCACCTGGCCTGAAAAGCCTGCAATATTTTCTATCTGATCCTTTACAGAAAATATTTATTGACTTCTGCTCTAGGTCAGGTGTTCTCAAATTTTAGTGTGTACCGGAATAACAGTGGGGGCCTCGTTAACACACAGATTGTGGGCCCCACCCCTGTAATTTCTGATTCAGAAGGTCTGAGGTGGGTCCTGAGAATTTGCATTTCTAGCAAGTTCCAGGTGCCTCTCCTGCTGCTGGTTGGGATCCACACTTTGCGAATCCCTGTTCTAGACGTGAAGAATGGTCTTTGAAATCACAGATACATCTTTTTTAAAACAATTATTTATTTATTTACTTTTGGGTGTGTTGGGTCTTTGTTTCTGTGCGAGGGCTTTCTCTAGTTGCGGCGAGGGGGGGCCCCTCTTCATCGCGGTGCACGGGGCTGTCACTGTCGCGGCCTCTCTTGGTGCGGAGCACAGGCTCCAGACGCTAGGCTCAGTAGTTGTGGCTCACGGGCCTAGTTGCTCCGCGGCATGTGGGATCTTCCCAAACCAGGGCTCGAACCCGTGTCCCCTGCATTGGCAGGCAGATTCTCAACCACTGTGCCACCAGGGAAGCCCCACAGATACATCTTTAACTAATTTGTTATTTATTGAGCAATTAACCTCTCTCTGAATCTCAGTTTCTTCATCTGTAAAATGAAACTTATGATAACCAAGTCAGGTTGTCTGAAGGTTCAGTACCTGAAGTCTGTGAAGGTTCCTGGAACATGTGGTAGGGATTCAATGAATGAGCATTTCTTTTTTTTTTTTAAATAAATTTATTTATTTTTGGCTGCATTGGGTCTTCGTTGCTGTGCGTGGGCTCTCTCTAGTTGCAGCGAGCAGGGGCTACTCTTTGTTGCGGTGCATGGGCTTCTCATTGCGGTGGCTTCTCTTTGTTGTCGAGCACGGGCTCTAGGTGCGCGGGCCTCAGCAGTTGCGGCGCACGGGCTCAGTAGTTGTGGCTCGCGGGCTCTAGAGCGCAGGCTCAGTAGTTGTGGCGCACGGGCTTAGTTGCTTTGCGGCATGTGGGATCTTCCCGGACCAGGTCTCAAACCCGTGTCCCCTGCATTGGCAGGTGGATTCTTAACCACTGCACCACCAGGGAAGTCCTGGGCATTTCTTTCTTTCCCTCCTGCCCTCCCTCTTTCCTTCTATTCTCTCTCCCCACCCCTTCTCTCTGAGAAGGAACTGTACCTACTTATTTTCTCACTGCCTCTGAATCATCTGCCTTCATGAGGCTGCTTGGGAATTTTCTAGTCATGTACAATTCATGATGTGTCTCCCTCCAGTGTGGTGTCTGTTATGTCACCCAAGCAAGGCAGGCTGGGGAAACCATTCTTACCTAATTTACTTGAGCACATACTGTGTTCATGTTTCTATACTAAGGAAGAAAATTTAGATCAAGGACTAAAAAAAGATTGTCTGTCTACCTCTCAGAAGATTTCATGATAAAGGTGGAGGCCACGGTTTAAAAAATTAATGGTTGGGTGGTGGTGGGATGAATTGGGAGATTGGGATTGACATGTATACACTAATAGATAAACAAAATAGATAACAAATAAGAACCTGCTGTATAAAGATAAATAAATAAATAAAAGTGAAAAAATAAATAAGTAAAAGTGAAAAAATAAATTAATAAATTAATTTAATAAACTAATGGTTGCCCTTTAGTTAATTGTAATCAGGTGGTTTTGTCTTCTTTCCCAGGAAGAATGATAAAGGGCAAGTACTTTAGAAAGAAAACCATACCAAAATCTTTAAGGAACCAGGTATGAATACACTTAAAAGAAATACAGCATTTTTCTTGGGCCTGGTTTTAAAACCATGATTAAATTAAGCACACAAAAATAGTAAGTTTTCCCTGGGAATTTTTTCCCCTTAAAATTTAGCCATTCATGCTTCATAAAAATTATTATGAGAATCACATGAGAGACTATAATTGTATTTGAAAATTATAAAGTACTGTTTAAATGCAAAGGAAATCAGGTTTCCCACATTAAGTCACAATCTCATTAGAGGAGAAAGTGCAATTTATTGGATGAATAGCAAAGGGTGCAGAGAATTAGGTAGATGCTGGGGGACGCCACTTCTTTTTATCTGAGCCCCTGGGAATCTATGCACCTTAATTTACCTGTTAAGTTAATTATAGAGAAGACATTTTAACTTTCTTGCTCTCGGATTTCTTATTTTCTTTCTCTGCCTGTGGCAGAACCTGATAAATGAGGGCTTAACCTCCTACAGATTCCCTCCATACAGGGTACAAAATGTTGGTTGTTTACTCTCCCTTAGCCCTAGTTTGAAAGAGGTACTTTTTACCTTTACCTTTTTTGCTTTAGTGGCCTCCTCCCATCAGCTCTTTGGCTTCTTCAGCTGTGGCTACATCTGCAAATCACGTTTATGCTAATACCTTCCTTCTACTGAGAAAAAAAATGTTTTTAGGCAATGGTGTGCTGGTAAATGCTGAACAACTGGCTCTCTGGGAAGATGGACGCATATATGTTTGTATATTTATTATCACTATTACTGATATAAAGGATGTGTAGCACACAGTTTACGAGTAAAGACAAAATAAGCAATACTCTTGTAAATTCCATAGAGCTGATTGATTTTCACAGTATGTTTTTGCTGATTTGTGCTGAATGCTTATATCTGTAGCCAACTTACAGTTGCTATTGACCAGCAAGTGTAGTTCCAACATAAATGTTGGCTGATGTTTTCCTTTACGTTAACTAGTAAGATGAAAGTGAAATAACCAAAGACATATGTAGGGATGTTGGTCCATGATATGAGCGACTCCTTTGCTGGATTGGATAATAGCTTTTGTTTTTCTGTTTTTGTTTTTTAAATTTTATTTATTTATTTTTGGCTGTGTTGGGTCTTCGTTGCTGCGTGCGGGCTTTCTCTAGTTGCGGCGAACGGGGGCTACTCTTCGTTGCGGTGCACGGGCTTCTCATTGCGGTGGCTTCTCTTGTTGCGGAGCACGGGCCCTAGGTGCACGGGTTTCAGTAGTTGTGGCACGTGGGCTCAGTAGTTGTGGCTGGTGGGCTCTAGAGCGCAGGCTCAGTAGTTGTGGCGCATATGGGCTGCTCCGCGGCGTGTGGGATCTTCCCGGACCAGGGCTTGAATCCGTGTACCCTCCATTGGCAGGCGGATTCTTAACCACTGCACCACCAGGGAAGCCCTGGATAATAGCTTTTGAGTCCTGCAAGAGTATTTCCTTAATTTCGGGGGTGATTTTTATAAATACATATTTAATTTTAATGCATGATTAACATTTTTCTCCATCATTTTCTTAAGCCTAGATGATCAATAAAGCCATCAGTCAAGGTCTGATTTGTAGCATTTGTCAATTTCTGTGGTGCATATACTCCTATTGCTATGTAAACTTAGGCCACTCCACTGACTTGGGATGTAGAACATCATTCAGCAGGGTGGGGGAAGGCCCTCCAGAGGGGATGTTCCCTGGCTCCCCCTGGCTTTCCCTCACTTCTAGTCTGTGTGCTCCTAGTTGGGAGTATCAGCTGAATTTTTAATATTCGCTATGTATTTTTTGCTAATTTTCCTTCTTTTTGCCTATTTCTTTCAACTTTAGAAATGGGAATTCTGGATATCTGCCTCGCAGCTATCATTCTTAGAGGTTTGTCATGTTTTAAACATTGTAGAGAATTTTGAACAGTGTCTAGAGGAAAAAAATGAAAGCAGTCATAATCCAATTTCTCAAGGTTTTTTCAAATACAAATATTTGTATTTGTGATATTATATTCAAGTATTATATTCAAATATTACACAAATATCACAAGGTGGTATTATTTGAAATCACAAAAACATTGGAAACTACCTCAATGTCCAAACATAGGACAATTTTTTTCCTCATTTTATTATTATTTTAAAAACTTAAGTATAATTGACGTAAAACACTACGTTAGTTCGAGGTGCACAACATAGTTTTTCAATATTTCTAGATATTATAAAATGATCACCATGGTAACTCTAGTTACCATTTGGCACCATACAAAGACATTACAATATTATTGACTATATTTCCCAAGCTATACATTTTGACTCATTGATTTTAATAGCTTTTAAAAAAAAATATTTATTTATTTATTTATTTATTTATTTTTGGCTGCGCCGGGTCTTAGTTGCGGCACGGGATCTTCACTGAGGCATGTAGGATCTTTCGTTGCTGCATGTGGACTTCTCTCTAGTTGTGGCATGCACATTTTCTCTCTCTAGTTGTGGTGCAAAGGCTCCAGAGTGCGTGGGATCTATAGTTGTGGCACACGGGTGCCAGGGCACGTGGACTCTGTAGTTTGTGGCTGGATAATAGCTTTTGAGTCCTGCAAGAGTATTTCCTTAATTTCGGGGGTGATTTTTATAAATACATATTTAATTTTAATGCATGATTAACATTTTTCTCCATCATTTTCTTAAGCCTAGATGATCAATAAAGCCATCAGTCAAGGTCTGATTTGTAGCATTTGTCAATTTCTGTGGTGCATATACTCCTATTGCTATGTAAACTTAGGCCACTCCACTGACTTGGGATGTAGAACATCATTCAGCAGGGTGGGGGAAGGCCCTCCAGAGGGGATGTTCCCTGGCTCCCCCTGGCTTTCCCTCACTTCTAGTCTGTGTGCTCCTAGTTGGGAGTATCAGCTGAATTTTTAATATTCGCTATGTATTTTTTGCTAATTTTCCTTCTTTTTGCCTATTTCTTTCAACTTTAGAAATGGGAATTCTGGATATCTGCCTCGCAGCTATCATTCTTAGAGGTTTGTCATGTTTTAAACATTGTAGAGAATTTTGAACAGTGTCTAGAGGAAAAAAATGAAAGCAGTCATAATCCAATTTCTCAAGGTTTTTTCAAATACAAATATTTGTATTTGTGATATTATATTCAAGTATTATATTCAAATATTACACAAATATCACAAGGTGGTATTATTTGAAATCACAAAAACATTGGAAACTACCTCAATGTCCAAACATAGGACAATTTTTTTCCTCATTTTATTATTATTTTAAAAACTTAAGTATAATTGACGTAAAACACTACGTTAGTTCGAGGTGCACAACATAGTTTTTCAATATTTCTAGATATTATAAAATGATCACCATGGTAACTCTAGTTACCATTTGGCACCATACAAAGACATTACAATATTATTGACTATATTTCCCAAGCTATACATTTTGACTCATTGATTTTAATAGCTTTTAAAAAAAAATATTTATTTATTTATTTATTTATTTATTTTTGGCTGCGCCGGGTCTTAGTTGCGGCACGGGATCTTCACTGAGGCATGTAGGATCTTTCGTTGCTGCATGTGGACTTCTCTCTAGTTGTGGCATGCACATTTTCTCTCTCTAGTTGTGGTGCAAAGGCTCCAGAGTGCGTGGGATCTATAGTTGTGGCACACGGGTGCCAGGGCACGTGGACTCTGTAGTTTGTGGCACACAGGTTCTCTAGTTAAGGGGCACGAGCTCAGTAGTTGTGGCGTGAGGGCTCAGTTGCCCCTCTTGGGATCCTAGTTCCCTGACCAGGGATCGAACCCGCATCCCCTGCATTGGAAGACAGATTCTTTACCACTGGACCACCAGGGAAGTCCCCTGACATTTATTTTAACTGGAAATTTGTGCCTCTTAATCTCCCTCACCTATTTTACTCATCTCCCAGGTCACTCCCCTCTAGCCACCACCTGTTTGTTCTCTGTATCTATGACCTTGCTTCTGTTTTGTTATGTTTTTTCATTTGTTTTGTTTTTTAGATTCCACATATAAGTGAAATCATATGGTATTTTTTTTCTCTGACTTATTTTACTTAGCATAATACCCACTGGGTTCATCCATGTAGTCACAAATGGCAAGATTTCATTCTTTTTTTTAATGGCTAGATAATATTCCATTTGTGTGTGTGTGTGTGTGTGTGTGTGTGTGTGTGTACCACATCTTTATCCATTCATCTATTGATTGGCAATTAGGTTGTTTCCATATCTTAACTATAGTAAATAATGCTGCAATGAACATAGGGCTGCATATATCTTTTCAAATTAGTGTTTTTGTTTTCTTTGGAAAATACCCAGAAGTGGAATTGCCGGATCATATGTTTTTAATTTTTTGAGAGACCTCCGTACTGTTCCAATTTACATTCCCATGAACAGTGCATGAGGATTCCCTTTTCTCCACATCCTTGCCAACACTTAGTATTTGTTGTCTTTTTGATGATAGCCATTCTGACAGGTGTGAGGTGGTATCTCATTGTGGTTTTGATTTGCATTTCCTGATGATTAGTGATGCTGAGCATCTTTTCTTGTGTCTGTTGGCCATCTGTGTGTCTTCTTTGGACAAATGTCTATTCAGGTCCTCTGCACACTTCTTTTTTGGAGGGGGGGTGGTGGTGCACACTGTGCAGCATGTGGAATCTTAGTTCCCTGGTGAGGGATCGAACCCCTGCCCCCTGCAGTGGAAGTATGGAGTCCTAACCACTGGACCACCAGGGGAGTCCCCTCTGCACAGTTTTAAATTGAGGTTTTGGTTTTTTGATGTTGAGTTTATGAGTTCTTTGTATATTTTTGATATTAACCTCTTATCAGATATATCATTTGCAAGCATCTTCTCCCATTTAGTAGGCTGCCTTTTCATTTTATTGATAGTTTCCTTCACTGTGCAAAAGTTTTTTAGTTTGAGGTAGTTCCATTTGATTATTTTTGCTTTTATTTCCCTTGCCTGAGGAGACATATCCAAAAAATTATTGCTAAGGCCAGTATCAAAGAGTATACTGCCTATGTTTTCTTCTAGGAGTTTTATGGTTTCAGGTCTCACATTTAAGTCTTTAATACATTTTGAGTTTATTTTTGTATAGGGTGTGAGAAAGTAGTCCAGTTTGATTCTTTTGCATGTAGCTGTCCAGTTTTCCCAGCACCATTTATTGAAGAAGTTGTCTTTTCCCCATCATATATTCTTGCCTTCTTTGTTGTAGATTAATTGACCATATAAGTATGGGCTCATTTATGGGTTCTCTATTCTGTCCCATTGATCTATGTGTCTGTTTTTGGGCCAGTACCATACTATTTGGATTACTGTTGTTTTGTAGTATCGTTTGAAATCAGGGAGTGTGATACCTCCAGCTTTGTTCTTTCTCAAGAGTATTTTGACTATTCGAGGTCTTTTGTTTTTCCATACAAATTTTAGAATTATTTGTTCTAGTTCTGTGAAAAATGCCATTGGTATTTTGATAGGGATTCTGTTCAATCTGTACATTGCCTTGGGTAGTATGGTCATTTCAACAATATTAAGTCTTCCAATCCATGAGCGTAGTATATCTTTCCATTGTTTGTGTTATCTTCAAGTTCTTTCATCACAGTTTTATAATTTTATGAGTACAGGTCTTTTACCTCCTTGGTTATATTTATTCCTAGGTATTTTATTATTTTTTTTGCAGTTCCAGTCTCTCAAGATTTTGATGTAGTTCTATTGGTTGCTTTTTTCATGCACTCACACATACAGTCTCATACTTTCTTTCTTCAACCAAATTAGGACCATATTATACATTCATTTTAAAGCATTTGTAAAAATCAAATTTTGACATATACACTGAAAAGTGCACAAATCAATAAATTATTGCTAAGTGAAAATAGCCATGTAACCACTACCCAGGTAAAGAAATGAAAGGTTACTAGCCCCTCTGAAGCCTCTCTTCAAATCCGCTACAAATGTGTATCCTCTCTGTTTCCCCCAAAGTTAAAGGATATCCTAGTATCTGTCATAAATTAATTTTGCCTATTATTAGGCTTCTATTTATTATTAGAAGCATATGGTGTATACTCTTTTTTTGTCTGTTTTCTCTTTCTCAGCATTATGTCTGCAAGATTCAGCCCTGTTGTGAGTAGAGTTTATGCATTTGCACTGAGGATTTTTTCCCATTGTATGCATCTACCATAATATATTTATCCACTCTATTTTTGATGAATGTTTGGGTTGTTTCCAGTTTGGGCCTATTTCAAATAATGCTGTTGTGAACATTCTTTGAATATACCTTTTAGTGCACATGTGCCCTCATTTCCATTGTGTAACTGCTAGGAATGAAGACTCTGTTCAGACATCAACTTGCAGATGTCAGTTATAGGTTGCACACTTATGAATTCAGGAGACGATGCCAAGCTGCTTTCCTAAGTGCTTGTAACCATTTACACTCTCATCAGTGGCATAGGACACTTCCTGTTACCTCACCTTCTCACCAACACTTTTGTTTTTGAACTTTTAACACTTAACACCACGTTGTGAACATTTTCATTTATTATTAATGTTATATTTTTCATATTTTAAAATGGCAGCATGCAGTTTATGATATAGCGCAAGGGTCAGCAAACTCTCTGTAACGGGCCAGAGAGTAAATATCTTTAGCACTGCAGGCCACACAGTCCGTGTCGCAACTACTCAGCTCTGCTATTGCAGCACAAAGGCAGCCTTAGACAACATGTAAGTGAATGAGTGTGGGTGGCTGTGTCCTAATAAAACTTTATTTATAAAGACAGGTAGTAGGCCAGGCTTGGTTCACAGGCTACAGTTTGCCAACCTCTGGTATTTATTCAATTTCCTGATTATAATACTTTTCAAACTTGTTTTTAATCAGAAGAAAAATACTTAAATACTGAACAAACATCATCTATTTGTTGAATATCTATTATGAGCTAAGCACTGTGCTTAGCTTTGGGAATCTGGTTGCACATCACTCACAGATGATTAACTCCTCCACACCCCTCCCCCCCCAAAAGTGAATCTTAACTGGAACTCAATATGTAAAATAGATAAAAGCTGAAATATAGAACTGAGAGTCCTATCAACTTGACCACTTTCTGGCCCCACTGGTTCCCCGTTTTTAACTCTAGGGCTCTACTGAAAACAGCCTGAAAACCATGACCAAAACTATCAATTGTAGGGTGTTGACAGTTTTTTGTTTTGTTTTTTTATGCCACTGCTTTGAATTTTTTTGTACATAGATCTTTGATTTTCTACATTATTTTCTATACTAGATTTCTAGCAGAGAATTTATGAGGTCAAAGTTTATGACTGTTTTGAAGGCTCATGATCTATATTGCCAAAATATTTTTCAGTCTGTGCTACCATGAGCACTATTATATTAGCTGTATCTCACTGTTGCCAACATCCAGTATTGATATTGAAAAAGCATTTGCAAGTTTGGTAGGTAAAAATTATTACCTTGTAGTTTTATTTTGCATTTCTTTGATCAGTTGAGTGCTGAACATTTTCTCATATTTATTACTCATTTGCATTTTTCCTCTGATGAGAATAGGACATTTTGAGCATAATTTAAATGGAGTTTAAAGAGAGATTAAAAATTCAGTTTTTTCCCCCCCAGATACCAGACTTTGAATTGGAATGGGGTCATGGTCAAGAAAAGCAGATTTCCATAGAACTCTCCTAGGTAGCCAAGCCTGTATTTTATTCTGCACACATTACTATTCTCAATTTGATAAAATAATATTATTTTTTCAAGTGTTTAAAAACACTCTTTGAAAATGTACAGGCAAAGGTTTAAGTGTGAGAGAGAAATAGTACGGTGTCAACAGAAAGGGAAAATGAAACCAGATGTAATGAAAGTAACTAGGTATGTGCTATGGACTGAAAGTTTGTGTCCGCCCCCCTCCATTTCATATGTTGAAGCCTAAGTTGCCAATGTGATGGTATTTGGAAGTGGGACTTTTGGGAGGTGATTAGGTTATGAGGGTGGACCTTCATGAATGCAATTAGTGCCCTTTTAAGAATAGATATGAGATACAGAGTAAAGTAAGTCAGAAAGAGAAAGAAACAAATACCATATGCTAACACACATATATGGAATCTAAAAAAAAATTGTACTGATGAACCTAGTTGCAGGGCAGGAATAAAGAGGGAGACATAGAGAACAGACTGGAGGACATGGGGTGGGAGGGCAAAGCTGGGGCCAAGTGAGAGCAGCATCGACGTATATACACCCCTGCACGTAAAGTAGTTGGCTGGTGGGAAGCAGCAGCATAGCACAGGGAGATCAGCTCGGTGCTTTGCGATGACCTAGGGGGTGGGATAGGGAGGGTGGGAGGGAGGCTCAAGAGGGAGGGGATATGGGGACATGTGTATGCATACGGCTGATTCGCTTTGTTGTGCTACAGAAACCAACACAGTATTGTGAAGTAATTATACTCCAATAAAGATCTATTTAAAAAAAAAACTATCTCATAAACCTGAAAAAAAAAAAAAGGCTCTCTATGAGCCTCAGTTTCCTTTTCTGGACAAAGGAGGGATTATAATGGGTAAAAGCGTGCTGTGAGTGGCAACAGCACACCCACGTACCTGGGGCCATGATCTTCTTTGTCATCTCTTTGGTGTGCTAAGTGACCGTCTGACCAGCTATCACCACTGTGTTTCTGCTTGCTGAGGTAGGAAGTGTCTGAAGGACCCACACAAGTTTCCTTAGGGTCATTAATTTCTGTAAAATAAGAGACTGGTTCTATAGAGATCAAGAAATGTATAAAAAATGTCCCCCAATTTCAACTTGATGAATAACTGTCCGCTTTTAGGATGGAACCAGTACTCTTTAAATGTATCACGATTTTTAAAGCATTGATAAGGACTATGAAAATTTCACTTCTAGGCAGATCTTTGATAAAACCTCTTGTACAGATGGACAAGGAGACGTGTGCAAAGATATTCACTTCTGCATTATTTGTAACAGCCAAAACCTATCAATGCCAAAACCTAACAATGCAAATGCCTATCAAGCCAAAACCTAACAATGCAAATGTCCATCCATAGGGACTGGTTAAATAAAGCAACAGATTATTATTCTGCCTTGGGGAAAAAAAAAAAAGAACAGATATGAGAGAGATGATCTCTCTCTCTCTCCACCATATGAGATTCAAGATGAAGATGGCTGGTCTGCAAAGAAGGAAGAATGCCCTCACCAGACAATGGATCTGCCCACATCTTGGTCTTGGATTTCTCAGCTTCTAGAACTGTATGAAACAAATTTTTGTTGTTAAAGCCATTCCCATTTATGGTATTCTGTTATAGCAACTCAGACTGACTAAGAGAGAAATCTGTATTTGTCAGGATTCTCCAGAGACACAGAACCAATCATATATATATATATGATTGGCTTGTAATAAAAAAAAAAGCTGAGAAAGAGACTTACTGTAAAATATTAGCTCACACGATTATGGAGGCTGAGAAGTCCCACAGTCTGCCATCTGCAAGCTGGAGACACAGGAAAGCTGGTGGTATACGTTCAAAGGCCCAAGAGCCAGAGGACCAATGGTGTAGTTTCCAGACCAGGTGTGAAGGCCTGAGAACCAGGAGGACCAAGGACTGGAGAAGATTGATGTTCAAGTAGTCAGGCAGAGAGCAAATTCGGTCTTCCACTTTTTTGATCTATTCAGGTCCTTAATGGATTAGATGATGCCCACGTGTGCTGGAGAGGACCGTCTGCTTTATTACAGACTCTGCACATGCTCAGCCTCTATCTTAGTCACTCTACCTGTTTAATTCTTGCTCCCGCTTCAGAGTTCTCAAATATCCTCAGGGAAGCCTCACCTGACCCGTGAGGTTAGGTCAGAGCCCCTGTTCTGTGAATCCCTTGACCCTGGACTTCTCTGGCATCATCCCAGAGGTAATTAAACAACGGATTGTGCAATTCAATCTTTGATGTTTGCATTATGGTTGCCATGTCAATTAGGGTAGAAACAATTGGGAGGCAGAATCAGAGCTGTTTTATTGGCCACATGCTACACCTCACATTACATCTGTCAGGTGACATCCCAGCTCAAGCACTGAGGGGGAGAGGGAGAGAGACTTATGTATATATTTATTTTTAAGCTGAGTTTCTCTTCTCTCTTCTCAGTAATTCTGACCCTGATGGAGAAAATGTTATCAAGGGTGGCAGGATACATTATCTTGTGATTGCTACCTTTGCCCTTTGTTCTGGGAGATCCCCTCCACCTCCTTGTGAGCTTATGTGTCTCTGTCCTCCACAACTGCCCTGAAATATTAAGGAAGCTGAATTTTAAACATCCTAGTGCTCGATTACCTCCCCACCCACTATTTCTAAAAGATAAGCAGGAAACCACCTGAAGTTTACTATCACCAAGGGGAAGGTGAAAAGCCAAAGGGTTATCACCTGATAGGTCTGTTCACCAGATTAAGGAAATGCAGGGTGGAAAGTGAAACATCACCTAATCCTAGAGTTGCTGTGACTAGACCCCTGATACCTAACTGTAGAAGGTTTTCTCAATTCCACGTAAGTTATCGGCATTCACCATTAGACCACAGCTAGGTGGTCAACCCCATGAGTGTGGGTCTTGTTCACTGCTCTGTCCTTGCTACCTCACAGTAGTCTAGCTCATAAATTTGTACTTGGTAAACATTTGTTAAATGTATGGAAGAATTCAACTGTTCAATCCATTTACAGTTCAAGTTAGTGTAAGCTATGATTTAGAGAACTAACTTTATTTTTTCCCCACAAATGATCAGTCTGTAACTTCAATGGCAAATGTCAAATAATTCATCGTTTTCCTATTGACTTAAAACACTGCCCTTTGTATATACGAAAATCATGTATACACTCGGTGCTGTTTCTATACTTTCTATTCCGTTTGTCAGTCTGTTTGTCTATTTGATCCCATAACCACCCTTTAAGAAATTGTTCTTTATTATGGTTTTTCAATGGACAGTAGAAAATTTACTTATTTTTATAGAAAGATTTTACTTTCATTAATTGTACAAGAAGACAACACTTGAATAACTTTAAATCTCAGAGCCCAAATCACAGAATATCAGTGCATTCTGGGCACTTCCCTGGTGGTCCAGTTGTTGGGCGGGTTGGATCCGTGGTGGGGGAGCTAAGATCCCACATGCCTCACGGCCAAAAAACCAAAACCTAAAACAGAAGCAATATTGTAACAAATTCAATGAAGATTTTAAAAATGGTCCACATTAAAAAAAAATCTTAAAAAAAAGCATTCTGTAATACACTTTGGTTAATTTATACAGCAGAACTAGTAAGTTTATTTCCAATTGTGGTGTTCTATTTTAAAAATAAAAAATAAAGAATATATTAAAAACATATTCTACTGAAGGTGCTGGTTTACTCGGTTAAAGTAACTTTTAGCAACTTGTACCAATGTCTTTTCTTTCTCTGGACAATTGTGAGTGAGCTGGGAGAAGCAGAACTTCTAGTCTTCTAGAAGGAAGAAAAAGAAATTATAGACCACGTTATGGATTTCTGGAATGGCTCCTCCTTCCTCATTACTAATTTTCAAAATCTTCTTGGCTCTTCTCACTCATTTATTATTCCAGATAAACCTTATAATTATTCTTTCAAATTCTGAAAGGGAAATCCTGCTGATATTTTGACTAGAATTGAATTACCTTTAAAGATTAGTTTGGAGAATTTTTAGACCTTTGTAATATTTAATGTTTTTATCCAGGAATGTGATGCCTTTTGAAAAAACTCAGTTGTCTTTGATGTCCCTGAATAAACATTTTTAGCTTCATAAGAGTCCTGCATCTTCCTCCCTCCCATCCTCCATCCCTTGTTCACTCTTCTTCCCTTCTCCTCTTTCTCTTCCTTCCTTCCTTTCTTCTTTCCTTCTTTCCTTCCTTCCTTCCTCCCTCGCTTCCTTCCTTCTTCCTTCCCTCCCTCCTTCCTTCCTTCCTTCGTTCCTTCCCTCCTTTCCTTCCTTCCCTCCTTCCTTCCTTCTTCCTTCCTTCCTTCTCTGTCTTATTGTGAATGCTTGTTTTTTACCCATTAACTTTTCAAAACTAGTTATTCATTTAAAAAATAATTATCAAGCACTTTTATAGTGCCATTATTATTCCAAGTTATCTAAACCATTGACATTTTTTAATTGTGGTAAAAAATAAATAACACAAAATTTACCATTTTAAGCATTTAAAGTGTACAGTTTTGTGGAATTAAGTACATTGACATTGTTGTCCAACCACCACCACCAACCACATCTGGAACTTTTTTTTCATCCCAAACTGAAACTATCAAGCCATTGTAACCAATGTAAACAGGCATTTTGGAAAATTTTTCTATTAGTTTCAATAGTTTTACAATTGATTTGTTGTTGTTGCTGTTGTTGTTGAGATATATACTTGTGTTGTATACAGATAAAGAGTATTGCAATGGTACACAGAACTTCTACCATAGTCTTAAATAGCAGAAGTGATTATGGGCGTTCTTGTCTTGTTGTCTATTTTAATGAGAATGCCTTTGGTGGTTTTTTGTTTGTTTGTTTTAATGAGCAATGTGCTGTTACTTGCTGGCTTACCAGTTGATACTGATATTCTTTACTAAATTATAGAAGTATATTTCAATTCCTTTTTTATTGGGAGATTTAAAAAAAATGAGCAGGGATGGATGCTCTACTTTAGAAAATGCTTTTCTACCTTTATTGAAGTGGACCAAGTTTTTCCTATCTATTCCTGTTAATATGGAACCATCTTTGCATTCTTAAACTTTATTTTGTTGTAGCTATGGCTATTTTAATATGCTGCTTTGTTAGGCTTGTTTAAATGTTATTTGGATTTTTATGGTTATATATAGAAGTGAGATTTCTTAGAGAGAAATTTTACTTTTTATTCTTAAAAGTTTTCTACTTGTATTTTCTCTATCTCATTTCATATATATATATATATATATATATATATATATATATATATCCTTTTTAAACTTGCTAAAGTTTGCTTAACTGGCCATCTCAAAGAACTCATCCTCAGACATATCAGTTCTATTTTATTTTCTAGTGTACTAATTTCTCCTTTATTATAATACTTCATTTTCTACAGGTTTATAGCTTCCTGTGTTGAATGTTTGTTTTTATTATTTCTTGTTCAATAACAAAAGCATTTAAGGCTATGAATATTCCCCTGAATACAGCTTTGACTGCATTCTCTGAAACGTGCTACTTATTGTTGTTGAAGAAATTTTCTAAATTGTCTTGAAATACAGATTTTATTTCCAACCTGACTCAAGAGCTACTTTATAAACAGTTTAAAACTTTGCTGGTGATAAAATTGTGAGAGCCTATGGCCTGTACAAATTCTAATTCTGAAAAAATTTTGAGGTTTTCTTTGGAGACAAATAGATAATGGGTATATATTTTGGTATATATATTTGTCTACTTATTTTATCTTAAATATCAAGTGTTTTAGTCTAACTTTTTGGTCAGTTCTTTCTTGAGATTTTTATAGCAATTCTTTTGTATTTTGATGCCAGTACATAAAGGGTCCTGACTGTTGTAGGTTTATTGGTTCTGCCTTTACCAGGTAGTTGCATTTTATGTGAGGGAAGTGTTCCTGAAGACTTTGAAAATCCAAGGCTGATTTTCCAATTGGAATGAATGTGAAGTTTGTGTGAGAGGGTATTCCTGGTGTGCATAAATCTTCAACTACTACAGTCTATTTTTGCTTTAACGATTCTTTATTTTTCAGCATTCTTTGATAGTTTTTTCAAAGGGCATAGTGTATCATGAGTTTTAAAAAATTCTTCTTATAATGTTGTAATATAATTTCTATTTCAAAGTTATTGATTTGGGGTTACCATTTCAGCAATAGTAATTGTATTATTACTTAACAAACATTCTTATAAATATAAAAATAGTTGAAAACTCATATTTAAAAGTTGCTGTTTACTATAAACTATTATTTTTACTGAATACTGTAGCAAAATAATAAATACCCAAGAAAATCATCTGTAGAATGTCTAGCACTTAACAGCAGAATGGGTCAGAATAATGACAAAGGATAACGGGTATGTTTGTTTTCTGCTAACCTGGTGCCATCATGTGGCAATGTCAACCGTTATCATTATCATTATGATCATAATGGTCATCAGCACCATCATCATCCTGTCATAATAAACACTATGTAATACTTACACATGCCAGGCTGTGTTCTAAATACTTTAAATATATTATCTCATTTAATACTTGTAACATATAAGGTGGTTATTATTATTATTACCACTTCATAGATGAAGAACCCAAGGCACAGAGAGGTAAAGTAACTTGTCCAAGTTTACACAGCTTGTAAATAGCTCAGCTTGTAAACAGAAGAATTTAAACCCAAAAGACCTGTCTCTGGTGTCCAAACTCCTAATTTCCATGCTATGTTGCATCTACACAGTTTACAATTCACTTGGTTGGAAAGCTCAGTAATTTTGCTGTTTTTCAAGTTTTAAAAATGCCAAGCTTTGCATTATTTCAAATATTGCACACAAAGTACAATTTTCTTAAGATGTTTATATCCCACTACTTAATTTACTTAATTCAAAATGACACAAAATGTAACTATACTGTTTTGCTAAATTGCATTACACAAAGTTTGCATGCATTTATATCTATATTACAATCTTACTACCATTATTTAAAAGAACTCTTTAACAACAAAGGGAAATATAAAATGACCTATTGTTTTAATTTGCATCTTTTATTGAATTAAAAACGAATTTTTGAACATTAGTGTCTCTTCTGTTGATTTTCTGCTTATGTCAATTTTTTCTCTGGGGTTTTAGTATTTTGCTCTTTGATTTCTGAAAATTCTTTCTATTTTAAGGACATCAATGAGTTCTTCGAATTTAAAGCAACTTGACAAAACAGTGCAGTTGCATTTTCTATGATTTTAAGTTATATTTGCTGTAACTTTTCTGTTTGCCTTTGCCTCTGAACTTTCTGAGTTTTTATTTAGTTAACAGAAAATTTACATTTTTGTGTTATCAGGTCAGTTGCTGTTTTCCTTTGTAATTTATTACATAGGCATTCCTCCTCCATCAAAAGTTGATAAATATTTAATGATATGCATTCTATTTTTTATGATGCAATTTGGTTTTATTTAACTCTTTATTCCAGTTGAGATACCTGTTTGTGAATGGTGAAAAGAGAAATTATTAATTCAGAGTGGATCTTTACCCTCCCCTTGCAGTTGTTAGCCTGCTGTGCTAACACAACTTACTAAAATCTCTGTCTCTGATTTTAGATACACCTTTAATTAAATCAATGTACACAATAGATTCTGTTTCTCAATGGTTGGTTTTGTTCCACCAGTTCCCTTTATCTGTTCTCATATAATATTACACTGTGTATTGCACCCTGAGATAGCTCTTAGGGCTAGTCTGCCTCCATTGGTGTTTTGGTGTTTTTCTTTGATAGCTTTATCTATTTATTTTTCCAGTTTTATTTTAAAAGACAAGTTGCAGTGCCATTTAGAACACGGGCCCAACAGGTGGACTTCTCAAGTTCAAATCCTGCATTGACGTCTACCAGCTCTATAACTTTGGACAGGTTGCTTCAGTGTCTTCTATGAGAATAATAGTAGTATCTTCTATAAGAACAATAGTAGCATCTTCTTCATGGGGCTGTGGTGAGAATTAATGGAATTAAAACACATATGGCACATAGATTAATACCTGGCACACAGTAAGTTTTAAATAATACTAGCTATTATAATTTTGTCAAGTTCAAAACTCATCCCATTGGGATATTTTTTGAAATCATAGTAATTCAAACCTATACATTGGTTTGGAAAGATAACTCCCTCTTCAGGAGCATAGCTTGCTTTATTCAAGTCATACTGTATATTTTATCAATGAGCATTGTTATTTTACCCACATGTAGTGTTCCAGTTGAATTCTTAGTTAACTAGAGAATTTAATATCCGTGTGGAGAGGGGGGATTTGGATCATCCCAAACCCACCCAGATGAGACCATTGAACTCAATATTCCTCATCCGTCTCTTGAAAGGATAAGACCCATTTATTGGGTGTCGTTGATAAAGAGGATAGAAGTAGTCTCAGCCATTCTTCCTCTCCCTGATAAGAGAAGTCTTAACCCTAAGGCAAGACCCTCTTTGGTTAGGATGTTCTTTTGGGGTGAGATGTAGCTGGCTGCAGTGGCGATGTGGACTAGGCTTGACTTGGGTACCACCAACAGCCTTGTTCCGAGCAAGTCAAGGGTTGAGTACCTCCGCCTTCCCACCAGGATCAGGCCCCAGACCTTTTTAGAGCTGCACACTTGCTCCAGTGAGATGTAGGAACCCTCAACTCCCGAGTCCTCCCCAAGCTTGTTCCATCAGAAACAGGGATTAAATGGCATCCACTTTTTAGGAGGACTTAAGGACTCACATCCTTTATGTTACTCAGCTGGTCAAAGTTTGACACGTTAGAAAGTGCAGCATTCTTGCAGTCAGCCCTTGCAGACCAGCACAACGTTGTTACTTTTGCTTTCTTATCAAGGACATGCTTTTCACGAACAAATTCGAAACTTGCTCTCCTTTCTTTAGCTCTCAAGGCCAAATAGCTATGTACAAACAGCACTTATTCCATAAATATTTGTAGTTTTCTTCGTATGCTACACACAGTTTTCATTTAGATTTTTTAT
The DNA here is from genome assembly GCF_002837175.3 of Physeter macrocephalus. Lineage (NCBI taxonomy): Eukaryota > Metazoa > Chordata > Mammalia > Artiodactyla > Physeteridae > Physeter > Physeter macrocephalus. The sequence goes on along the minus strand of NC_041230.1, from coordinate 49,157,030 downwards.
AGATATTATAATTCTTTTGTTATTATTATGAATTGTATTACTTTTTCCTAATTCATTATTACTGATGTTGTAGGAAAGTTTTGACTTTTTGAATATATATGTTTTAGCAAGCCACTTTCCTCTTTTTTCCTTTCATAACTTCTATTGAATTAACCAAGTTTTCCTTATTATGTTTCCCCTCTCCTTTTCTGGTTTAGAAACTGTACATTTTTTTGTTCTTTTATTGTTGTCCTTAAATTTTTTTAAAAAATAAATTTATTTATTTTAGGCTGCGTTGGGTCTTTACTGCTATGCACGGGCTCCCTCCAGCTGTGGCGAGCGGGGGCCCCTCCTCGTGGCAGTGCGTGGGCTTCTCACTACAGTGACCTCTCCTGCTACAGAGCACGGGCTCTAGGCACGCGGGCTTCAGCAGTTGTGGCTCGTGGGCTCTTGAGCACAGGCTCAGTAGTTGCGGTACACGGGCTTAGTTGCTCCACGGCATGTGGGATCTTCCCGGGCCAGGGCTCAAACCCGTGTCCCCTGCATTGGCAGGTGGATTCTTAACCACTGAGCCACCAGGAAAGCCCTCCTTATATTTTTAATGACATAGATGACTTAAGGTTTAATCAATATCTTTGTCCTCTTTTCAAACATATGAAGACCTTAAAATGATTTAACTCCGATCGCCCCTGCCATCTTCTCTACTTCTATATTTTTATTATTTAGTGGTTTCATTTTTTTTAACATTTTCTTTTGAAATAATTATAGATTCATAGGAAGTTGCAAAGATAGTACAGAGTGGTCTCTGTGTTTTCCACCCAGTACCTTCTGAAAGTTACATCTTAAACAAATACAGTGCAATATCAAAGCCAGGAAGTTGACATCGGTACAATGTTTATTTATAGTATTGTGTCATATTATCACGTGTAGGTTTGTGTGACCACTACTGTAATCAAGACACAGAACTGATCCACCACCATAAAGCTTTCCCTTGTGATATTGCTTTATGCTCTCACCCTCACCCCCGCTCTACCACTGTCTCCAACCCCTGGCAACTACTTATCTGTTCTCCATATCAATAATTGTATCATTTCAAGAATGTCATATCAGTGGAATTGTACCATACGTGACCTTTTGAGATTGGCTCTTTTCACACAGCATAAAGTCCTTGAGATCTATCCAAGTTGTTGAGCTAGTTTCTTCCTTTTTATTGCTAAATAGTATCACTGATATCACCACTTTTTTTTAACATCTTTATTGGAGTATAATTGCTTTACAATGGTGTGTTAGTTTCTGCTTTACAACAAAGTGAATCGGTTATACATATAAATATATCCACTCTTTTTTAGATTCTACTCCCATATAGGTCATTACAGAGTATTGTGTAGGGTTCCCTGTGCTCTACAG